>NC_092862.1:51703327-51732746 GCF_032062135.1 Pyxicephalus adspersus | reverse complement strand
TTGTATATCTATCATCCTCCATACATCTCATCGTTGTATATATATATCTATCATCCTCCATACATCTCATCGTTGTATATATATTTATCATCCTCCATACATCTCATCATTGTATATATATATATATATATTTACGAGATAGGGACTGTAGGTTTGTTCCTAATTTGAATTTGTATGCAAGTGGGAACAGGTACATTGTTTTAATAAATGCAATTGGGACAGATGTTTGTCTCAACATCTTATTAGGCAGCGTGGTGTCAGTTACTGTATAAAATCCTCACTGTAAGCTAATCACAAACAAAGCAACAAAAAAACTTTATGGAGCCTAGATATCATTAACTTCCGGAGCAAGCTGTGCTTTGATATGCAAAAAAGTCATTTACCTCCCTGGGGTGGAATTGACAGGGAGTTTTAAAGCCCTACCTGGTTCCCACATTCCAGTGGCGTCCTCCAGTGATGCCCGGCATCTGCGTCCCTGGGATGTGAACGTTGCAGAAGCACATGCCGGCCGGGCATCTGCTTGTGAGCCTAAGGCTGGGGGGCGGGATGGTGGGGCTGGTAGGCGGGACCAGGTGGGATTAAAATAATAAGTATTTTCAAATGTACTGCTTTTACATTTAAAAATCTTCATTATTCAGACCACCAGGAAGGTAAAGAACTACAGGAGGCTGCAGAAAGAGCTCACCTCCCTAAGATCACCCACAACCTCAGCTGTGTTTAGCAAAATATTTCTTCTGTGAGTAATGCAAACCGCCCCCTCCCACCATACAGCCTCCATACTGCACACAGTGAGCAGGGAAGCCCCGTTTGCATCTAGGAGGCGTCTGTATGTCGGATATCCTTAACTCGGGCACTACCTGTATCATCCTCCATACATCTCATCACACCTTTGGTGTCCTCTTATTGTATTTATTGCTTTATTGTGTTCTATTGCAGCCTCTTTGCTTCTGCTGGCCCCCTCTTCAGCCTTTGTAGAGGATCTGGATGAAACGTAAGATCTTGTTGTTAATTTTATTCTGTCTGTGCACATTTTTGTTATTTGATGTTTGAATTCTGTTCTTCAGATGGACATATTTGTATTAGGAGTTACAACGTAAAATTATTGAAGTGTGTGGTCTGTAGGTGGTTTCCAGTTATGTCATGTCAGAGGCAGTGTTGATAAATGACATAACTTACCTTTTATGTAACAGGAAGGTAGTGCAGTGCTATATCATAGACAAATCTGTGCAGAACAAACACGTGATGTCATTTCTCACAGCAAGCTCCAAGTTACTTTATTTTGTATTGTATTGAAGTGTGTTTTGATGCCTTTGTGACACTTTGTAGCACAGTGGACTACACTTATATACAGTGTGTCCTTTTTTGCCCAGTGCATATGGATGCAGATGTTTCAGTGAATGTCACTGCTTTATAAATGCTGTTTTTATGCTGTTTTCTCTTTAGTAAAAGTGCTCCTTTGTACAATAGCTGTTCTATCCAGGTGCCTGCATGTACACTAAGGTTCTTGGGTGTTCACCATATAGGCCCCCAGCACTGATATGCAAATATCAGCTTCTTCTAGGAAGGTAATAGTGTTTCTTTTTTCCTACAATTTTGTATTTGTAGCTATTGGCCCTATGATGTGGTGGTTCCTTAGGTAGGCACAACCAACACACATGGTATGGTGAAAGCTAATTGGAGTCAATATGTGCATATTAGATCTTCCTTGGTTTGAGGATTCCCAGGGCACTCTGCAAAGAAGCTGAAGATTCCTGTAGGCACTTGCAAGTTCCCTCTATTGCTGTGTTATCCGTTCACTTTTGCATAGTTGCAGTGTTTCCTGGAAAGCATCAGCAGTTCAGAGATTGCAGGTATTGTTATTTGCACTTTATTTATTGTTAGTTGTTCTTTAGATGACTCTCTCAGCACAGGGTCATTTTGCATATATATGAGTATATAACAGATTTGGGGGCACCAGAGTTTGATCATCAGGTGATGAGTCAAAGGATCTTCCATGTAACTGTCTATTGATTGACAATATATACCATGTATGATTGGACGAAATCGCCAAAACCTGATGATCGCCTTCCAAAAACATAGTTCTTTTGCATTACAACTGTATAAAATTGAAAAGCTGATTATAATAAAGTGGAACAACAGTTTTAGAAGATACATGGGTGTATTGTTCATTTCCCTTACAATCATACAATAATAATCTAAACCTTTTCAGCTGACTGTCTTTAAAAAAACATGAATACAATCCTTGAGGTAATAAACTTCTGATCTGGGGGTTCGTTTGTTGAAAGCTGCCTTTTCTGCAAGGATATGATAGGGTAAATAAAATGAATGTATGCTCCCCCCAACTTGCAGTGGTTCCTCCCACCAGGTTCTATCGTCTGTAGTCACACCCAGGCTGGTGGGGGATACCACTGTGGGTGCCAGGTGACGCAGATTCCACACACCTGGAAGTGTAAATTACTCTAAATTTCCAGTACCAGTGTTTCAGAAACAGGCCAGCAGAAATGGTAATATATTGAATCCTCACCCTGTAATAATTGTTGCTTTCAGTATATGTGCTGAATAGGTTCTCTGATAAAATGCTGGTGAGCTAAGCATGTTGAATAGCGCAGTCTGATCTCTTCCTAGCAGTGGAAATCTTTTCACGGTGGGATTTATAAATGTGTGGTTCACTGAATATCCATCAGATAATGGGCTCAATGGAGTGAAGACTAAGCTATGACAGTATACTGTAAAGCCATTGACTTGAGTCATGAATAGGAACAAAACGCTGTAGAAGAAAAGACTGTGCCATGTTTATATAGAGCATCCATTGACATTATTGCAGGGATAGCAGCTCTCCTTGGAAAGTGACGAAACTGGGTGTCACAATGAAAATAATAATGACTTGTTATGTCGGGCAGTTCAGGGAGTGCTTGGGTCTGGGAGCGGTGCTCCAGGGAATTTGTGTTGCAATATTGGCAGAGAATTTCAAAGCAGTGTTTTAAAATTAAAAGTAATCCTAGTTTATGTTTGTGTATATAGCCATTCTTTCTATGGGTATTAAAGAAATAAAATGTTGTCTTTGTTTTATAGGTTGAAGTGAATGTTTTAAAAAATGACATTGTCTTTATGCAAAAGAAACCCAACTCCCGGCATATATGTTATGTATATTGATATTGGTAATGATATCTATTGGTATAAAGAAGAAGCACAAGCATTAGATTCCAATCACTTCCTGATAGGTGACACCCTATGACAAAGAGATAAAATAAATCTACAGACAGCAAAAAAAATATACATATCTCAAACTTTTGATAGTTTGTTCTATCAAGCAATTAAATGGATTGGAAAGAGATTATAGCTGTAGATAATGTTTGATGTAGAGTCAATATTGTTTTGTTCTGTAATGATTTACATTGTCATTTGTGATTTGAGATAAAAAAGCAGCTCAGAACCTATAGGATGAATTGTTTCAAACACTTTCAGATTGATCATTGAATATGTCCATTCTGGCTGCCTGTACAACCCTTCTGTGTCAGCCTGTGCTTGGGGCTTCATATACATACAATATAGTTATTCAAACTAATACCATCTTTTGTATTTTTTATATTTTGTTTAATTAGTTTCAAAGAAACCAGACAAGATGACATCTGGCTTGTTGATGTAAGTATTAACTTGTGTTTCCATCATCCCCACATTGAAGTCATATATAACTGTAATAAAGCAGCACTGGTAAACCGGAGTATGCACATCTAATAGGCTGTGTGTCCTCATTATCTGAAGCTAAACATAATATAATCTAAAGAATAAAGGAAACCATTTTTCTTCTGTTTGGTCACCACAATAAACAACAGTTTGGATAAAAAATCAAAAGCATAAGGTGCCACAAATAAAGTTCATTCTACATTTTTTTAAAGCTCACTGCAATGCATTTGGCATGCCTTTAAGAATAAATGATGATAAATGACAATAAATGAAATCCAAGGGTTTTTATATGTGTCATCTCAGAATCAACACTTGCATTGAACATAGTAAAAGTAGCCTGTGCTGGGAAAAATACTCCAGCTACCACTGCTTGTTATAATTCTGATTGCCAAAATAGTCATATGACCCAGCGTCTTTTAAAGCCCACTGTCAAATTTATAGTCGGCTAAATGAATGCATTTTATCACATGCTAGGATGTGCCTTAAAAAACATTTTGTTCAGGCAGGTTATTCTTTATGTTTCCGAACAATCTACAATCTGGCAAAGGCCAGAGTGCTGTTTTCTTTCATCTAGAGTTATGTAAAAAGTAAAGATTACACTGCAGCAGCAACAACATATAAATATATATGCTCACTTTCCCATCTTCCATTAGTACAGTGTTTTTGCCCATAGTAGTTATGGAAGGCAAATTGTGAATTAGACGAGTAAATTAGAAGTGTTTGTGTGCATCTAAAAGGCAGTTGAAATGTGTTGTGTAATAAAAAAAGAAATTCTTGCAGAGGATGTTGCTTTGTTATAGATTTTTGTAGATTTAATTCGCCAAGTTTTAAACAAATAACTTTCAACGATTGCCGATATGCTTTAAAATCCTTTAATTGGCACACAGCACAGCGATTAAGAGGAATGTAATTTGTTCAGCTGCAGATTTCTTTACAATATGTTGTTAAAACATTTATCTGAATTTTATATCTAAGATTGATTAAACATTTTATTTTTAGACATCCAGCTGCTGTTCACACTTATTTCATATAGATCCTGGTTTGATTACTGCTAGGATACATCAAGAAAGTGCATGTGTTAACAGAAATATGAGCTCAGGAAAATGAAACACAGCGGGATGCGGATGGTGTTTGGCTTGCAAGAAAGCCTTATGTTATTATTTCTTCACACACATATAACTTAAGTGTCTATTAACAACTTTTTTTTTCTACTCTGCAATATTTCAAGCCTGCGTTTTATCAGAATAGATTACAAGACCTTGCTTGTGCAGTCACATTGCCAAGCTGTCTTTTGTCCTTTAGTCTTTGTACATCTGTATACATAATCTTATGAACACAATAATCTGATTTTTGCTGATAAAGAGGTGAAAGTATAGTGGTATTCTTCCAGTTTTTTTTTAGCTTCGTGGGAAGAAGTTGTAGCTGAGCGGTGACCCCTGCATTAGGACCCAACTTTTCAGTACCCACCCAAAAACAGCGGGGTGGTGTGCCCAGCTAAATGGGGATGGGGAGAATACTATTAGTAACTATTGGAAGATTGCTGATTCGGAACACTATGGAGTGGTGGTGCCTTTCACTAACAAAGTTGCCCATAGATGAACACTGATTGATCACTCTTGATGTATTTAGCATTGGCTGAACGTACCTGTGTAAGCATGTTGTGGCCTTCCATGGCACTGACCTTATTGCAATAGAACATTATCAATTTCATTGGGGAAAAAACATGAAATGTCTATGTAAGTCCCAATGTATTTATAGACATGCTGTATTGACATGGACACCCATCATGGCATAGAACCGTCTTTCCACACCAATCACTGGACTCCTGTCTACTTTGCCTTCGATTATAATACTGTGACAGAGGGTTATATATAATATTGAGAAAAGAGGGTTATATTAGGAAATTTCAGTCTGTGAGGAAAGTTAGGTCAGAAAAAAGGAAAACTGAGAACTGAAGTTAGCAATGCATGTGACTATTAACTAGGCTTTAATGAATTCAATCATTTCAGTAAGTTTCATTGGATTTTCTATTAGACCGTTTCCTTTTCAGTTGAAAAAATTGAGTTCTGCTGATTGAAAAGGCTATTATATTGAGTAAGTGTATTGTTCAATGTGAGAACAGTGTGTCTGATTTATTAAAGTTCTCCATGGCTAGAGAGGATACACTTTCATCAATGAAGCTGGCTGATCCAGCAAACCTGGAATGGATTTCTCGAAAGTCATTTGCTATGTGTTAGCAAATGTGTTCAATCCCGGACCAGGCCCATTTCAGGTTTGCTGTATCCCCCAACTTTATTGATGTAGTGATGTAGTGTAGATGAGTGTATCCTCTCCAGCCTTGCAGAGCTTTTTTAAATCAGGCCCAATGTTTGGTATCAGATTAGCGTGGTAGTTTTGACCATTGGATCTTGTTCAGAACACATTAGCGAAATGTATTCTTTGCTTAGTGGGGATACAAAGTCGGTTACAAAAACGTTTTGTTGTCAGAGACCCTTTATACTTCTTTTACTCTTAGCAATATTATGATAGTTGTACATCTAAATGCTGTGATAAAACTCGGTATGGTTGTCACAGCCTATTTAGTAAGTGGCGAAGCAATAATAGGTAATTGTAAAATAATATAAAGAGTTCATGGAGACAGTTAATTAGGACCTGACTGAACTTTTCTCTTCTTTTTTAGTTTTATGCCCCCTGGTGTGGTCACTGCAAGAAGCTTGAACCTGTGTGGAATGAAGTCGGTATTGAGATGAGATCTAGTGGTTCCCCAGTCAGAGTCGGAAAGATGGATGCAACAATTCATTCAAGTAGGTGCACTGTATTTTAACTGAGTTTAAAGCATTATGCACAGTATTGTGCTACCTGTCAAGAATAACATTAGATCAGTGGGTATTGTTTAAATAACTTTAACCTGCTTTGTGTAATGTGGAATTCCAGGGTCAGCCAGTTTAAAACCTTTCATATCATGACTAGGAGAAAAAATATACAGAATAAAAGCTCCTGGCTGTCATATGAACATTGGAGCTGAAATATGTACGTTTAACGACCCAGGCCACTTTATCGTTTATTCTAGGTTAATGTGAGGACTGGAAGAAAACCCTCTTCAATCATGTAGAATTATTTTTATTAAAAATGTAAATGTTATCTCAGATTTGATTGATGTGTGTGTAAAGAGATCAGTAGAAGATAAACTTGTAACTCAGTATTTTTGTTAGGGTCCAGCAAGTACTGATAATAACTAACATTCGTGTAGTGACCGCTGTGCTAGAAATACAATGCTTGCTAAGAAAGCAGTTTTTCTACCAAACATAGGAAGAAAAACATTTACATGAAAACTGCATCTGTTTAGACAGTTTTTTTTTTTTTTTGGTGGTTTCTATTTTAAAGCTTCCAGATCTGGAAAAACAGTAACAAGATTAGAAGGTTAGTTGATAGTTAATTCTAGTGTAAATGCTTACTGACTGCTATTGTTGAGTGAGCACAATGTGTCCTGAATGGTGGGTTACGTGCATATCATATTTAGATGCATTTCTTCTTATTAGAATTTGACTGCTCGGGAATCTAACCACCCTTTGCCAAAGCCAACTCCATTCAACTTAGTTTATACATTTAAGGCTGCCTAAAGCGATCCTACACAGCTTAACTGGCACCTTTCCAGCTGCTCGATCACTTGCACCACAGAGCTGGTTCCTAAAAAGAAAATAAAACCTGGCTGCAGATGGCAGAGAGTGGTACTGAACTTTTCTGTGCTGTCCCAATTCATTTTCTATGGGCTGCCAATGGTACAACCTACTTGTGGTGTCGCTACCAAAGCAGCATAAAATTATATAATTTTTTTTAATTTTAGTTTTGTATAAATTAGGTAAACATTATTAGTAACCTTTATTTATAAAGTCCCTACACATTATGTGGCTCCATCAATAAATAGGGGCCACAGATGACAATTCTGTGTACTTGACAAGTACAATGACACAGGAGGATAAGAGGACCCTGCCCAAGAGAACCTACAGTCTTTGAGATTGCTGGGTTATCTTTTGCTCTCTTTTTCAATGAAGAAATTTCTTCTTCTCCTCGTGGTATAACAGGAAGTAAGAAAAATAGTTCCCTAATTAGATAAATTCCCATACAAAAAACTAATTGCCACCAGAACATTTGTCCATATTGGATGTTTTTTGTTTTTTTTTCTAGCTCTTTGCTCTAGTGACAGTTTGACCAAGGTTAATGGTGCATAAAGTGAGAAGAGGTCCAAATTGTTAGAGAGATTTATATCCACAATGGGAACACAGACCGCAACAGAAACTTTGACGCTATTGCAATTTTGTAGTTCCTTTCATATACTTTTAAAATTTGCATTGACTAACAAACTATTACTCTCTTTAAAGAATAGCTCTATTGGGGTTATTATGGAGGCTCCCATTTCAGAGCTCACCTTCTGAACAGTTTTCCATCTGTCCTTCTAATCCAGTGGCATCAGTCCTGTTTATCACTGACCTGAGGAAGTAATGCAGATTTTACTTTTCACCCTGCAAAGCCACTTACAGCCTGTTAGTTAGCAATTGAGGAAGTCAGTAATGCCACTTCTGCTTTTCACTGTTTGTGGTTTTCATCAGTTTAGTTTATGTAATTTCACTGTATTTGTCTTTATAGAGAATTTCAATTCATTGTATAGCTATAGGCTTGCAGTAAACGTCACCATCTGCTTTTGTTTTCCTGCACATATTGTAAATGTTCAATCGAGAAAGGTGACAATGACAAACATGCCTAAATGTATTGTCAGTGTGCCAGAAATCTGTCACAATGTTTAACTGTAGCCTACATTTAGCACACCCTTCATTTACATGTATTATTAGTGTGTAAATAAGAGCCGTTTAACCCCATAGATAATCAAAACAAAGTACAATGATATCAAAGCAGGGCAAGTCCAATAAAGGACTTTCTCTCAATATTTAACTCACAATTTTCAAACTCTTAAATATTTCTAAACAGTCTTATAAAGCATGCCTGAAGCATAGTATTGCATTATTTAAAAAAAAAAGTTTTTTCTTCATTCATTACAATAGGTAGTCTTCCTCCCCATGTCCTCTTACCAGAAGGGCCATCAGCTTGCTGTCTCTTGGTCTTGTACAAGCCTGCATGTACATTAGCATGGAGCTGGAGTTTCAAGACCCAAAACAAATAAAGATCATGGGCCCAACTTCCACAGATTGAAGTTGCTTCTAGGACTGGGATGAAGGAAGGTTGCTGACGTTGCACAACAAGCATCCAAGAGTTCTGGCCTCTTTCCTACAATCGACATTGAGGTTTGACAGGACCCAGCTTGCTGCATGAAATGGGCAACGGAGAATTATATTTATGGAACACAACACAGATAACATTTTATATTTTACACAGCTTTAGGAATGGTGCAGCTTGACTTTTAATGCAAAGCACTTTTTAGATTAAAGCTGATCAACCTGTTGACATTGGCTATGCCAACCTTGCCCACACACTTGACTAATTACAGCACCTCCTGTGGCAGGGGAATGCCCTGCTCTTAAAGTGGGTCCCCAATCAGAAAAATTAAAACGGAACTAAAGAAAAAAAAAAAGAAAAATCACACCTACCTTTATTGCTTTTCCTCAATGCAGTCCTATGCCATCCTGGAATGTTTTCTTGTCCCAGCGCAGGGGAAGAGCTGGGCACCTCCATCTTCAGTCTTCTTGCTTCATTACCCAATTTACAAAATCGGGTGACTTAGCCCATTGTAGAGGAGGAAAATAACGAGAAACAATCTCACTGTGCATGTGTGAGATTGACATCTCTTTCCCCTTCGTGGAAAAAATGAGGTTGCCATGTGCAGAAGGAGCAGCCAGGACCCTCCTGGGATGCGTGACATAGGTGTCCTGGGAGTCTCTGTGATCCCATTCAGTCTTGATCGCCACTGTGCTGCACCCCCTTTTTTTTTTGCACTTAAAAAAAAAAAAGATATAATTTTGATTTTATATATATATAACGGTTGTCTACCCCTTTATGTAAAGTAAAAAAGTTGAGTTTAGCTTTGCTTTAAACAATCAAGAAGTGCGCTCATTTTTTTGTGTAAATGAGGTTTCTGCACTTAAGCAGGACACTGTTGTAAGAAAGTTTGTCACAATCACTATAAGGGTGTGATAGAATATATCTTGTCCTGTACAATAAAATCTCCAAAGTCTCTCTAAAGTCACTCTGTAGAGACATCCATATTTTTCTGCCTGTTATTTGTTTTCTCATCACATGTGTTTTTACACTCTCAAATCATGTTGCTTAGATTTCATTTTTTTTTTTTACATTTATTTATGATGCACATAATGTTTATTCTCCCAGCAATATGGTTATTGTTCTTTACAATGTAACAAACATTTAAAATGACTTTCTATATATTTATAAATATATGGCTGTATATTATCATAGTCACAGTCAGGATATAAATAGTCAATGTTAAAAAGTGTGCTAAGGCAACCCAATATAGTTTAAATGTACCATATCTGATGAGTTGACTTCTCTGAGGTCTTTTGCATGCAGCAGATTGAGTCATCTTTTTATTCAGTGACCTGTTAGAGACTCCGCACTGTTCGCCATGCTAACGTTTTATTTTTATTCTACTTTGTAAAATCGGACTGGACCTTTTTGTAGTTTTTAGATTTCCCTGTTCAAACTATATCGAGTCTCAAGGAGTAGAGGAGAAATGTCATGATATAAAAGTGACAGATGTTAGGTGAGGATAAATATTTCTTGTGGGATTAGTTTAGTCTTTGAAATCCTGATATAACTATGAGAAGGATTAGCATTGCTGTAATGCATCGGCAAAAACCTCTGACTCTTGAGCTGTGGGAGCTTCTATTAAACTGCAGCTCCCACAGTGTTGACAAAATAATTTCATGTTTTATAGCGCTTTTAACAACAGAGGTAGGTCGCAGTACCTGTATAAAACAGTAAATTAAAGTAGAACTCCATTTAGGAGAAAAAAAAATCCTTTTGATTAAAGGTGCCTAAACCCTTAAACACTATAGCTGGATAATAAAATAGTTTCCATATTCTTAATTGTTTTGTGTGGTTGTCCTGTGTGTGTGTGTGTGTGTGTGTAATATATATATATATATATATATATATATATTTTTTTTTTTTTTTTTTTTTTTTTTTTTTTTTTTTTTTTTTTTTTTTGTCACAGTATTCTCCTAAGATTTTTTTTTAAGCTGTAGGCAGGTGGTGGCCCTTGTATTGACCCAACTTTTCAGTAACTACCCAGAAACATCCGGGTGGTGGGCCTGGCTAAATATACACATATTTAAAGAAAATAGGTCTTTACATTTTTTACTCTTCAGTGTCTTCTGTTTCTAACTGTTGAATGTAACTTTGTTGTGACTAAAATACATTTCAAGTATGTTTGTCTTCTTGAAAGTGTGAATATTTCATAATGAATGCATCATTAACCCTTTTTTTTTAACTTTGCAGGTATTGCTTCGGAATTTGGAGTCCGTGGATTTCCAACAATAAAGCTGTAAGTTCCATATAAGATGAAACCGACTATGAGAAAATATTTTTGTTATTCCGTTAAAAATATAAGTTAGTTTACATTTTGTTCAATAGCAACATCATAAAACTGTGACAAAAACCAAAACGGTGACTTCTGTTTACTATCTAAAACAAAGAACAAAATTAGGCCAGAGTTAAGCTGGTATTTATTTGTATGTTTTTCTTCTCTTGTTGAACTTGATGTACTGGCTTGTTTGGTCATGTAATTATGGTGCCACTTATCTTGAACTATTTGAGGATTTTGTGGGAGGGGCAGGCAGGCAGAGTCATACTTTTTTTAAGGGGAGTTCTTTAGTGGAAAATGGGATGCATTTTGCAGTTGTCTCACATTTTTTGACTATGCTGTTTTATATGTGGCTTATCATTTTTATAATACAGGTTTAAAAATCACTGACAGAAGCTGACTGGTTGTTATCAGCTTGTTACCTGCCATTGGTTCTTTGTACTGAGCCCCAATGATTTGGGAGAGCAAAATTATACAATACGTATATAAAATTTTGTTGTAAAAACATGTAAACAACACGCATATTTTGTGTACTTGTAATAACTAGATTTTTTATAAGTAACTTTATACTGCCAGTGTTCTCCCCAGCCCCACCCTGCACTTTTCAATAACCGCCTTGCTGTTTTTAGGTGGATACTGAAGAGTTTGGTCAAAATACAGGAGCTGCCACCCACCTACAGTTTCTTCCCACCCGGCTTATAATAATGCCTGGGTTTACCACTGAATAAAGTAAAAGTTTAGTGATGGGGTCCACTTTGAGTTAAGTTTTAGCTCCAGTCTTACCCCTACCCACTGGAGAGTGGATTTTTTTTTTCTTTTTTTCTGATATCTAATTCCAATATACGTGAATTACATGGTCCCACTTTTCTGTGGGACTGGGTGGAAGGGTCACCAACTATTCTCTGCAACATTGTTCTGTGAGCCTGGCAAGTTTTGCAGCAACAACTGATTGCATTGCAGAAAATAGTGTCTTTATGAAGTAGGAATGTGTGTGCTCAACCTGTCAGAAATGTAAAAAGTAAGCTTCAGATCCACTGCTATTTAAGTTTCTTTCACTACAAAAGATGCAGTTTTCATTAATAGTTTATGAACAAGGTAGTTATATTAAGCATGTTACAGTATGCAAAAAATGTTATTAGTTTGTACATAACTTTTGTATATCAGGTGATGTCTCCTCCTATATGCTCCTCCTATTATTATAAAAAAAAAACTTACTTTTTGTTGTTGGCGCTTGTTTGTGTTTAAGATTAAAGGGCGAAATGGCATACAACTATAGAGGCCAGAGAACAAAAGAGGACATCATTGAATTTGCAAACAGAGTTGCTGGGTAAGTAGGTATACTTAAACAATGCTTGGTAAGGAGAGTTCTATCTCTAGATGAAATCATTGAGCCAAAAAAATCACAGAGCAACCTATGCAGGAGACTATGGCGCAATGGATTTGCACCATTTACAAAGAATTGCACTTGTGATCCAGAAGTAAATCTGGGGGTTGCGCATTTTACCAAAACTATGCATGTGTCACTTCACATAGGGGCAGCGCTTTTATTCAGTTTGTGTCTGATGGGGCTGGCAATGTCAGCAAAGTCAACACAAGTAGGGTACCTTAAATTTTCCATTCTGCCTTACACCATCCCTACCAATTGTCACTAGAGTCTCAGAGACTAGTAATCTATGAAAACATGGGGATGTTATCTGTATTCTTCTTTTGTTGTCATTGTACAAAGGAAGAAGCATGCTGCAAATACTTAATGTAAGTACTATATTATTCACAACTGACAAAGTACCCAAATCAACCTCCACTTTGTTAGTAAGGGCTCTGTATATAAAGCAGTGAATCTGACATTCACTAAAACATTCCCCAGTGGAGAATACTCTAAGTCTATGTGTTTCAATAGCAGTAATTGATCAACTACCAGGTAATATTTCAGTGAATGTCAGATTGACTGCTTAATAATTAGACCCCTAAAAGTGTAAATTCAATGTCTTACAGGTTATCTGACTCTGTAGATACCATCTGTCCTATCCAGCAAGCAATTTTTTCAATTTGAGTAGCGTCGCATTCTAATGATGTTTGCTTTTTTTTCTTTCAGGCCTCTTATACGACAGCTTCCCAGCCAGCAGATGTTCGAACATGTGCAGAAACGTCATAGAGTACTGTTTGTATATGTTGGTGTTGAGTCAACTCTAAAGGTATAATTAAGAACTTCTTGGGTATGCTAAATTATTATTAAATATATAGCGCTCTGTTTATTAAACAAGGATTCTGGCATTGCCTCAAACATTCCCTGGTTGCAATCAGTTACTGCCATTGATGCTAATGGACCTGGAAGATTCCCATGAGGGAATGTCTAATTCTCTGTTCCCATTTTTTATGTATTCAAGTAATTACATTGAAGAAATTCACCTTTTCAGAATTAGTTTATGAATGTTATTTAGTCTACCTAGATATTATACATGATCACTTCATTGAAGTGAGGTGGATTTTCATGTACATTCTCATATTTTTGTAGGGACAGAACCCTATTTCAGTTTAACCAGGGAATGGTTTTTTTGCTCATGTGTATTTGTTTGATTTGATTTTTGCCACAATTTCTTCTGCTTACCAGGGAAATTGACTAAATCCAATTAATGGGCAGCTACTGAGTAATAGTAACTTCCTCCTCAATTACATAAATGGCAAAAGAAACAAATGTATCCTCAAGCGCTCACCACTAATAAACTGTTATTAGATTACGGTAGCAATCCTTAGAGTAATTGTATCTAATATATATATGTGCATCCAATTGATGTAAATGATCGACCAGCCTGTGTATGAAATGTAATGTCATGTAAAAATAAAAGGTCTTTGTCTGTTTCTTGTTAAAACAAGGAAGTTCCACAGCGTGTCCTGGCATTATCATCCAGTTCATGACACGCTGAGATCTGGGCAGTACCCTGGCACTGGATCTAACATGGAGTATGGTACACATTTCTTTAAAGCGTACATTATGGAACTGTTTTATAACAGTCGTCACTGGTCAGGGCATCCACTCGTGTGAGCTTTAAGGAGTTAACACTGGACACATCAGAGGTCATTAATTATGATGCAGTCTTACACTTCATTTACATATTTTTCAAGGCTGCTGGGCTATTTAGAATATGTTTCTCTTCAATGGGTAGTTTAATTTGTTCTGGGTTATTATCTTTCATTCTGCCAAGCTGGTATTAACTCATATTGTTACCTTAGGCTATCTTACAGTTTATAGTTTCATAAATGACACTGTGTAAAGGACATTATCAAAAGCTTCTTCAAATAATATTTTATTAATTTGCACTGTCTGCACAAATTGTGTAAATTCTTTAATAATGCTAATTCCACTTTTGTTTATCCTAACTGGTTCCTGAGAACTTGCTGCTTAAAATATCATTAGGACAGACTGAAAATTAAAATGCCATTTAATAGAAAAGAAAAACAAAATTACCATGAATGGAAGTTGGGTAATTCTGTAGACTACCTAGTGATAAAGTTGTGCCTTCCATAAATTGTATGTTTTTTTTTTTCTACAGGAAAAATTCATTGAAGTTGCATCAGAACTTATTGTGTACACATACTTCTTTTCTGCTTCAGAAGATGTGTTGCCTGAGGTAATAATATTTTTTTATTACATATTGTGAAGGAAACGTATGGACTTTTTCTCCCACAATTTGTTTTGCTTTTGTAACCCCAGTCATATCAAAACCTATATTTTTTTTCCTATTTTAATACTGGTAATGTTATGAGGACAGTCTAGAGTTATGGATTTTGTCTTCATAGATTCATCCAGTCCCTTGTTGCATTGCTTTTGTGTAAAAAAAAAAAAAATAAAAAATAAATAAATACAGGTCTTCATTTAGGGGCCTGGATGTACCTGCATCTTTTTATGATCTACAGCTTAGTATTTGATGAATAGTGATTGGTTTTGCTTTATCAAATGTGATGTGGTCTGGTGCCAGTTCTTTGCTTAGACGACGATCCTCCATTCTGTTCTAGTAGTCGTCACCTTTAGACAAGCCCCTTCCTCATCCTTTCACTAGGCTAGGTCCCTGCACTCAGGGTTGTCCCCTTCCCCAGCACTTAGGTGTATAAGGGATGTTGCCTGAGAGCAAGAAGCAAGGATTGGCATGCCCACAAGACCAGAGGAAGATACAGGGTCTGAGATGATGCTAAGGTTGCAGAGAGGTAGAATCCGATCAAATCCGATAAATCAAGATAATTGTAGAGTTCACAGATGAGAGGCAAAGCCCCAGTGGTCATGCATGGGAGGTCATCCAAAATCCAAGGGGGTCAGTGAGTTAGGTTGGAGGCAAAGGTCTGTCCAGACAGCAAACGGAATGATCAAATTGTTTTAAGATTGACAAGAGAAAAGCAGAAACACACACAAGTTGTAGTAATTTGTACATGTTACACTATAACTGGCACTGCAGCCATGTTCAGGTTTTACACAAATGCAAGTCACTGAGGGTATAGAAGGCACAGGGATAAGCCAGCTTAAAGAGGAATTCAATTTAAAAGAAAACTTACCTCGTTTCCTCAGGGCAGTCTGATCACTCCAGGGGTGTCTTGTATTGGGTCACGCGTCGTCCCAGAGTCGGCACCCCAGGTGCCGCCATCTTCCTCTTTTCTTCTGGGTTTTTCATTCTACCTCACCTGACCTGGGCACGAGAAAAACACGAGACACGGGCACGAGAAAAACATTTGCACGTTCTCTTTGCGCAAAAAGGCTCCTTCTGCGCATGCCCTAGATGCTCAGGCATGCAAAGAAGGAGTGCCCAAGAGCCCCACAGGATGCCTGACGTAGGTATCCCGGAAACTTTGCACTTAAAAAAAAAAAAAAAAAAAAAAAAACCAAACAGGATTTTTACTCTGCATAAAAGGGTTGTCTAGTTGTATATCCTTTTATGGAAAGTTAAAATTCTGAGTTTAATGACACATTAAGACGGGAAGCAGGGGGCCACTGTAGATTGTTCAGGGTTGGGAGAGGTGGAGGCATGCAAGTTGCAGCTGACATGTTGCTTCTTATGCTGGTTCTTACTGTCTAATTTATCTCATATGTATTTTTGTAATTATATGGTAGTTTTGGGTTTAGATAGATATTGTTAAATAGTGTTTTACAAATATAGTTCTATTGTAGGAAAATAATTTTAAAAATGTTTGCATACATGTAACCAAGTTTAGGAAAAAGAAATAGGATATAGAACTTAAAAGTAATCTACCATAATTTTATACTATAAACATGTTTACATTCAGGAACACAAACACATAACCCAGTGGCAATATAACATATCTCCTATCAGTGCACAATGGAAACAATTTCCCTGAATGAGTGACTTAAATATAAAGCTAAGTGTTTTTTTATTTTATTGTGTAAAGTGATGATATTCTTATTATATTTGCTTTGCAGTACGTCAAGTTGAATGAAGTACCTGCTATATTGGTGTTTAAAGACTCAACCTACTTTGTTTATGATGGTAAGTTTGTCTTTTTTTTTTTTGTTTATTTAGGGTTTTACAGTAACAAAAACAAGGAGGGGGAGGGAAGGGAACATAAAGGAAAAGGGGGAGGTGTTGGTTTGTCTTTTGCATGTACATAGTATAGCTAAAATCTAACCAGTCAGGGAAGATATGAGTGCTGGCATTTCTAACTTTTTTTTTTTTTTTTTTTTAGAAGTTATGAACATTTCTGCTATAATTCTTATTTATCTTTCTCTCTCTCTACATATATATATGTATGTGTATGAGTGTAACCATAATCGTAACCTTTTGTTACATTTGACAACTCAGAAATGAGCGTGGTCCTTTTAGCCCTATATTTTAAAGTCCTGAAGTTTAGGCATGGAGATATTTGTTAAAGCACAGAAGTCCATGGAAAAAAAAGTGATGGCAGGCGGGCTTCTGTTTGTAAGTACTTTTTGGTTTTCCATTACATGGAACTCTACATGCAGGGTACAGTCTCACCATAATTCTATAGCAAGATGAAGTAGCCTCCATGTTTATCTGTGGAGTTCCATAATGAGGGTTGCAGTGAGTGGCTCAGTACCGCAGACCATTGCCTGCTGCCACATTTGCAGACAATGGTTCCTTAAGAATAACGCTATGGTGTGAGTGACCGATCTGAGAGCCACGAAGGATCACTGAATCCTGAGGCAAGTCTGAAAGGGGTAGATAGGGAGAAGGAAATGGTGACAAAGAAAAAATGATTGGCTTACTTACCAATGCTCCATGGGGAATTTTTTACAGATTTTCCAGCTGTACCATTCTGGCAGGTAGAGCAGCTCCCAGCTGATGAAGATTGAGTACTCTGTACCTGCCAAAACAGTGCAGTTGGAAGGTCTGAGTGCACCCCCTAGTGGCAATGCTACCCTAGACCACAACCTGGGTGGCCTATTCAGAAATCTGGCCCTGGTTATGTGTCCCTCCTTAACTTGTTTTCAGCCTGTTTCTATCTGAACTACCTTTCTCACTCGCATCCTAAAATACAACCAAATCTCCCTCCTTCAACATCCCTTTTAGCATATTCAGTTATTCTGTCTTTAAGGACAAAATAATCAGGGGAATTTTACATGAAGCACTTTACACAGCAAAGAGGCACATACTGTACACCACAGGAAATCATTTGCTTATTCTTTTATTGTCAACATGATGTTTTTGTGCTCGCAAGAATGTAACATGACACATAATACTAGAATACAAGTTCTCATAAATAATCAACATATTCAGTAATAATTTACTACCAGGAAACCAGATTTACTTCCAATGTACAGAAAGCAATCCTGTAAATGATTTAAATTATTTTTTAAAAATGTAGACCTAACAAAAAATGTTTTATAATACAAGCAGACACATACCACACTGCAATAAATACATATATGTAAAGAGGATATAAAACAAATATATTAATGTCTTGTAAACATATAGGTCCTAGCTGTAACAAATGTAATTTGCCATGAAAAAAACTTCCAGTAATGCATATCACTGTTGAGAAATGATTAATAACAGTTGTTATATCCTGTTGAACCAAATCTATAGGGACAATTGGTAAATATCATTTAATAATATGGTCTGACAGGGATGATAAAATGCAATTTTTTTGCCTTTGTATTACTTTGGTTGACATGCTGTTTCTTTAACTGTCTGGATTATTGCATCAATGAGGTTAACACATAGAACACAAGAGCATTTCTACTTGTTGCACTTTTACTTGTTCCAGGCTGAAACCATTGCAGCTACAAAATAAAGCAAATCAGCACAGATTACGTCAAATGCATCATCCTTCTATTTAGGTTTGATCTCCCATAAGCACTCTTTTATCACCTGTGTTTTGAGGTGTGAAATTCAAAGCTGTGGACACTATACTTTATATGAAGATTGGAACTCCCAAAAGGGCATTTTTAGATATGGTCTGGAGTTCAGCTTTAAGATTATAGTAACAATTGCAACTTCCAACATTTTCTCTTGGAGAATGGGCCCTAAAAAATATCTGCCACAAAAATAGGTAGGGACATGTAGTCATCATGAACTAGAGAACATCTAGCCCTGATACTTGGATCAATTAAAATCCCTAAACCAGCTGAGGACCACATTGAATGATTGAGAGGGCCACATGTGTCTTAGAAAGGCAGTTTGACATCTTTCCAGCTATAATGATGTCTGGATTGGGAACATGTTACGTCTACCATCACTGGTATACACCAAGAATCATTTTTTTTTTCAGCACTGGCAGGCTCGTGTTTCTAATAGCCCTTTTGTTGCTAGGAATAATAGATGCCTTATGGTGGCAGCAAACTACTCTGCGTTTGTTGCACTTATTGTCACTAAATTGTATCCAGCTTTCAGTGTTTTCATGGTCATGTTATTTTCCAATTCTAGATGAGCTAACCAAGCTCCTATCTGTAACTTCATTAAACATATTTTTGTATTGCTAAATCCTTGCATTAGACAGCTGGGGACTTAATACAGTTGTACATATTGAACTCTAGTTTTACTGACCCACAGAATTATACCTCCATTATATTTCCATTTTAAAATAAACTGGCAATTTACTGAAATGGCAGTTGGTTTTATTTCATTTTAAATTCTCTTGAAAGGGTATTCTACAAATATCATTACATATTGAAAAATGTAGATGCGTATCAGTCCACTCAATATAGTGATGCTTTAGCTGTAGTTGAGACTAAAGAAGGAACTTTGGAAAAGGTAGAACCTGGGAATCCTAAATATCTCATTTATACCAATAGAATGATCTCCCTTTTGTAATTCATGGCTGTTCCTATCCACTTGCTGTATGTTCCAGTACTAATATTCATAATGTAAACATAGGTGGAAAAAGAAATGAATAGTGGGAACCTCTAATATTGGTCACAGTGGGTCTACAGCTTTGGGAACACTGGGGCTGAAGTCTCACCCAGAAGGGATACAAGAAACTGGTACCAGCCTCTAACAAAAACTGAAACACCGGTTTTGTGGGAACAGACTCCTTATTAATTCTGATGAGCTGTATCCAATACTGTTATAAGGATACACATTTATGAATCACAACCATGTTGGGGTTTTCCCCACTTAGTGGACATTAGCAATGTTGTATGAAAAACCTCATATAAATATTCACCGTACAAGGCCTTGTTTTTTATGTATACTGCAGATCATTCTCAGTCGGTCTATTTTGCAATATAATACAGTCAGAAAACTGCTTTCAAGTTAGTTTAAATGAAGTCCGCTGCTTCTATCAACAGGTTCTGTTTGATGCGATGGGGCACTTGAAATATGCAACCCTTAGACAATTGTTTTTCTGTAACATCCATGGAACACAACCAACACATTACATTGGTCAGCTGTGACCAGGAGAGCACAAAGGTTGTAGGCACAGGTTAGACCAAAACCACATCAGATGTATAGTGAGCCATGGGTGTCTGCAATGATTGTAGGCACAGGTTAGACCATAACCACTTCATGTGTATGGTGGACACTGGACATCTGGGGACCTCTTGTAGCACACAATGTTTCTGTCACTTCCAATAGGATTGATGTGAGGCAGACAAGTAATATGTTCATGCCTTCCTCCAGTTTGAATTCTCTGCAAAAGTCTGCTATATTTCCATTTAAAGGAAAAACAAAACATTTTTTTTCACGTAAATGATGTAAAGTGAGTCACATAGTGACACAGGCTCTGAAGGTGACAATCCAAGTTTTTGTAAATGTTTGAAAATTTGATTGAAGATCCGTTTAACGGTTTTTGAAGCCAGTGGTTCCAATTTTGATGGTAGTATAATAAAAGAAAGTTTTCTTCCGTCTGATTTGGTTTTCTCACCTTGTATATAGTTTGTTGACAAAATAAAATTAAATTCGAAGATAGTGTTGATTAGATCCTCATTAGTACTGATGACTTCTATATTTAGAAACTTTTTGGGAGCGTAGTGGTTTTCCATATGGACATAAATTGTTTCTTTGCAGATCCACTGTGAGCTGAAATATAAAATGTTACAGTAATAAATAAACATCTCTTGTATGTCAGTTTATCCTCATAATCTTTTAATACTGGAGGCTTATTTATTTTTGTGCTATGGATAACCTGTAAACTGTCTTCAGCCTCCCATAAAAGCAGCTGGAACCCTCTCCTCCCATCTGGGAAAGCTGACAAAAACCCTACCAAAGGGACTTAGATCCACAGATGCGTTTAACCATTTTTATACATGAACTATTGTATTCCTATTTCAGAAATAAGTTTGCCTTTGCCTTATGCATAGACAAAGTAGGCTTTTTTCTGCGGTAAAATCTACTGGCAATGTCTGTATATTCTAAATGTACAATAACAAGTAAAGGGTGTAAAAGAGGTTTATGTTTTTCAACTCAAAAATACCATAAATATTTAAAAAATTACTGCTATCCTTAATGATACCCACAAGAAGTTTTGTCTGTCTTGCAACCGTGGCTGGAATAATATTTGCCTTCTCTCTTTTTACTTTGGTCTGTTAATTTGTTTTATAAGTATTGTATATTATAAGTATAATTTGTTTTTATAAGTATATAAGTAAGTATATTTAATGTATAATTTTTTTTCTATAGTTTTGTTTCATACTTTTTAAACCATGTGCTATTTAAATTTTCTTGGTTGTTTGTTGTTTTTCTCTATTAAAAGGGAACTTTTTTTGTACAGATTACAAAAGTTTTGTAATCTAGATATAATATTACTTTGTTCTTTATTTTTTGTATTGTTACAATGTTGTTCTGCCTTATCATTGCAATACCTTTTTGTACCAGAAAAATTCAGTGCACTTCACCGCAGTATGGTGCAGTTGTTTTACCAGGACTGATAGATCCAAATAAAGACTTGGGGTTACTGTAGATGGCCTTGTGCTCATAAAAGCTAATGGAAGACATTCAATTGCTTCTTTCTTTAAAAAGAATCTGCTTCATCAGCATTCACATAAGGTTAGCAAAACATTACATTTTTATACAATCATATATGTTTTACTTACTACAACTGTCGACCGGGCATCATAAGCAACTCTCTTGATACGCTGCAGTAAACTGAAGGCTATACATATCATTATGTATGCTTACAAATTAAAGAAACCTCATAGGGTCATAAAGCATTGTAAAGGCCAAGAATAGCTGCTAACACATTCAAACTGCTATGTCGAAGTAGAATTTTCTAAGGCTACTCCCTGGATTAGTGCCGTGCTTTACCGTTTGGTATTTTGTTAGGGTATAAGCCAGCTCATATTTGGCAAATATTCTAAGGGGTCATTTATAACGTAGGGCAATATCCCTGTTCATGCTCTGTAATCCTGCATTGCACCAAGCATACCGCAGACTGTACTGTGTGTGTGTGTGTGTATATATATATATATATACACACACACACACATTATAACCCCCCTTTACAAAGTATTCTGGGTGGTCATGTGATGCAGGAGGCCTCCTCGCCTTGTCAGGGCTGGTGGTCCTCAGTGATGCCGTCACTTCTCTCCATCTAGGACCTGCACTTACAAAATATCCTCAGTCTTTTAGGTTGAATAGGGATAGATGAGAACAGTATGATTTTGCTTTTTTGGTTACTTTTGGATGCTAAAAAATTGTTGGAGATGGTGAATTCTGATCATCTTGGGTGAAAAACTTCTGTCAATACTGGTATCCCATGATGTCAGTGATCACTAAATAATAAACACTATTGAGGACTGTTGTATTTCCAGCAGCACGGTGTCTCACTCTACCTGTTTACTTCCTCCTTTCTCAATTTGCCTGATTTGTTAAAGCTCTCCGAGGCTGGAGAGGATACACTTTCATCAGTAATGTTGTGTGAGCCAGCAAACCTTGAATGGATCTGGTCCAGGATTAAAAACATTTGCTAACAAGTAGCCAACTACTTTTAGGAAATCCAGCTTTACTTAGGAAAGTATATCTTCTCTAGCCTTTGAGAGTTTTAATAAATCAGACCCAGTGGAGCAGAATTGGATGTTGTAGTGGTCATCCCCAGTTAGTTGTTTAGTGATCTGCCATTGTAAGAGTTTACTGTAAACATGCTAGATTTTTGTCCCAAAACAATCATGATCATTCTCCTCAGGTAACACTTATCTAGTTTGTATTCCGCATAATGTATTCAATCTCTCTGAAATGCATGTAAATGTTTTCAAATGCAAGGTAAAATGCAGGTGGGCAGTTAAAAAAAAAAATAAGGTTCAACCTATGAAAGACTAAAAAAAATGACCATGCAAAAAAAAAATTTTGACACACGTGAAAAATTTGGCACACGCCTCATATCACAGGGGCAACAAGAATTATGAAATCATTGTGTGACAATTAAAAAAAAAAATCCTTCACCTTCTTTATCCTATTTATATCAATAATGCAGATTTATATTTACAATACCAAATTAAGAACTCCGTACTCCATACAAAGTTACAGTGTTCTTACCAGATAAAGATGCTGATGATGATCAAGGCAATCAAAGCAACTATATAGAAAACAGGGACACGATTCCTTGGTGCCATTCTGATGAGGTAGTTGTGCTTTTGCAGAGGTTTTTGAAACTTCTGGGAGAATATATAGCTGACTACAAGCCTAGAGATTGGTGCAGTGATGTCAACTAACTTGGAATTTACCTATATGATTAGGAAAAGGAAACTGAAAGTCCCACGCCTAAGCTGCAGCTCAAGAATTGAAACTGGTGATGCCAGTCCTATGCTGTGGCAAACATAAAATTGTCTTCTCTTTCCTTAGGTATTTTTTTTTAACTAAGAGACCATTTATAAATTTATTGATAAGTAAATAAAAAAAATACAATGTTGTGTGCCTTGTGTATAACGTGAGTGAATGAAAGTGGGTAATCAGAATTCCTCTTTCACTGTTATGGTAAAGTAAGAGTTGCTTGGTAGCTATTTTGAACACCTATATTGAAGCTGGACTTCAGAAAAAAAACATACACATAGATATAATACATGTATAGGAGCTGTTACACCTGCCAAAGATTTTTTATTTATATCCATTTAGTCTTTAATCTCTTTTAATAAGACTAAAGAGTTTTTTGCTGTCTTATTATTTTGATACTTGCATGCAGCTTACCTAATGGCCTTCCCACGCCACCTTTTCCATTTTCATTAATGGCAGCAGTTAAGCAAAGAAAAAAAAATAAACTTCTGTCTTTTTTGTTTATTATTTGAAAGACCTGAAAATGAAAATATGTACAATTTTTATTGTTATCCATGATCATGTTGAAGAGCATTAAGCTGCGTACACACTTCCAATTTTTGTCGTTGGAAAGGATCTTTCACGATCCTTTCCAACGACAAGGGAGTGCACGATGCATGAACGGTGCTGTACATACAGCACCGTTCATGCTCTATGGAGAGGGGAGGGGGAGAGCGACGGAGCGGCACCCTGCTGCGCGCTCTCCCCTTCCCTTTCATTAGGATCGGCTGTCGTCCATCGTCCGTGGATCCGGCAGGTCGGTCGTCCGGACGATGGACGACACCGACTGTACACACGGCAGATTTTCGCCCGATAATTGGCCGATGCCGATTATCGGGCGATAAAAATCTGACGTGTGTACGTAGCTTTACTCTTACTTGACCCTTTAAAGCAAGGCAAAACTGCATAAGAAATGAGGGGAGTGACCTTCACTAGGATAAGATTTGTGGACAGTATTTTGGTTCTAACCCTTAACAATTTTATAGATATTGTATCTGATAGAAGGAACCTTCTATATTCCCAAGGTGTAAAAAGCAGGCCCACCCCTAAACAGTAACTGAGAGAAAAAACTCATAAGTGAGCTTGGGGGGGGGGAGAGGGTATATATAGACAAGATATAATATAACAGATAGAGCTTATTCTTCATAAAGAAGACATTTTAGCTCTAATTAATAAAAGAAATGAAATGAAAACATGTCTCTTCTCACTGGGTAGATACAACATTTACCTGTTTGTTTAAATTTTATTCAGAATATGAAGATGGTGATTTGTCCAGCTGGGTGAACAGAGAAAGATTTGAAGGATATCTTCATGTTGATGGATTTACATTGTACGAGCTTGGAGACACAGGTATGATATTATGTGTTGTGGTTTCATTAAAGAGGCCTTGCACTGTCAGAAAACCACTCTGTTCAATAGAATCCCTCTTTGCTGGTGATATTTGCTGGTAAACCAACACTTCAAGCAGCATTTGTGTCATTGGATCCCTCAGTTCTCAATGTTCCAGTTCTTCCCTACCTTAGATATTTACATCATTACAGTGTAATGTAGTTATGTGAAAGGGGGCAGCAAGAGAAAACAGTGAACACTGCGGGGGGTCAAATAGACGGACAGTCCCAAGAGTCTCTATTTCCCAATAGACACTCCCGAGGAGGATTTCTGTTCCATAGGGTGGTGTTTTCTTTTGAATCGGGCAATGAGAAAGTTTAATCTGTGTCTGAAATGATTAAGCAAAACTGTTTTCTTTCTTCCATAACTTATCTTAGAACCAATGACCTCATCATTGGATTTCTGCTTTTTAATGTAATGCAGGCAGATCATAGCTAGTTAGTGGGGGAAAGGGCTGGATGATACTGAATGTCTTCTAGCCTGGATATGAGGTGGGCTCCATCTGCGTGGCTGCAGTGTAAAAAGCCGAATGTGTGCAGTCAAATCAGGGTAAGCAATTTTAGTACAGGAAAAGAGCCCGTACAACTATACAAGTTGGAAGGAAAGGCTGCAGCTTTAATTATTGTCACTTTTTTTCCATTGAGAAATGCTTGCCAGTTATGATTTTTAATGTACGGGTCACCGAGGATACTTTACTGCTTGATAATTATTCATGTTTGCTAAATAACAGGCAAATCAATTTGTGTGTGTTCAAAATAATCATCTGATATTTATTATTATTATTATTATTATTATAATAATTATTATTACTACACAGTATTTATATAGCGCCATCATGTTACGCAGTGCTGTACAAAGTCGATAGGCATGTCCCTAAATGGGGCTCACAATCTAATGTCCCTGCTTTAGTCATATGTCATGTAGTATAAGGTCAATTTTTGAGGGGAAATTAATTAACTTAAAAAAATAAAGAAGTGAACCTTACTTGTAGAAGTGAAACTTGCCAGTAGCTGCAGTATTTCCCACCCTCGGCTTGTACTCGGGTCAGTCAATTTTTCCTGTTTTTCAATATAAAAATAGCACCTCAGCTTATACTCGAATCAACTTATACTCGAGTATATACGGTCTGTTAGTATGTAGACCTGATGAAGAAGTAACAGAAGTCAAATATATTTCTTTTGAACAAAAAATTTAAAAGGTTTGTATGTTTTCTTCATTATATTTTGGCTTTATATTTAATTATTCTCCTATTAAGCAGGCTGTTGCCTGTAGAAGCCTTTTTTTGGTGAGCCAAACGTATTATGTCACTGCTGTTTCAGGGCATGTAGTGGAACACGTATACTACTGTTGGTTTTTGGCTCTCTTGTGAGTTTGCTAAAGATTCAAATGCTATCCAACAGCAAAGATGAGGACAAATACTGAAAATGTTTAAAAACGACTCTAATTTTGTGTAACTCCATAATGTATGGGTCATCTTTTATCATTTCCATTTATACTTTTAGGAAAACTTGTGGCTGTTGCAGTAATTGATGATAAGAACAATTCAGTTGAACATACTAGGTAAGGATATTTTATATGATTATCCCTTTATGTATCCTTTCCTTTATCTAAAACGTGGTAATGCTATTGGTGTTGAAAAGGAAAAAAATATTTTGTGCCTGCTTTTGGTTTGTTGATGAATTAACCTTGCTTGTGTGTGTGTGTGTGTGTGTGTGTGTATGTATATATATATATATATATATATATATATATATATATATATATACACTGCAGTAGAATGGAAACTTAAGATTAGGGTTACTTATGCATACCTACAACTGTGTTACTTTTACATGTACATTGTTTTTCTATGTTTAAGTAGCCTCAACCATCTCCCTAGTGGGGCTCACTCCCACCTGGGCTCCAAAACAGTTGTATCAGGTGCTATGGCTTTAGTTACAGCACTATGTGTGTTTGTGTGTGTGTGTATTAATATTATTTTATGTTTGCAGGATGAGCCCTTTTTTTTCATTTTTAAATCAGGGAATAAATAGAACTTTGCTTGTGTGGTGTCTCCATTGGATGAACTCTATTTCCAATGTCTATCATGCTCATCTCAACAATACACAAACATGAAATATAGTACAGATTTTATTTGCGTTGGCTGACAAATATATTAGGAATGACATTTAAAGTAACTGACCTCAGCTGATCCGCTAGAGACATATGTTTATTCAGAAATCTCCCAACATACCTGTTCTACGTCCTAATATGAAAGTCCTGAATATCAGAAGCACAGGAGAGTCTTTGAAATACAATTGTCTGCAAGTAAAAAGTCCCTTTGCTTTCCTTACATCTGTGACTAGATTTATTACCATTGGGCTTCTAATCATACTGGTATAAAATCTTATATCAACCCTTTTATGCCTAACACAGTATTCCTGAGGCTAGAAAATCCTGAAGGTATCCCCTAAGCTAAAAATTGAAGTTAAAGACTTGTAAGTCTGCAAAACAAACCACGGTTTAAAAAGCACGAATACAGCACCCTTTTCTTGTCTGGTGGCACACATAAAATGTCAGCAGGACAGAAAAATAAGAACAATACTAAATGTACTTCAGGATGAAGAATACTATAGTTCCAAATGACACTGCCACATGAAAGCCCGAGAGGTCATTTTGGGTCTCAACAAAAATTTTTATTGGTCACCTTGCTAGTACCAGATTGGGACAGTTTTTTCCCTCAGTACTGCCGTATTCTTTCTGACATAAATTTAGCAACGTCCAAAAAATATTACTTATGGATTTTGGTCAGTACTGATATGATGGAAAAGCAAAGCACCTTCATTTGTCAGCTGCACATCCATGATGCAAATCTCCCATTCTACTACACCTGACTGTGGTGACTGTGTGACGTTGTCATGTTGAAGAGACCAGTTTTGAGATAATTTAAGCGTTTTGACATGGCATGTTATCCTGCTGGAAGTACCCATCAGAAGATGGGGTACACTGCGGTCATAAAGGAATGGATGGTCAGCAACAATACTAAGGTAGGCTGTGTCCTTTTTTATACTGATTTGGTATAAAGGGGCCCATAAGTATATTTGGTAAAAAGTGTGCCAAGAAAATCTCCCCCCACACCTTTAGACCACCATCTTGATTGATACAATGCAGGATGGATCCATGCTTTCATGTTGTTCAACTAAAATCCCACCCTACCATCTGAATTTATTAGCAGAAATCAAGACTTATCAGACCAGACAACCTTTTCCAATAGTGTGCAATTTTGGTGAGCCCTAAATTGTGCCTGTTCTTAGCTGAC
The DNA here is from genome assembly GCF_032062135.1 of Pyxicephalus adspersus. NCBI lineage: Eukaryota > Metazoa > Chordata > Amphibia > Anura > Pyxicephalidae > Pyxicephalus > Pyxicephalus adspersus. The sequence goes on along the minus strand of NC_092862.1, from coordinate 51,704,623 downwards.
AGGAGTGGAGCCCAATGTAGTCACCTGCTGCTGTACCCATCTGCTTCGAGGTCCGTTGTGTGTCGTGTTGTGTTCAGATGCTCTTCTGCATACTTTGGTTGTAATGAATGTATTTTTTATTTTAGTCACTTTTGCCTTTCTACCAGCCTAAATCAATTTGGGCCTTCTCTTCTGATCTGATGCCAAAGCATTTTTACTCAGAGAACTGCCACTCTGGGAATATTTTACATTTTTTCTGAGCATTCATTTTAAACCTTAGATACAAGGCTGTGTGTGCAAAAATTGTGTAGCAATTTTTGTTAAGGTTTATATGAAACCATTCACTAAAATCTCACCTAAGCTTTACCATTATAATGCTGAAGTAGTGTTAATGGAATAAGGTGACCATGCTGTCTCAGCATACCTGTCTGTAGCTGAACTTTGAAATGACATGATTAGTTTTGGACTGGAAGCACTCCTATCCTTTCTAGTGTATTTTTGTACTCATTAACTTGTCTTAAGGCAGTGTTTTCAAATGAATGGTCTGCTAACGCACCAGAATAAACTAAAAATTGAATGCAGACAATTTTGGTAGTGCATTACAGCGCTGGTGGAGCTCTACAGTGTATGTGTAGTGTAGTATTATTGAAAATAAATGACCCTGAAATGCATCGATATGTGCATCTCTGTACCGTACTGCACCTGCACTGAGATGAATTGCCCTATGGTGGTTTATAGTTGATAAGAACTCGGTTAACTTACATATAATTATTTATTTTTATTTTGATAGGTTAAAGTCTATTGTTCAAGAGGTAGCCAAAGACTACAGAGGTCTTTTTCATAGGTAAGTTGAGAAATTCATGTTTAATCCCATTTAAATTATAGCTAAAGTTTACCCTCTGAGACGAACTGTTGTGCTTGTCTCAGGCAAAAATCTGATATCTGTACAGCAGTTCCCCAACCTCATTCATCAGTCTGCAACAGTGGATTGAGGAACGAATGTCAGAAATGAGCACTGTACACTACTTTGGAGGAGAGCACAGCACGCTGCCCCCTCTCCTCTCCATGGAACAGATCCGCACTATGTGTACAGTGCAGGTTCATTCATCTATCAGTAGAATTGCTGAAAAGATTGTTTCCGGCAGCATTCATCTGACGTCTGTATGGGGCTGTTATGTCACGGATATAATTTGTGACAGTTTATGCAAATATTGATGAGTTCAATTTGAAGTGTACAAAGAGAGATAACACAAAGACTTGAACGATTATAGTATTTAATAATAAGATAGATAGACAAAACAATGCAATACTGTAATA
>NC_092862.1:51698278-51701170 GCF_032062135.1 Pyxicephalus adspersus | reverse complement strand
GCAGAGCTGAAATCCTGACTGAGCTCCTGGCTCTATGTTATATCCCCACCCTCAGTGCTTCTTCATTAATTATCTCACAGGTGAGAGTCTTCGACATACTACTCTCACATAAAAGAGGAATCCTGGGCAAATATATCTCCCTTCCACCTCCAATCCTGCCTTGGTGTCACAATATAACTATATTTATATATATATATATATATATATATATATATATATATATATACACAGTACAGTCTGTGGTATGCTTGGTGCAATGCAGGATTACAGAGCATGAACAGCGATATTGCCCTACGTTATAAATGACCCCTTAGAATATTTGCCAAATATGAGCTGGCTTATACCCTAACAAAATACCAAACGGTAAAGCACGGCACTAATCCATGTAGTAGCCTTAGAAAATTCTACTTCGACATAGCAGTTTGAATGTGTTAGCAGCTTTTCTTGGCCTTTACAATGCTTTATGACCCTATGAGGTTTCTTTAATTTGTAAGCATACATAATGATATGTATAGCCTTCAGTTTACATTAGTAAAGATTATTCACATAAACATGCACAGCCAATTTTACTAGATTTCTTTTATATCCTGAATATTTTAGGCTCAAGGCGGTGATGGAATACTGCAGCGTATCAAGAGAGTTGCTTATGATGCCCGGTCGACAGTTGTAGTAAGTAAAACATATATGATTGTAAAAAATTTAATGTTTTGCTAACCTTACGTGAATGCTGATGAAGCAGATTCTTTTTAAAGAAAGAAGCAATTGAATGTCTTCCATAGACCCTCCAGTGCATAACGAAATATGACAGATAAAGCTAAATCAGCATTGTCCGACATATCACGTCTATTTAAAGTAACTCCTGTGTGTCATTTTGCTGACTAAAACTAGCTGAACCAGTATGTTTTAGAGCAATTGTACTTTCACTTACAGAAATAGAATATTCTTTGTAATGCACACTGTAGGCTGCTCATATACTCACCGATGTAACTGCTTAGCTTGGTTGCCAGGGCTCCTGCTTTTTCTGTTTCAGATTTTTCTTCCCATTACTTTTGTATTAACATTTTTAAGCACTTTTGTGTTCCCGGGTGGTATTCCATCCAGGTACTGAACAGGCCCAGTCCTGCTTAGTTTACAAAATCAGGCCAGATCAAGGGTATATATAGGGTATAGCTTTGGCTTTAAACTTATCAATATATTTTCAGTGTGTGGAATCAAAACAAAGGAAACCCATGCAAACATGGGGGAAATAAAGAGGTTCCATGCAGATAGTATTCTGGCTGGGATTTAAACTAAGGGGCAGGAGTACCTACCATTTAGCCACTGTGCTGCTAAAATACTAAATCTATAGAAAGCAGACATCCAGAATAGGTATTGTAATATATTAATTTGTGGTGACAGATAACATCTTAACTGGTGATGGGTCTCAACAGTGGCAATAAAAATATTTGTTTGAGTTTTAATTTATATTCACCAGCATGGACCAATAATATCCAGATTTGCTTCAGATTATAAACACTGCTGGAAATAATTAGCCTGTTTTTTCTAATTTCATCTAATTTATTTAAAATTAAAAGCAGCAGCATGTCAAAAAACTAATCCCAGTCCTTCCAGTACTTTAATGTGTGTGCAAAAATATATCCTGCAGTGAAAGGCTCTATGAGGTAACCATTGTAGTCTAGGAACAAGTAGAATAAAAAATTAGTACCTACTGTAGAATTTTGTAGGCAAACTGGACCCATGTTAGAGATAAGTAAATTAACCAGATATAGTGATAGCAGAAATCACCAGATGGCTGTAGGTCTTGCATACATAAAAGGAGGCTCCTTTGCAACACAAATGTGGATGCAACCCTAATATCCGGTACTAGTGCCTATGGTGGGGGTGCCTAATGGCACTGATGGGATGTGGGTAGGTTTAACATGCTGCAAACCTGTATACTGCATGGAAATGTTCTGAGGTTCCTGGGTTAGCTGCTGGAATTTTTCAGATTTCTTTATATTATGGTTTGTAGTTGTATTATTATTTATTTGATTTCATATACATCTTTAAATGTTTTCTTGTAAACAGTCTGTGTTCAAGAGTTCACCTCTTCTTGGGTGCTTCCTCTTTGGTCTGCCACTGGGTGTCATCAGCATTATGTGTTACGGAATCTGCACAGCCGACACCGATGACGGCACCGAGGAAATGACTAGAAAGGATGTGATTGATCCAAGTAACACAGATGAAGGCAGCGATGAGGAACAAGACGAGGACAGAATGAGAGAGAACTCTTCAGATGTCACAGATGAAGATCAGGAAGAAAAGGATATTATGGAGAAGAAGAAAGATTAACTTTTGTTAAATTTGGATTAACTAGGAATCCGAAACAAACTTATTTATTAAATTCAACCACTTACACAGCTTTATTGAGGAAAAAAAGAAAGAACTTTGCTTCACTGATCCTTGGCATGCATTCAATTTCCATTTTTAAAGCGTTGGGACTATCTATCAGACACTCTAGAATTTAATAAAAGGTTTTCAAAGTAGAAGTCAAATAAAAATAGCACTTCTGTTTTTTTATGTAATGTCCTACTAGTGTCCATCCAGAGGTGATTCTTTATCACATTAAATGCTTAAGTGTTTGTTATTCATACCACCACATTTTTAGTAATCAATTCCATTTTGTATGCAAGCTTTAGAATTCAGGTATAGCAACATTTTTCTAAAATGTGTATAATGTATTCAAAGTACCCAGTGGATGACTTTTACCAGTGAGGTTTTTGAACTAATACACGTTCACTGAAAGTAGTTTTGTTAATGTTCTATTTCACTGTGTTAAGGTAGCAGGGTACTTGTTCAAAGGTTTTCCTTAAAATAGTAAGGATGCTTTTTTTTTTTTTTTTTTTTTTTTTT
>NC_092862.1:51632213-51698273 GCF_032062135.1 Pyxicephalus adspersus | reverse complement strand
TTCAAACAACTGAACCAAGTGTATTATTACAAATATCCTACGATTGTCAAAAAAAAAAAAAACACATCAACCGTTTAGGAAAAGGTAGGCCATTTACCCCTTGGTTCATCATTATGAATGCAGAGGTAAGCGCAGAACCTTTTGCAGCTGTGTTAAGATTTATGCAAGCAAAAATATGGCTATAGTTTTATAAAGGTCTAGTGTACCTGGACTGTGTTCATTGTGTGAGAAAGATCTCTAAGGTATCACTGCCATATCCTTAGGGTTTTTTTCCCCTCTCTGTCATAACATGGAAAACCCCACCACTCCTTTCTTGAGAGGGGCTTCCCATCTGTAGATTAGCTCTTTTAGTAGAAAACACCTTTAGATCTGCTGTATTCTGGAATGTTAAAAATAATAGGAACCAGATTTTATTACAAAGAAATAAATAATTCCTAGTATGTGCATACCGTGAATAAAAAAACACTGAGCATGTTCGGTAAGTTAAAGCAAAAAGTTTTGACTGGGTAAAAGTGCACAAATTCTTGTTAGGCCATTATTTTATGCTTCCTAAAATCGGGGAAGAATTGGTTTCTGATTGGCTGTTATTGATTAGTAAAACTTGCATACCGTCATTGTTCTGTCTTGCCAGATGTAGAATTCAGCTTGCTGCCAAGTTATAAATATTTATTTGCCATTATAGCAGTAGATAAATGATTGGAAGTGTCAGAATGTGAAGCAGCTTTAGCTACAGCCTGGTTGGGGTGTTTGCATTTGCTTTGCTAGTAAGTTGGAAAACTAGTGATGTTGGAATTTGTATTGTGATACCTACCCAGCTGGTCATCATCTAATTTAGCTTCAGGTATGGTATCTGATAGATCTGTGGGATGCAGATGACTTTTTTTTAATTTTTTAGCCCTGTTCCAAAGTTTCACTATGAGATTGATGACCGAACTGTTTACAGAGTAACGTGATAATGATTTTGCAATGTTTTTGGATTTTTTTTCCCTTTAAGTATTTTTTATCATAACTTTTCCTAAAACTTGCTTTGCCTTTGATTTGCATTTTAACTTTTGTTTCTCTCCTTATTACACGCACTGGTACATTTTAATTTGGAAGACCAATTGTAGGACACTTATGCATGGTATAGTTGCTATGTGTAAATGTTTAATAAATTCTTACTGGTCAATGTATTGTAATGTAGGACAACAAAAATGTAAATAGTTTTTTTTTGTTATTATTATCTCTCATCCTTGTACAGCAGCGATTCCCAACCCTTGGATCCGCTGTGCTACATTCACTGGTGAGATTTAGTGTTTTTTCTGAATGGCACCAAATACTCATCGATAGATTTGTGTTACAGTGCAGAACAACATGTACCATCATACTAACTTGCATTCCTGTGCACTGTCAAACATTCTGCATGCACCTTTTCTAGTGTATTTTGTGCATTAGGTAGCGATATTGCACAGTGTGAACAGGGCCTAAAAGAAAACCATTTGCAAAGGCCCTTTGATTTTTTTTCACAATTTTACACATACATAAGCATATTTTTTACATATGCTTAAATATATGCCCAGTGATGGAGACAAATTCTTTATGCTGCCCAGGCACATAAATGTGTCACAATACAGCCCTAGGGAATCTCTGTTGTACAGGCGAATGCAGTATCTATAAGGCTTTATATGAAATGTTCAGTTCTTGTTGTGATTAAGGAAAGTTATTACAGACACTGATAAAATGTAAAGATTCCTTAATAAACGCAATGTTTTCTTCAAAAGCCTTTACATTCAGAAAGAAGGAAGATAGGTAATGTATTATTTATTGAATGTAAAGTACAGGTTGCCATTAAAGCATCCTATAATAATTATCTTTTTTCCTACTGCTGGGAATGAGGAGAAAAAGTCTTTGCTAAACTCACATTATTCTACTTTGCGTTTTCTAAGGGCTAAAGCCCTATGTGATGGATGGTGCCTGAAGATTGACCAATTACCAAGCACCAAACCACAGGAATAGGAGCAAGTTAAAGAAAACACTGTGCCATTAGGCATTTCATAGATGGAAAATAGTTTAGTATGAAGGAAAGCTAATATATGCATCTGTACATGGAGAAAGCACAGGTTAATGTGACTCCATCATCTGAGGTGTATAGAGGCTGCCATTGCAGGCCTGGTTCCAAAACACCAGATGTCTGACCATCTATCCTCACTAGGTTTCAGTTGTCAGTAAGTGTCGGAACCAATAAATGCCATACTTACTGCTCAGTGACTAAAACAGCATTCAAGTAAAAGTATCAAAATTACCTCATATACACCCTCAAGTTGTATGTTTAAATGTTGAGGGTGTATATGAGCCCTGGCAAAAGGATAGTAAAGCTAAATTCTAGGCAAATATACCATATTATATTTTATAACACCATAGAAATATATATTCAAAAATCAATCACCCATTGTATGTTATTCAATAAGCAATCACTTATTTGTATGTATAGCTTGTAAAACTTCTTAAATCTGTCCTGATATCAGCCTCCTATATTCCCCTGCAAAATCAGACTGGATGTAGATAATTCATTCAGATCCCTGCTGCTTAGTGTATTCTGCTCATCTACCATTGAAAGCGATAACCTCAATGCCTCTTCATGATCTATTCACAGAGGTGGATCTCAGTTATACTGCTCAGCTATTGGTGGTCTACAGAAGTCTCAGGGAATGTGGCTGCTAGCTGTACTGTCTGGCAGGGGTGTCTAAATCACAGATACTGAATTAGAAATTCATTGTAAGGTAGACAGTTCACACACATGTATTATAACTGTGTTTTCGGCTATTAGTTTAATGTTTTGATTTGATCTTGTTATGCTTTTTTGTTTATGATGCAATGACTGTATGTAATGCAGCTATAGCTTACATGGATACACGGTGCCTAAATTTTCAAGGTCAATGATTTTTGTTTTTGCTGTGAACTTTTTCTTTTCTTCTGAGCACACTGTTACTGCTACGATATTTAAAATGGTGACACTGCAGAGCCTGTCTGCTTATAGAATCTCCTGGGAAAAGCAAAGTCAGAGTAAGCTTTATAGATACCATGGTGATTGCCATGGTAACAAAATGTACTCCGTTATAGTTTCTCGTGAAGGTGCTGCTTTATTCTATATATCTTTTACCTATAGGAAGTGCAAATATGCAAACATGTTTCTAAATGCGCTGTGATTTTTCTCTAGTAGAATGTGTTTTGTTTTCAAATGTTTTTCTGAAAATCCTAGGTATTGCATACCACACATCTTGGCATTTTTACTTTGTAACAGATTATATTATGATTCAATTATTTCTATATAACAATATAGTTTACAGCAATTTAAAAGTGAAAAATGTATAATAAAGTTTTAAAATAAGATAGCCTGAAAAAAAAGTGCTACCATTCTTTTTATCTAGATGCAGAAGAAATTATGCAAGAACATGCATAGAAATGATAAAAGTTTCCTTTTAGGTTCAGCCTAAACCATTTGTTACTTATAAGATAGTATGAGATATATACTATATATATATATATATATATATATATATATATATATATATATATATATATATAGTAAAAAAAACAGTTTTTCTTTTAATGCGTCAAAGCTGAAATTCTGGATGCTTCCAGAAAATGTGAAGGTTAAGCTTGGCTGTAAAGGTCATGAATGTCACACCACATTGATCACACTGAAGACTAAGACCCCTCCATGTGTTTATATATAAGCAGTGAAAAGAACATTTCCGAAAAGTATTAACTCGCAGTAACTAGATTCCTGGTTTGATCAGTTTATATTGGACGGAAAATGAAAAATGTGTGTGGATTGCTTGCTGGCATGGCAGTTGTCTTCCAGCCTTTTGCTTTAGGGTCTGTTGCCATTTCTGCTGCTCTGTGCTGTGAACTACATTGGTTCTTCAGGGAATCTACAGCTCAGGCCTGATCACTATCTAGATTTACTGGATTTTTTGGATTTCACATAGCCACCTCCTTTCTGAGGGAAGAGCCTGACCAGGTCTGTTGTTTATTAACAAAATGCTGTGATTCGTGAGTCTAAGTGCTGCCTATTGGACTACACATTCATATTTAGACCTCTGTCACACGAAAGGTGCCGGTACAATATCTATCTGACTGCATATCTAATTCAGTGACTTTCTTAGAAGAAATGCAAAAATTACATGTTGAAAACATAAAAATGTAACACTTTTAGAACCAAAATTAAAAAAGATTGCGAGGAGCTCCAGCCTTTCACATACCACGCACCTCCCCCACACGCTGCGGCACACCACATACAAACTCCTCTGCCCAGGATACATCTAGAATCACACAACCCCCCTTTACATTATGGAGATCAGAGGAAACTGTCAAATGGATTATACTCTGGTCACACTGGGACATCATTGGAGTTTGTTACACACTTTTCATGAGGACACAGTACCATCTACTGGTGGCCAACAATAATGCACAAAAGATCATTTAGGAGCCGGTGACTCATCATAACCAACTCAAAAGAACTAAATTCTTTAACCTGTAAAAGGGGGTGTGGGGAATGAACAGCCTGAGCCTATGTTATTTTAATACTGCCTTGGAAAAATGTATATATGTAAAACATTATGTATATTTTTTAAACACACCATGGATGTATTTATTCACGAATATTTTGAAGTCTTTTCTATTGATTCTCATTTGGAATGTTAACGGATGCCTTTCAGCACAAGCATGTAAGTAAGGAACCTGCCACTCCTCCATGAAACTAAATTCACTAAAATATCAGTAAAGTTGATAAAGGCTGTTTTTAGCACCACTTTTCTTTTTACCTGTGCAATAATATAGAGTTTGGATGATAGTTGATTGCATTGGTATTTCTATTTAAAATTGCTTGCAGTAATTATGGGAAGCCGAATATATAATTTTCAAGAAACCTGACATTTTTTAGTTCTGGAAATGCTACAGTAATGCCATGTTATAATACAGCATGTTAGCTATATACCAGAGGCTTCAACCGAGATAGTTATTGAAAAACTAATTATTGGCTAAGAAATAATGATAACATTAATTAAATAAACAACGCATAAAATAGTGTAATAAGCAAATGACAACTGCAGAAAAGATAGTTTTAACTCATTTAAATCTCATGAGATGTGTCGGAAATAGATATGTTTAGAAGTACCTATTCACTGTAGTTGGACGTGTATTTTTAATCAGCTCTTTCTTTGATGGTTTTTTAACTATGTTCTGTAGGAAAGCTTCTTTATGAGACTTCCAAGAGAAACATTGATTTCCAGCAGCAAATTCTATCTCCCTTATCAAATTAAGGAAGAAATCTTGGTTTGTTTCCACATAGACAACCTTGGTATAATAATCCTCCCCTCCCTTGCTTTAAGCAGCACAGTAATGAAAAATCTCTTTGGCATCACTGTTTGATTTTCATTCTTTATAGTGGCAAGAAGGTGTTGAGCATTAAAGTTAAGGCCTCGTTCAGCAAACGGATACATTGGTCAATATTTCACCACTGAACTATAAAAAACTTGAAAATAGTGACAAAAGAAGGAAAACATCAATCGGATCACTGTGTTTGATAGTTAAAATTTACAGACACAGTGAACATTTCCCTCCATGTGCCTACATTTGCTGTACTTTACAGCACTGTCCAATTCATGGCAACATGGTTTATTGCAATGTTTCTTGAAATAAAATATATATAAAATGTTTAAACACACACAAGTATCAGTTTATCAAGGGGGCAGCATTTTGCCCCTGGAATTTGCAGACAGGACTGCTTCCCTGTTAGACTGTAATGTTAAGTTTTAGTAGAGAGTTTGTGGACCATCTGAGAGGCGCCTCAAACTTTCCTGATAAAAGGTTTCTATCTGGGATGGAGAAAGGGATTCAAGGTGAACACAGCCAGGGAAAGCTGGAAAAGACCCTGTCTGGCTGATATGGGACCATTGTGAAGCTTCAACAAAGACTCCAGGTAAAGTGTCCAGCTTTCCAAGGTAATCGCCTAGCGCTAAAATCTTGTTTGAATAAATCGTGAAACGTTCTTACTGAAGCTAAGTAACTTTTATTGTTTTTTTGTATAGAGCGTTCGCTCGCTAGGAAGGGTTAGATAGCGCACATGTGTGTCTTCCTGTAACTCTGAAAAATCTCCCGCTCCCTTCCCTATGTACTGACAATGAGCTGAAGTAGGTGAGTGAAACAAGATTTTCCCCCCAACAAATAAAAGGGGAATAAGACAAATAGGGAATATTATTTACCTTTTTTTCAGCGATCAGAATAAAATTTTTCTTGATGGCAATGGATTTTCTGGGCAGTCTTTATGCTGGACAAATAGTTGATTTTTTTCTTGTATACATTGGGCTATTTACTATTTAGCAGAATTGTAAAAAATATATATTTGGAACTTCTCTCTGTTTCCACATACATTCATGGTGATCAGTGCAGACAATCCAAATGTTTTTCTCTTGAAAACAAAAATGTACAGCTGGTGAAAACAGCCTGTGTCATTGTTTGTATTTGTCTGACATTTGCTACCCCTATTTATTGTAAAGTGCTGCATATTTGGTTGGCACCATATACATACTGTTTATTAATTTTATTAAAACCCTAAAGTAGGTTTATACCTAAACAGGAACATTAATGACTTTGACTTGGTTTGCCATGTTCTGCTAGGCATGACAATGACAAACAGTTTCTATTGTTGAAATACAGGATCACCTTGCCGGCTGCTCATTTCTTTGGCTTTAAGTGCCTGGTTATTCCCCCCTTCCCCCTCAGTAGTGCCATAGAAAGAATTATAGAGAGGAAAGATTCTTTTCTCAATACACTTCTTGTTACCTGTGTTTATATTGTCATTTTTAGAATGTCAGAAGCACATGCTATAGAAGTCCTGTTTAATATGATTATTTTAAAAAACTGATTTATATTTATATATCTACAAACAGATGCTACATTTTCACAGAGATGATCCTAAGTGCATGTCCCAGGTGAAATTTTAGCATCTGTACAGGTGAAGCAATTTGCTTTCTTAAATCTGTAAATATCACTAACAATGCCTTATGTTTCACTTATGGAAAGGATGCAAGATCTCTTCTCCACACCAGACTGTCTGGACAGCGATTGTTCATTGTATTGTCACCTAAAATGATCATAAAAAAACTTAGAAAAAGATAACTGCTTTTTCTTTGTTACATCCCACTAAAAGTCAGCCTTGGACAACACAAGAAGACATCTGCGGGACGACAGTGGAAAGGTGGATAGGAGGTTAATACAAGCTGGAGTGATGAAAATTCACCAGACATGACCCTTTTGCTGCTTTCCTACTTCACAGTATCTGCTAGGAAAAGCATATTGTATCTAGGGGACTGCAATGCAGAAAAACAAGTCTGCCACTAAAAAAAAATGTGTTAGGCAACGTACACACTTGCAATGGTTCTGGTCCGATAATCCGCTCAGGGATGATATCGGATGAGAATCTGGCGTGTGTACAGTGCCCATCGTCCGAATGACCATCCTGGGGGATCTAGGGACGGTGGACGACAAACGATCTTAATGAAAGTAAAGGGGCAGAGAGCGCAGCAGGGTGCCGCTCCATCGTTCTCCCCTCTCCATAAAGCAGAAGGGTGCTGTAGGTACAGCACTCGTTCAGGCATCGTGCAGTAGTTTGTATTGGAAAGGATTATGAAAAATCCTTTCCAACAACAATTATTGCACGTTTGTATGCAGCTTTAGAAAGCATATTTTTGTCATGTACATAAATGCAAGATTCTATTTGTTTGATCTGTTACATATACCTTTAAATCAGAACTAAACCCTCTGATTCTATTCTCTTCCTTCTCTTCTTTCTTGCAATTTTTGGCCATCTTGATTGGCCAGCCCAGGATGTTGATCATTCAGTACCAGCAACCGCAGGGAAAGCCGAGATTGCTGGGTATCCTGGCATGCACATGGCAATGATTTTTACAGCTCCATGGAGCTATCAGGCAGGTAAGAATACTTATTGCAGAAGGGACATCTCTTATCCCCTTCTGTAGGCCTGCTGATACCACATTTTTAAAGTGAAGAATGCATCAAGTGGGACCAAACCATTAGGTTTCTCCAAGGTGTTTGTGACTTTGTTTCCTGAAGTCTTGCTCAGTAACAGCTTTTCAGTAATTCTGTTTTATCATGCAAAATGTATGTGATCATCACTTTCTCACCTAGAGTGCTTGATGAAATAGTTGCCTTTCACCAGCTGAAAAAGGCAAAAAAAATCTCTACACATCTTTGTTGTGTAATAATTTTGTCTCAGAATTTTCTGCTTGAAAAATTCTGTGCTTACACATTGCATAGACACAGATGTTTCCTTTACCTCAAAGGAATCAAATGTTTTGACAGGTATGAAAACTATATAAATTCCCTGTTCTCTGCAAATACATTCAGTGTATTCACACATATGGCTATTGTACACTCATGAGTGGCCTAAATTTCATTAACATACACAACATTTATTTCTAGAAGTTATAAGATAAAAAAAGCATGTTTTATACTCTGCTTTTGTGTTGTTTGTATATTTGTGCTCATAGGTTAACATACCTTAGCAGGATTTGTGAAATATTGGGCATTGTTTTGAAAATATGACTGATCACGCAGAAAATTTTCATTTTTATTTTGGGAGTATGCTCAGATGAGACTATTTATTATTACATAATGGTGTTTGTCTTTTCTGAATCATAAAGATAACTTAAATCATGTAAATGGGCCTGATCGAAAGTTTATATACCTTTCAATGCTGGGGGGGATAATTTGCACTGGAATTGACACACAGTTTCAATTAAAGGGTAATTAAGGAACAGTGTCTAGACTTGTAACATCTGTTACAAGGGGAAGCAAAGCCACTGTCAATAATTCCTACAAGAAAAGGTTATTGAAATAAACAAAACAGGAAAAGGATGGATATATATATATATAAGTGGGATGTTAGGGGTTCTGGTTTTACCAAGCCACAGTCGGGTAGACGAACCAAGATTTCAGCCACAACTGCCAGGAAAACATGTCAAGATGCAAAAAAAAAAAAAAAACACAAATCACTTCAGCTGAAATATGGGCTTCTCTGCAAAGTGGTTTTACTATGTCAAGATGCCCAATAAGTAGGTAAGGTAACAAAAATAGGCCTCAAACTCAAGAACGGTCCTTTGAAGTAATGAGGCCAACACTGAACTCTGTGGTCACAACCATGAACACTTTGTTTGAAGAAGGCACAACGAGGCCTATAATGAAAACTACACCACATACAAAGTAGCATTCCCTAATTGGTGTAAGTTTACCAAATCACACCTAATTCATTTAGCAAGTATATTGATGATATATTTTATTCATCAGGAGAAATCTGTTAATACAGATGGGAGTTTGTTACACAAATGATTTATGGTGTCTATAATTTTTGCAGACATTTTTTAATTAGGTGTTATATTATTTAATTGGCACTTTAATAGAATTCCAATAACTTTAGAGTTAACTTGTGTGGAACCATGCCTTGGGGGTTGACTGTATGTTCATGGTGCTGTGCCTGCTGGGTTCCTTTTAGAAAGTATTATTATTAAAAAACTAGATTTATATAGTGCCAACATATCATGCAGCGCTGTACATAAATAGGGGTAGCAAATGGCAGACAGATACAGACAGTGACACAGGTGGAGATATGGATTGTGCTATTTGTAGGTCTTAATAATTTCCTGAAGAAGTGGACATAGTATCCGCAAGAATAATAGATGTTATAAACATCTTGGGAACTTTTGAAGTTTGGAATTATATGTTTTTAATTAGTTTTATGATGCACAATTAAAAATGTAATTTTATTCTTAATGATAGTTTCAATCAGTACTGTTTTTTAGATGCCTTAAAAGTTCTGGTATATTTGTCTTCTCTGTGAAAATCATATCACAATGTGAAACATGGAGGTGGGTCTCTGATGTTCAGGAGATGTGTGGCAAAATGTATGTATCTCCCAACATGAGTGTGTTCCAAAATATAATCAACAATATAATAATATTTAATAAACACAATCTACAGAAAAATGGCTACAACAGAAAAATGAAGATGCTGGAGTGGCCATCACAGTATCCTGACCTCAATATCATTGAACTTATTTGTGTACAGTAATTCTTTACTCCATGCAAATTTAGTGGCTTTTTCACTGTGGTAAAACAAAAGAACATATTAGGAGACAGACCGCACTGCAGGCTTGGAACCATGCCGTCATCCCATATACCTGCAAACACTTCCCAAAATGGAGGAATCCTGTTTTGAGTGCAAAAGATATTTAAAATAAAGGCCAGTAACCTTTAACCATTGCCATTCAAGTTTCATAGGTTGAAAAAAAAGACATCAAGTTCAACCATTATGGAAATAAACATATCTCAGATAAAAACCCTATTGACAGAGGCAAAAAAAAAACAACCCTGGTTCAATTTGTTCCAACAGGTGACAAATACCTTCCTGATTCCATGAGGCAATCAGATTCCTATCTATACTTTAAAGCCTCAATACCCAGTTATAGTCTGTGCTAGAAAAGCATCTAGCTTTTTCTTAAAGCAATCTATAGTAGTTGCTAAAACTATTTCCTGAGGGAGCCTATTTCACATTTTCACAGACCTCACAGTGAAGAATCCCTTCCTTATCCGGAGTTGAAATTTATTTTTCTCCAGACCCAAAGAGTGTCCTCTTGTTCTTTGTAATGATCTTAAAGTGAATAATGGGGAAGGGAGTTCTGTATATGGACCATTTATATATTTATACAGGCTGATCATATCCCCCCTTAAACATCTCTTATCAAGGAAGAATAGATTCAGTTCATCTAATCTCTCCTCATAGCTGAGCTCCTCCATTCCAAGTCATCTCCAGGTACATACCTCCCAATATCAGTAGTTGAGAAAGAGGAACAACCTGGAGAGAAGAAAAATGTTTCTCAAGCAGTGAACAGTTAGTGTGGTTAAATTGTGTTGGAAATTGGCCACAGTTCTAAAAAAACATGGGTAAATACACAGTGGCTCAGAGGTTAGCAGCAACACCAGGTCCCAGGTTCAAATATCGGACAGTATACGCTATATTTTAGTTTCCAGGTTCTCCCTGTGTTTTCGTGGGTTTTCTCCCACATTCCAAAAACATGCAGTTAGGTTAATTGGACAAAGAGCTAACACTCTGCCTTGGCCTACTATAAAATAAACTTATTGTAACCCATTAAAATAATTGGAAATAAATTGGCAACTAGCAACTGTTCAAACAGTAAACAAAGTGGTCAAAATTTTATAATGTACAGCAGTTAGAATTTTGTTGTGTGCAAAACAAGATGTAAGGTTCATTAGGTAGCACCATGCTTTATAGTACCCCCTAAATATTGTTGGTCAGCAAGAGGTGGTTTTTGGTCAACAGAAATAAAAATGCGTGTCATTAGTGATCAGTGGCAGAAAGAACAATCGCTTGGTATCGATGGTCTGGAGAAATGCCTATTATCAGTAGTAAGCTGGAGGAAAAAAAGGCCAGTGTTGGTAATCACTGGAAGGAGGGGGCTTGGCCCTGGTGGTAATGGGGTCAAAAATGCCCCAATAGAGGATAAAAGAGGATATTGATGCTCAGTGAGGAAGGGATTAGTTACTCTGTGGAAGGAGGGGGTATTGATACTTAGTGAGCCTACAGTTGGGAACATTGGTGTTTAGTAGATTACTTACCTATGCATATTCTACATCTTGTGCTTCTGCCTCCCTCTGCCAGAATTATAGTGATATTGTTGAACAGATATCGCTGCATCCAAATAAGTACCAAAGTAGCCAAAGCTGAAGACACAATCCCAGTGATTTTAGTTAAAACAACAAAATTCAAAGTTGTTGGTAGGCCTCAAAGATTCCCTATTATTTATGTCTGCTTTGTAGCAATCTTTTGTAAAATAATCTTGTGTTCGAATTATGGATGCTTAATGTTGACTATTTTGCTATAAAGAGCTGTGTGAATTTCTAGAACACAGAGGCACAATCCCAGCAGCCAAACATCAGTACAATTATAATAAAATGTTGGCAATTATATGACTCCATAACAAGCACCTTGGGAGTAGCAGTATACATATATGCCTCCCCAATGGAGCAGCATGCTTCTGTGCTGATCTTTCATAAAACAGCAGCCAGAGATGTTGACAGCCATCCAAAACTCCCTCGTACAAATCTGGCCCGACATGGAAAGTTAAAGTATTTATGTGAATAATGGTCAGTCAAGCTTTAAGTGCTGCTGCATGTGGCAAGCTGCCTCTTTTTGTTTCATCTCTTCTTTTAGAGGCAAATATGTTGAAGTAGTAATTAGTACATGGAGAGCTTATTGTGACAAATGAACAGGCAGGCATTTCTGTACTAATTTTCACATAATATAGCTGCCTTGCAGCCCTTAAAAACATTTAATTACTGAAACACAATGCTTAAAGTATGGTGCTGTGTAGGTAAATCTACTTAACAGCATAGTGCCTTGAGCAGTTGAAAGTGAACTCTTGTTCATATTATGATATTTCCTAATGCAGTTTATTGTTGGGGGCATTGTAATTATTTGTAATTATTATTATTTGTAATTATTATTTTTAGCAGTCATAAAAAATGCCAGACTTATATAGCTACAGTTCAAGAAGCAATGGTGTGTACAGTCACCTCTAACAATCAATGAGAAATCTGCTTTCAATAGTTGCCTGTGAGCAGATAAATAAAAGCAGGGTATATGGCTTGTTGCTATAGCTACCTTCTCTTATTTATTAAAGTCCACGTATATGTTGAATTGGTATGGGCGAGGTAAATTTAATATATTTTGCACAGAGAGCTCATACAAAGCAGGGCAGCTTACAGATTTTTAGAAGGGCTGAGAGAACTAGCTGAAAGATTGTGCAGTCATGCTGCTGGGATTGCTAAGCAATCAGCAGTCAACTCCATTAAATATAACATTGATTTTCCAAAATGTGACATATGATTGCCAACAAATCATTCTCCTGCTTTTTTTTCCCCAAATAACATTTGCCATCAATATTACCTAAAACAGTCACTGTTTCAAAAAATAACTCGCCAACATCTTAGATATGTTTATAACATGGATTTTTATAATGAATGTAGATTACCCCATAAAATTACCCCATCTGTTACATAACCTGCTATAACTGCAAAACAATATACATTTTTAAAAAAAGTAAAAAAAAAAAAACACACCCTAGCAAACATGGTAACTATAATTAATTTAGGCTAAGTCTACATAGACTGTTCCCCTAGTGTTTAACCTGTGTTTAAAAGCCCATGTTTGAATTTTTGTTTATAGGTGTTTAACACCTTATTATGAAGGTTTCCAATGAAAAGAATGGAGCTTTATAG
This sequence comes from Pyxicephalus adspersus, assembly GCF_032062135.1. NCBI lineage: Eukaryota > Metazoa > Chordata > Amphibia > Anura > Pyxicephalidae > Pyxicephalus > Pyxicephalus adspersus. The sequence continues at coordinate 51,684,918 of NC_092862.1, read as the reverse complement.
GCATTTTATCAGGATTTTGGAATCTGGAAGCCCCATGATATCGGCCAGATCTCTGCCACCCCACCAATGAAGAATGATTACAGGGGTACATAATACCCTTTACTCATATATTCATATATTATCAATACTTATTAAAGAATCACACGAGAGGAGGGTTTTTGAAGCAAACGTGAACATATATTGAAAATTTTTTAACCACCTTGCCGGTATGCCCGTACGAAGGTCGGGCAAAAAAAAAATGGCTAGGATGGTTAACCCCGTAATTTTGTCACATCCTTATCTCCATGGTCCCGCTGTGCACATCCAGCGGGACCATGGAGGTAAGGATTCCAGCGTCGTCCTCCGTCCATCGTCGTCCGTCGATCTCCCTCTCCAGCGTCGGGTGCCAGGGGGAACACAAGATCCCGGCCGGCGGAACACAAGATTCCGGCCGGCGGAACACAAGATACCGGCCGGCATCTTACCTGGTCCCGCTGATCGTCCACGTCCGTCTTCGTCCAGCGCCGGATGATCTCTGCAGGGAGAAGCCGTCCGGCGGAGAAAAAAAAACGGACGGCTTCTCCCTGCGTGCGTGATGACGTCGGCGCGTGTGCGGGAAATTCAAATAGAAACTCATTCATTCATTTTGTATTGGATTCAATACAAACTCCTGTATTCAATCCAATACAAAATAATTCAAATAAATACAAAGTATATAATTGGTAAATTCAAACTGTCATTTTGTATTGGATTGCATACAAACTCCTGTATCCAATCCAATACAAAAAATAAAAAAAAATAAAATAAAAGTAAATAACTTGGAAATTCAAATTTATATTTTGTATTGGATTGAATACAAACTTGCGTATCCAATCCAATACAAAAAATAAAAAAAAAGTAAATAACTTGGAAATTCAAATTTATATTTTGTATTTGATTGGATACAAACTTGCGTATCCAGTCCAATACAAAATAATATAAAATTAATACAAAGTACATACCTGGTAAATTCAAACGCTCATTTTGTATTGGATTGAATACAAACTCCGGTATCCAATCCAATACAAAAAAATTAAAAAAAAATAAAAGTAAATACATTTTTTATATTCATATTATCTACTAAAACCCCTGTTCGGACATATTTCTGTAAGTTACAGGTCTACAATTTTAAAAAAAAATTCATGAAAAACAGTGGATCACTTTTGGTACAGAAATCTAGACCTCAGTGTAACGCTCAGGTGGTTAAAGCGATACAAACAATAATGTCAATAGTGGTTTCATAAACAGATTGACGGGACAATAAATCAGTCAATCTGTAACTTGGCCCTATGGGGGCACTAGACATGAGACTTCTAACCAGAATATATAACGTATAACAAAAATAAATTGTGTCGCAAACATATGCCGATGACCCGACGCGTTTCGGTCGCCTTGAGCTTCCTCAGGGGTATTGAACATGAAGCGAAGTTACACATAATAATTTGACAGTATCTAGATGCATAATAAATACATAGTGTGAGTACAAAGTATACCAAAGTACATACAGAAATAATAAACATTGAAATAACTTCCTTGGTATAACAAAATGAGTAATAGCAAGACAATGAATCAAGATAATGGTAACAACTAATTCAAACAATGGTATACATTATTTCTCTCTAAAGGTATGTGAGAATCATAACGATGTTCAATTGACATTGTAGAACTGTGATATAGTAATACTTAATATTATTATATATCAATATTTTGGTAGAGAAAGCGTATGTTCTTTTAAAGACATATGTATGTTGAGTCGATTTTTGATGGACAGTCTATACACACGCCCCGACCTAGCGTCAGAGACATGAACATGGTTTTCTGGGACACAGTCCCCCATACCCTTATGTGGAGGCATGATCAGAACTCCCTGTGCCATTCTCTTCACGCTGTGACACAGCGCTAATACAGAGACCGCAGCAGCGGTCTTCCTATATTACCTTTGAAGGATGGGGTTTAAGGTAAACACCTCTTATTATCCTTTCTTATCTAAACTTTGCTCCCCACAATTTACAATGGGGTACTACGGTATTTTATTCTTCATTTGTGATTCGTTAATACAGCCAGTTCTTCTGTACTGAACAACCTAAGTTATCTCTCATATAACTATAATACTTTGTTTCAAACTTAATTATACATAATACAAACCTATTGCTTTTTATATACATATAGAGAACACCCTTACTATAATATTATAATCTCATATTAATCAACTGTACATTAATATTGAAGATTATGATTTACTTATGATATAAACTTATCCTACTACAGGCCATCCCAGTGGATGAACTCCCCATATACTTTACTTGTATGATTGGGATTTCCCCTCCATAAAAATCGACTCAAGCTTCAGCCTCTTATATATGTCTTTAAAAGAACATACGCTTTCTCTACCAAGGAATACGTAAGTTTTGACCCATTTATTGTTTCCAAAAAATTGATATATAATATTATTAGGAATTACTATATCACAGTTTTACAATGTCAATTGAACATCGTTATGATTCTCACATACCTTTAGAGTAGTGGTGTCAAACTCTGGCCAGAGGGCCAAATTTCGCCGCCCAAAGGAATTTTTTTGGTCCTCAAAGAAATTCTAAATATGAATTGCAGCTGGCCCACCGCTGCATTGAAATAGCGCTGCTACTACAATTCCGCTCATCACTCGCGTCTATAGACCAGCAGCCTCTCTGCCTTTGCATGGCCCCACTTGGAACTGTTTTATAGACGCAGAGAATGTAGTAGCGGTGCTATTTCAGTGAAGAGGGAGTTCCAACCACTCATAACATTGAGCTTTGCATTGGACTGTTTTATTGATGCAGAGGAACTATAGTAGCGGTGCTACAAAGTTAAAACTCTGGGACAACTCTGGAAAACACTTCCATTGATTTCAATGATATGTTTTCCCACAGTTTTTGGAGTTTTTGAGCATTTAATATGCAAATTAGTTAAATACACAGTAAAACGTGATAAAAACCCGGGAAAACGCAGCATCGGTGTTTTCTTGCATTTTAAAGGCAAGCTTTGAAACGCTAATAAAAGTGCATAAAAACGCATATAAACGCAATAGGAACGTTTACATGCATTTTAAAAACGTCCATGTAGACCCAGCCTTATATACATTTGAAAACAGGCAGTGTAGACTCCCAGAAATTCAATGCATATGCTTACCAAGCAATTTACTTTGGTTTGCTACATTGAGTGTTTTATCTTTTTGCAAGATACTTGCCAATGATGCTGCACATCTAGAAGGAGTTCAGTTGTGCTAATAGCCTCATTTAGTACTCATTTGAGCATGTATACTGAAATGACCACACAACAAAAGTAGGTAAAAATCTGCAATGATAAAGTCTATGATGCTGGGGGGAATTAGTCTCTCTACAGCAGCACACGGCACTTTTGTAAAAAAAACAGGGACCTATTATTTGGTTCCAAAAATAGAATTTTTTTAGCGTACAAAATGCAAAACCTAATGCTTTTATTGAAGTCCCAAAACAGCTTGCTTTATCTTTTCTGCAGCTTCCTGCTGCCAATGCATATCAAAAACAGACATAGATCCCAAAACCTCCTGGTAGCTTACCACACCTGAGCCCTAAACTGAATTCAGGCAACACACACACTCATCTTCCAGTACCCCCTAGGAATATATGGCTCCACCTGCCAGCCCAATTAACCCCTACAAACCAGGTCCTGTCAGACTAAGGCCTTCTCTTTGGCAGGTTCTGGAGTTTAATGAAAAGGTCCAATCAACTTTGCCTTTTTTTTTCCAGAGCCAAGGACCCTGGAACACCCACCAAACATGCAACCCATGGTTGTCATACAAGCCCTGGGCTCCTTTTCTACCACCATGCCACTTTCCTAAGGGAACCAAAAGCCGAAATATGGGGGAAATATACTGCCCATCCAGAACCGATCCCTACAGTCCCGTACATGTATCCTAAATCAATAGTTTAGTTTTCTCATTTCAGTTGATCTCTCCAGTACCTATTTAAATATTCCAAGAGATCCACATTTTCACAAGTTCCACAGATTCACATATCATACTCAATGTACATTTTAGTTAATTTTTCTGCTATTCAGCCTGCCAAAATCACCAAGTACACTCCCTAGGATTTAAGCTTTTAGCTCTTCTTACCCAGAGATCGTTAAAAGTCATCCACTAGTGAGATTTGATCCTACTAGTTGCACAGAGATCTGTTATTTCTGTTCATGGTGTACTTTTTGTATATCCTCAACTGAATGAGAGTCAGTTATTGTGTTCTAGAGATTGATCTTTTTGGTGACAGTCTTGAATACTGAAAAAAACAAACAAACTGTAAAACTACTAGCTGACAAAATGCAAACAGTGAAATCTAGCTAATAGGAGGTGGTATTGTCCAGGAGATATATGACACTGACTGACATTGACAAGGGTAATTCACATGGTTGATTTGGCTCACAGAGACCAATCCAAGTGGAATTCTTAAGGAAGTGGAAAGAAGACATGCTTCTTTAAAACATCCACTTGATGATATCCATGAAGAAATAGAACACTAGCCATTGAACTATAGTTACAGTGGATACCAGTGAGCTAGCTTGTAGAACTCACATGCTGGACCAAAAAGTCCAAGGTCAGTGGTTTGTTGACCAGTTGGGTTGGGTATTGAATGCGCTGAAACTCCAGGCAACCTTTCACATTCTAAAGGCCTTTACATGGTTTATCACAGTCAAAGCAGTGAATTACCACTAATTATGCTTGTGCATGCAGAGAAACCTGACATACTTGTAGGCCACCTACATTCCAAGGCCTTGGAATTTAGAGAGAGACACTAGAAATACTAGAGAGTTGGAAGAGCATAGACAGTAACAAGTGGTCTTTGAACCAGAAAATGTTTCTCTGGACATGTGGTTATTGGGGGTACCCCCAAGACAGATTTGATGGCATCTCACACTGGTCTTCCCTCATATAATGACTGTGTTTTTCAACTCTGTATACATTCCAGCGATGGCAATTTATTGCATTTTGGCCCAAATTTTTGGTTCTCACTTCTGAAGTCTCTAGCAATGAAACCTCCACTCATGCTACTGTTGTCCCAAGGTTTTCTGATTCAAGATCAGGTTTTTCATCCCATCCCAGGCAGAGTGCATTAGGCAGTTTGGAAGCTGATAGGAGCAGGCTAGTATTCTTGGTTTACTGCCCATTGATCATAAAGTATTAAAATCAGAAAGCCAACTACCAGAGCAGTATACACCAGAATGTTTTCAGCTAGGCTTAAACATGGGAGTAGGGGTAAATACGCCTGTCATGGCTGTGCTAGGAAACTGGAAAATGATATACTTTCCTTTTCATTCATTTTTCTTTTCTAGCACAAGCATGGCAGCACATTTGTGGTAGCTTCTGTTGTGAATAGAATGGTGACACCTAAGGTGACACCTAAGGGCTTAAATTATTATTGTATGTTTGGTTTGTGCTCATGCACCTAACATGCATTGCTGCATTGCCCGAACATTCATTTGAATGACTGCCCAAGGCAACAAACTTGCATAACAGTGCCCTGCAACACATGGTAGTGTGTTGTGGTTTATTACGTAAGCATATCCAAGTTTACTTCTAGTAAGGTCACTGTTTATAATGCTGTATATGGTAGTTTGTGGGGTTTAAGGCAAAATTACATCCTAAGCAAAAGGTAAACTGTTTCATATCAACCACCGTATTAAACCAAATCTGCTAGAAACTTAGCTGGAATTGTAACTTTTCTTCAGCTTTTGGGTGCCTCTCAGCACCAAATACTTGAAATGGCCCAATCGGGAAGGGGGGGGGGGAGTTTTAGTGGCTTTCAGTTAAAAGTGCCCGGAGGCACTTGATAAATCACATTTATAAGTTAAGTTGTGTTTAGTTGCAGCCATCATTTAACAGATTGTTGCTATATTTATACTGCTTTTGCTTTAGTAAATTCTTTTTCTCAGTATTTAGCCATGAAGCATTGAAAGTTCGGGATCGTATTTTACAATACTGATATAAAGCTTTTGTTTAGAAAGCTCAGTGTGAAACATGCTGGCAGAACATTTTCATTATATCTAAAAGCTTAAAGTGCATCAAGTGGAATACAGCAGGCAAACATTTCCTGGCTTTTTTCTGTTTACTTGGAAAATGAAAGGCATTGATGCAATATTAATTCATGGGCTTCATTTAGTTTTTGGCAACCATTTTTCAGCTATGAAAACCTTGATTGTAACAGTTTGGATGAGATACAATGGAACAGCAGGAAATAAATCCTAACCTGTATGGCATTAAAATACAGATTACACAAAGTAAAAACATTTATCAGAGGAATAAAAACTGTGAACAAACCTATTTACATTTTTACTATGCAGAAAGGTAGGCAGATTTGATTTAAAAGTGATGCTTTTCCAAAGAGCTAAAAAAACATATAAAGAAAATGTTCTCTTTATCAATACACATTAAAGATTCAGATTTTCTAAGTATGGGGGAGCAGGTAACCACCCTCCTCTGATGCTGTGTTTTGATCATTTACTAGGCCAGAATACTGTCATGTGATAGGGGGGTGACAATATCAACCCTTTGTAAGCCCCAACATCCAACGGAGAGCATAAATATAGTTACATAGTCAGTTAGGATGAAAAAAGACATAAATCCATCCGGTTCAACCACTGGGGAAATAAACATATCCCAGATAAAAACCCTATAGACATAGTTGATCCGGAGGAAGGAAAAAAAAAAACATTGTACAATTTGCTCCAATAGGGGAAAACATTCATTCCTGATTCCATGGGGCAATAGGATGTTCTTTACTTTAAAACTTTAATACCCAGTTATTTTCTGGGCTTCTAGAAAAGCATTCACGTCTTAAAGCAATCTATAAAACTTGCTGAAACTACTTCCCGAGGAAGCTTTTCCACATTTTTACAGACCTTACTTTGAAAAATCCCTTCCTTATCCAGAGATAAAATCTCTTTTTCCTCCAGATCGCCCTCTTGTTCTTTGTAATGATTTTGAAGTGAATAATAAGGAATAGAGTTCTCTATATGTGGGTCAGATGCTGGTACCCAGCTAGGGTAAACTGTTGAAAACAGATAACAATGAAGAAGATGAGCAAACACATATTCATATAAGTTCAATTTCTAAAGTCCATAGAAAAAAGGCAGTAGTATACTCCAAGTATAAGTATGCTATACATTATTTGTAGTTCCTCAAATATCATACTGTAGATCATGTTGGGTGGAGATAGATTTACCTTCCAAACATTTGGGAAACAATTCTCACACAGTAACAAGTCCATATAAGATATGGGGGAAATCTGGAACACCAAAGCATCAGGGGGCACAACAACAGAATTTCAAAAGATTCAACTTATTAGTTTTATGACAGCATTTATTGTGTCATGTAAGACTACACTTGGTGAAAATAGTGATTTTGCAGGTTGTTGACTTTATCCCCTTAGGTCTCTTGATTGGGCTCCTCCTGGATATTACCACCCCATAGTGGTGGATCCACTCTACAGAAATTAGTTTTTAGCTTCTTTTTACTTGAATTTTCATCAGTAACCTAATACCAGTAGACTGCTAATCCAGAAAACAAAGATTATACCGTTTATATTGTCATTGTTTTTCTGTTTATATTGTAGTTGATAACATTCTCAATAACTTCTTGTCTCTTTTGACAATGTTTAGATAGAAGTTGCATGACATTTGTGCAAAAAAATGTAGTGAAAGATAGTAAAGCAACATTTTTGATGATTTCCATTTGCTTAGCAATTGTATTAATTTCCTGTCCAGCATAGTATACAGAGACCAGGAAGAAATAAAATAAAAATTAATCAAAGGGCAACAACAAGCATGTGTTTTGGCATATGTTTTGTGTAACTACTGTGTTACAAATTTGGATTGTATTGAACACCTCTGTACATGTTCTAGGCTCATTTCCAAATGTCTTGTTCCTGCCGTACAAATTCTACCTGCTTACTTGGCACATGTTTTCCATACAATAAGAAAAGAGAAGCTGTAATGATAACCCACCCAAACCTTTTTTAGAAAGTAAGCAGGCCTGGAGTGACATCTATGGGCGGAGGGCCTCATGACAAGGGGAGCATTGAAGACTGTATATGTAAAGGGTGAAAAGTTCGGAAGCAATCAAGGGAGGGGGTCAAAAGTTCGAGAGGAGAGGCGGAAGCAGGCATGTGGGCATAAGAGGTTAATAGTTGAAAAAAAAAAAAAAAAAATATATATATATATATATATATGTATCTAATGTATGTTAATGAGAGAAAATGCGGGAAAATCAGGGTTTAGGATTGGTGGAGAAGATGAAGGGGTGGTGAGATTTTAGGGGTTAAAAAGAAGAGGTCTGGGGGAGCAGAGCAGATCCTTTGAAAAATTATTGCTGGAGGACTGCATCATTATTGCTGGAGGACTGCATCTTCAACATGGCTGACGTCGAGGCATTATTGAACAGGCTGAAGGATGATGCGGCTGTGAAAGGAGCGGGATGGCTGGAGAAGCAACTGGCCAATGCTTTACAGGGGGTCGAGGAGGAGGCAGATCCGGAGCCCCCCCTTGTCAGACGCACTCGGCGGTCAAGGCCACCGGAGCGCTTGAGTCCTGGTGGGACCCCCGGGGTCCAGCGCCGCCGCAGGAGCCTCATAAGGGACCCTCCAGCTCCTCTGGTTAAAAGAAGATCTAAGGATTCCAGCGGAGGAGCAGGGAGGAATCCTCATCGAAGGCGGGACCCCACGGAGGCGCGGCTGCAGGAGGATTTCCCGAGGGGACGGTCTGGGCAGGAAGGACGGCAGAGACTGGCTACGAGAATGGAGGAGGAGGGAGTACTTACCGAGTGCGGCGGCGCCCCGAGTGGTGCTGGCAGGCGGGGAGATGCGGTGTCCGGCGGCGATCCGGCCTCGGGGGAGGCCAGTGCATTGGTGGCATCGGGAGTACGGAGGAGCAGGAGAGGATCTGTGGCGGCCGGCTCCGGTCTGTGTTCTGACGGGCGGAGTCTGAGGCGGGGCTTGCAGAGGCAACTACCTGGCGGAAGTTCCGGATCAGCGGCGCGCGATGATGACGTCAGCCAGCGGGACCCGGAAGTCGTAGAAGACGACGAGCGGAGCATGCAGGAGGAGACTTTTTCAGAGGGAGAGATCCGGGAGGAGGTTGACAGACCACCGGCGAGGCAGGAGAGCGCGGCGGCGGCCGCGGGTCAGAGGGAGACCCGGCAGCCTTGTGAGTATTTGGGGGTCTGGGGGGGGGGGGGGGGGGGGGGGGGGGGGGGGGGGGGGGGGGGGGGGGGGGGGGGGGGGGGGGGGGGGGGGGGGGGGGGGGGGGGGGGGGGGGGGGGGCGGGGAGGCATGTTGGCAATGATGTGATTCCTGATGTGTTTGATAAGGGGGCTGGGGCCATTGGGGGGAGGCATATGTGCCCACAAGTGGAGGGAGGCCAGGTTGCTTTGGGGGGGGGAGTCCTGTTAATGGGTTTGCGAGATTTGTTGTTGAAATTTGCTGGTGTACCTGCGGGTGAGATGGTTGTTGGGGGTACCGATAGGGGCGAGACTTTAGGAAGTGAAGGGGTGCCGGTGTTGTCGGAAAAAAGGGCGGTGCAAAGCAGTGGTGAGGTTGTGGCTGTGCAATCGGGGGGTGCAGGTGGGGAAGTGACTGCTGCGGTTCCAAGGGCAGAAGGAGGTGGTAGTCAGGATGTTGGTGGGGACGTGCCTTCTCAGGGGATTGCGGATGGTGCAAAAGGGGAAGTGTATGTCTGCTTTGAGGGGGGGAGTATGTGGAGATATTTTCTTTGTTGCCGGTTGAGCGCTTTGGAGGCCGGGATGTGAAGCCTGGTGAGGGCAAGCGTGCTGGGGAAGAAAAAGGAGTGTGGCGGTTGATACCGAGGACGTTCCAGAATTGGTTACAGGCATTTGCAATTTTGGCCAGTATTGTGGGCGAAAAGGCTCCGGAAAATTGTTTGGCGCTTTTTTGTTATCTGGATGCAATTAGTGAAGCCTATAGGGTGTATGGGGGCCTTGCATGGTTGCGTTATGATGAACAATTTAGGCAACGGAAGGCTATGAGGCCTGGAATGCGTTGGGATCATAAGGACATCAGCCTTTGGATGCGACTGATGACGTCGGCGAGATTGGTTCCACAGCCTTTTCTTGGAAGCGCCGGGGGTTCAGGAGGAGCGGGATCCCTGGCAGGTAAGAAAAAAGGGCTTTGCTGGTTGTTCAACGAAGGAGTGTGCAAATTTGGGGCCACCTGCAGATTCAAGCACGAATGTTCAAGTTGCGGGGGGGCTCATTCAGGAGCACGGTGTATGGTCAGGGGGCGAGGGCGTCCCGTTGAGCCTGCGGGAGTGTTGCCATTAAAGAATTTAGTAATTTCCCCTCTGGGTGTGGTCCCCAAGAGGGAGCCGGGTCAATTTAGGATGATCCATCATTTGTCCCATCCGAAGGGGGAATCGGTTAATGATGGGATTGCGCCGGAGCTGTGTAGAGTGGTGTACACCTCTTTTGATGTTGCGGTTGGCATGGTTCGGAAGGCTGGTAAGGGGTGCCTGATGGCTAAGGCCGATGTAGAGTCGGCATTTCGGTTGCTGCCGGTGCATCCTGACAGTTTTTGGTTGCTGGGTTGTCGTTGGGAGGGGGCTTTTTATGTTGATAAATGTTTGCCCATGGGTTGTTCGATTTCCTGTTCTTTATTTGAGATGTTTAGCTCCTTTTTTGAATGGGTGGTGAAAGAGGTATCTGGGGTTCAGTCCATCATTCATTATCTTGATGATTTTTTGTGTGTAGGTCCCTGTGGGTCTTTGGTTTGTGCCAACCTGCTGGGCACTTTGGAACATGTGGTGGGGCAGTTTGGTGTGCCCTTGGCTGGGGACAAGACTGTTGGCCCTTGTACCGAGCTGTCTTTTTTGGGGATTGTTTTGGATTCCCTGCGCATGGAATGTAGGCTGCCTGAGGACAAGTTGGTGGCTCTGAAGGGGGAGGTTAGGAGGGCTTGTTGTTTAGAGAAGATACGTTTGCTGGAATTGCAGTCATTGTTGGGAAAATTGAATTTTGCCTGCAGAATTATGCCCATGGGTAGGATCTTTAGCCGCAGGTTAGCAGCGGCCACTGCAGGGATCAAGCGGCCTGAACATTTTGTCCGTTTGACAAAAGTCTTGCGTCGGGATTTGGGAGTTTGGAGGCGATTTTTGGAGCTGTATAATGGGCGCTCACTGTGGATGGAGGCCCCGGTTGATAATGATTTTTTGGAGCTCTGGACGGACGCAGCAGGGAGCGCGGGTTTTGGGGCTTATTTTGCAGGACGATGGTGTGCGGAGGCCTGGCCGGAGGACTGGCAGAGGTTGGGTCTGTGTAAAAATTTGGTTTTGCTTGAACTTTTTCCGCTGGTAGTGGCATTGACGTTATGGGGTCCTGTGTTGCAGAATCGGAAGGTCAGATTCCATTGTGACAACTTGGGTGTGGTTGAAGTCATTAATAATAATTCTGCATCCTCCCCGCATGTTATTTGTCTCTTGCAACATTTAGTGCTGCTGTGCTTGCGGTTAAATGTATTTGTGCGGGCTGTGCATGTTCCTGGTTGCGAGAACGTAATTGCGGATTCTCTTTCTCGTTTCCAGTGGGACCGGTTTCGGGAGTTGGCGCCAGGGGCAGAAGTGCAGGGGACCCCTTGTCCAGAAGAGTTATGGTCGGTGATTTGGGGGTGTTAGCGGATCTCCTTAGGGAGTCGGTATCCGTCGGTACTTGGAAGGCTTATGCTGCCATCTGGCAGGAATGGTGGGTTTTTCTGGAAGGTGAGCGGGGGGGGGGCGTGCATGAGGTAGGTGGGGAGGAGTTGGTTCTGTTGTTTTTATTGGAATTTGGAATTTCTAGAGAGGAGTATCTGGTTGTGTCATGGGAAAGAAGTTGGCGGCCTTGGCCTTTTTGTTTAAGGTCTTGGGTCAAGTTGACAGCACTAAGAGTTTTTTGGTTCTCCAGGCGATGAAGGGCTATAGGAAAGGGAAGGGTCGGGTGGACAAGAGGCGGCCGGTGTCATTTGGGCTGTTAGAGGAGATTTGTCGGCAGGTGGGCCGGGTGTGCTTTAGTGGGTTTGAGGCGGTCCTTTTTAAAGCTGTTTTCTGGTAACATTCTTTGCGGCTTTACGGGTGGGAGAGGTGGTTTCTCCTAGTAAAGGTACAGTAGGGGGCTTGCGGTTGCGGGATGTTCGGGTGTTGGGTGGCAAATTATGGGTGTGTATTTCCAGGTCAAAAACGGATCAAGGGGGAAAGGGAGCCCGCCTTGTTTTAAGAGGGTTACATGCTTCTGAACTCTGTCCGGTGGGGGCGATGGCTGAGTATTTGACGATTCGGCCTCAGGGTGGGGGGCCTTTGTTTGTTCATGCGGATGGGTCCTATGTCACTCGTTTTCAATTTGTGTCGGTGTTTAGACGCTGTGTGATGCTGACAGGTAGGAATCCGGGGGAGTATGCTGCTCATTCTTTCAGGATCGGGGCAGCCACAGAGGCGGCCAGGTGGGGTTTAGGCCCAGAGGTGATAAAAAGGATTGGTCGGTGGGAATCTCAGCGGTTCCGTTTATATGTGCGGCCGCATTTATTGTAAGCACTAAACTGGGGGGGGACTGTTCAGTTGGAGTAGCGGGGGCCATGGTCTGCGGTGGGGTTTGGGTGTTTGTTTTTCCTTTGCGTGCAGTTTTGGTGTAGCAGTACGGTGTTTTGTGTTCTTTGTTGCAGATCAGCCGGTGTGTTTGGTGTGGATATTGGGCCATTCATACGTGTATTGGGGGGCCAGAAGGGCAGATGTACGCCAGAATGGTAGACAGTTGGGTTTGCAGAAGGAAGTGGCACGGGTGCATTGGATCGGGATAACAGGTATGCAGTGGAAGCGCGTGGTTCCTGAGGTGCACAGGTTCGCTGGCTTGGATAGGGCTCCTGATGTGTTAGTTCTGCATGTGGGTGGCAATGATCTGGGTTTGCGGCCCATGAGGGAATTGATTAAGGACATCAAGTTAGACTGCTTACGGCTTAGGGAGGCATTCCCGGGGACCATATTGGTATGGTCAGAAATGGTGGCTCGCTTGGCATGGCGACAGGCCCGTTCGGTGGAGAGGGTAAATAAGGCCCGGATAAAAGTAAACAGGGAGGTGGGCCATTTTTTGGGAAGGATTGGGGGGTTGGTGGCTCGACACAGGGAGCTGGAATCTGACCTGGAGTTACTGTTGCGCAGGGATGGTGTTCACCTTAACGCAGTGGGCAATTATTTATGGTTGTTGAGTTTGGAGGACCCTTTGCAGCGTGCTGTCAAGGTGTGGCGGTGCTCGCAAACTTAAGGTGTCAAGTTTGCGGCTGGTGGTGGGTTATCTGTTGTTTGGGTCCATGGAAGTTAGAGGTGGGGTAAGGGAAATATAAGAGGGGATGGGGATACGGAAGAAATTTTTGTTGGGACAGTAAGGTTGCCCTCGCATGACACTTGGTTGTTGTGGAGGCTAGTTTGGAATATGGGATCCGCTAACTGTCCCTGAGGCGGGGTACGAGCGCCTTGGGGCCTGGTGGGAAAGCGGAGACAGCTGGAGTACTATGATAAAGTCATACCTTTCATGGATCCGTTTAAAGAATTGTTCTGGTTTTATGCAAAAATATTGTTGTTAATTTGTTTATGTACATGGTTAATAAAAGGGGGCTGCTGTGGCCAAGTTTTTCACAAAGAAATTGTGTTGTGGTGTCTTTACTTTGGGGGGATTAATCGGTGGGGTGGATTTATTGGTCATGGCAGAGGAAGGCTTCTAATGCTGTCCCCTGGTCATGAAAATTAGGTTATTAGAATATTATTTTGCTTTTGTAAACAAGGTAATTAAACTATAATTGTCAAACACTTTTAGCACTTCTAAAAATGTTCATAAACTGAAAAATAAAACTCATGCAGCCACCACATCTGCATGCTGCAATGTATTACATTTTTGTTTTGAGGGTTTAGTTGTCATTTGTTAGGTGAGGGTTATGGAAGAAAAACAAGGGGTAGGCTGCAAAATATTATATTTTATTTTGAGGTTTATATACATTTAACATTTCAATGTTTGGAAACTATCTTTTAATCCAATAATTTATGGAGCACATACATAAAGTTGAACACAACTTATTTCACTAAGAGGTGTTGTTGCCAGTCTACTATGAGTGGTTGCTTATATCCTTATCCATTAAGGCTCTAACTCTTCTTTAACGTCAATAATTGTGCCTTATCATTAAAATTGTGAATCACAAAACTATACTACTGTTCATAAACTTAGTAGTGAATTTATTAGGTACATCTTTATAAAAAAAAGTTAGATGTGGATTAGGCATACTGTGACATCCACTGATATTTAGTTAATATTAAAGTGGAAAATTAAATCCAGAACTCTGGAACTGCAAAGTGTTCAATTTACTTGTTTTACTTATGGATTATTTCTAAATGCTGAGGTGACATAGATTATCACTTTAGTGACATTCACAGATTTTGCTGCTGGTTAGAATGTATTTTAAACCTCCTAAGATCTCCTAAGACTCATTAAAGAGTTCTGATGTCGCAATAATGGCCTACTAAAGAGCAATAGATTTCCATAAGATTAAATAGTTTGGAGAGAATTTTTTTCTTTCCCCAGATTATATTTATGACAGATGTGCAAGTTCAGTTTTACTAATACTTCATCATCTGTGCATAGACACAACATTAGGGAAAAGAGAAGACAAGAGGCTGGTAGTAAAAATGTTCCTGGAAAATGTTCAAACATGGCAGTTCCCACATCTCTAGACATCCACTTTCTAAATTGGGTGTGCCAGAATATTTACCTGTCTTGGCTGCACTTTAAAAAATCTAATGTGTGTTAAAAAAAACCTGAACCATTGATAAAAAGACAAAATTCCTTGATTCATGCTGTGACCCCACAATATTCATATCAAAGTTGTGGTTTTACTGAGAAGTTAGGCTTTTTACTGCAACATTCATTGTATGTGATTGCTTATTCTTTGAAAATTGAATTTTCACAATGTTCACTAATCTAGGTAAACAATAATTTGCAGTCTGATAATTCACTCTGCAATGTAAAAAACCTAAACTCAGTTATTAAATCAACTTCATTGTGTTGGGAAGTAATTTTTCTAAATCAAAAGCATTTTTTGTGCACTTATTCTACCTTTGTATCTAGGGTGGTTTAGATAGTTATATCAAAACCTAATTTTTAAAATTGGTACTGTGATGGTTTGGAAGCATTTATGATAAACTAGGCAGGAGAAAGTGAATATGTTTTATTTGGAACAGAGTAGACAGGCCACATGAAACAAAGATGATGACTTCTGTGTTAGCCAATTTACAACTACTCTTACATTTTCAACTACTACTTTATTTTCAATAAATCAAGCAACATGTGACTTGGAACAAAATCTATAATAGGAAAATATAAAAGTTTTCACTAATGACCTCTAAAATACAAGTACCCTGGTTGTCATGCTGATCCAGTGTATATATATTACTGTACATTTAATTTAGATAAACTTTTTTTTTTATTGCGTTAATAGTAGTTAATGGCATTTTTTGATGTTGTTTTATTACTTAAGAAGGACCATCAGTTTTTAATATTATCTATAATAACTGTTACACACCCTTACTGATAAATTACATGCCATCTTTTTTTTTTAATACTTGTTGTGTGTCATGATACCACTACTATGCAATATTTGCCTAGGTGAGGATGATGCCACTTCTCATTGCAGCTTTCTGGGATACCATCATACACCCCAGTAGACTTTAGAAAAATCAATCCTATATGTACTACAAACAATTTATCATGCGCAGTGATGTGTCAGCATGGGGTGAATGTAAAATCAGAAAATGATACCAATGATAACAAACCACCATGGCCAAGACCAAAGAGCTGTCCAAGGATGTCAGGGACAAGATTGTAGACCTACACAAGGGCTGCACTGGGCTACAAGACTATCGCCATCCAGCTTGGTGAAAAGGTGACAACAGCTGGCGCGATAATTCACAAATTGAAGAAACACAAAATAACTGTCAATCTCCCTCGGTCTGGCGCTCCATGCAAGTTCTCCCCTCGTGCAATGATCATGAGAACAGTGACGAGGCAGCCCAGAACTACACGGGGGGGACTTGTCAATGATCTCAGGGCAGCTGGGACCATAGTCACCAAGAAAACAATTGGTAACACACTGCAATGTGAAGGCCTGAAATCTTGCAGAGCCCGCAAGGTCCCCCTGCTCAAAATAGCGTGATGATGTACAGATAGCATGATAGCAGATGTACAGGCCCGTCTGCAATTTGTCAATGAACATCTGAATGATCCAGAGGAGAAATGGGTGAAAGTGTTGTGGTCAGATGAGACCAAAATTGAGCTGTTTGACATCAACTAAATTCACCATGTTTGGAAGAGGAGGAATGCTGCCTATGACCCCAAGAACACCATCCCCACCGTCAAACATGGAAGGGACAATGGACGGGGCCATGTACAGTCAAACCTTGGGTGAGCACCTCCTTCCTTCAGCCAGGGCATTGAAAATTGGTCATGGATGGGTATTCCAGCATGACAATGACCCAAAACACACGGCCAAGGCAACAAAGGCGTGGCTCAAAAAGAAGCACATGAAGTTCCTGGAGTGGTCTAGCCAGTCTCCAGACCCTAATCCCATGGAAAATCTGGAGGCAGCTGAAGGTTTGAGTTGCCAAACATCAGCCTTGAAACCTTACTGACTTGGAGAGGATCTGCAAAGAGGAGTGGCACGAAATCCCTCCTGAGATGTGTGCAAACCTGGTGACCAACTACAAGAAACGTCTGACCTCTGTGATTGCCAACAAGGGGTTTGCCACCAAGTACTAAGTCATCTTTTGCGAAGGGATCAAATATTTATTTCACTCATTACAATGCACATCAAGCTCTGACTTTTGAGCACTGGGTTTTTGAGGGTTCTTGTTGCTATTCTGTCTCTCACACCTACAACTAACCTACCATTACAATTTTAGACTGGTTATTTCTTTGTCAGAGGGCAAACATACAAAATCAGCAGGGGATCAAATACTTCTTTCCCTCACTGAAAAACCAAGTTTTTATTGATGGTTGATCATTTTGACTTGGTCACTTTAAAAGTAGCTTGCAAGCCAAAAAAGCGTGGGCACTCCTGGTGTAGGACAACATTTCAGCAGCAGAAGGGCAGTTTAGAAGACGACAACTAAGGATTCAGTGAGCATATAAACATGTTTATTATGGATAAGATGGCAAAAGGTGTTAGGGGGAATTCATTTTTCCAGAGGATATAGATTCTTCTTTTAAATCCTTACTATTCTTCCAAGAATTAAACACAAACATGTTAACCAGACAGGTGTAGTGAATTTCACTTATTTTACCTTTTCATGGCTCAGTTAGTTTAAAATTTGCGATGAATAATCAGATTGCTTTACCACTAATACAGCTTCACGAAAAAATCTCACCTCTCCTGTACTTTTAAATAACATGCAATGTGTTAGCACGATTTACGCTTTAGTATGCAGTGCTATTTCAGCTTTTACCAATATGTTTTATTCCTTTAGTCTGTAACTTTATTTTAAGAATACGTGGAACATAATATAAAATAGGTTTGTCTACTTACATTTTTTCTAAATATACCAAAATAGGTCTCAAACAACAGACTGCAAATATAAAAACTGATTTACAAGTCTAACAACATGGTCATAGTCTCTGGACATTTTTGCAGTACGTGTTAATATTAGGCGTTGCTTAACTAGATATAATTAAAGGTGCAAACCTTTCTTTACATTTGCCTGAAGCAAAACTTTTTAATTTGTACTTTCCCCAAAAGTATATATATTTTCTTAAATTTAAATATAGGGGGGGTCAACAACTTAGAGAATATGTTGTCCTTTCCTAAAACAGAACTCCAGGTATATTGTTTTTTTTTATCAATAGGAATAAATGTCAGAATGTCAGGTGAGTTACCCTATAGGTGCAAAGTTTTAAAATAAATTCAGGTGGAGTTATACAACTGTTTAGATAAGATAATTATGATTAAAGGACAGAGGCACTGGTATATGTTTTACGCTGGGACCAAAGAGTGTCATTTTGGGGACCAATACTTCCACATTAAAAGATAATATAAGCTAAATATAATCTTTCTTTATAGGGCTTTGGAGGTTCAGATCTCCTCTTTTAATGGTGTTTCTTTTTTTCACTTACCAGGAAACTGGATTTAATCTGGACTTACCTATATCAGTGGAAGACATTTTTTTTACTGCTAAAGAAAGGCTATTTTGTACAAAATAACTATTAAATTCTGCTGTGAGAAATGAGAAACAGTGCTTCTATTTTATTAGTTTGAATACAGAATATACAGCCAATAACACAGAAATTAAATCTGTAATGACAACTATCTGTACTAAAAAATGCAATGTGAATTTTTCTAGTAAGCGTTTAGGTGAACTGTTGTCTTATTAAAAATAAATCATTGCAAGTGGCAGACCCAAACTCCATTTTTACAGGAAAAGATTGGATTTATTTGTAACTTCAATTGCCCATCTGTTACATAGTCAGGTTGCAAAGACTTATGCCCATCTAATTCAATAAGACTGTACCTCCACTTTGACACGTGGTTTTATCTCAAAAAGTCATGTATGTGTGGTATGCCTCCATCACCATAGATGCATTTCTATTTGTACTAAGTACAGTACACTGTAATCTTTATCTGGTCATAGCTGGATCTTCTCATTTACGAAGTAGAAGGCTCACTGCCTTCACACTGGGAATAATGGTACAAGGAGCTGTATGCTTTTCACTGTGTATGCTCTGAAAGGTTCCCCAACTACATGGCCAGCTGTGAAAACATTAAACTGTGAAAGATATGGAAACAAATTGCATGTGAATCGAGCCCCCTTGAATCATTGTTGCTGGTTCTTTCAAATAACTAATGTTTGTCGGCAGTGCTACCAAATATATTTATATATAACCTAGTTGCATTTGTCAGAATTAGGCATAATCCAGAGGTACTTAAAGCAGAACTAAACTAAAAAAACGCACTTAACTTTACTTCCGCATATCCATTAATCCCTGTGGAGCTTTCCTGGATTGGGCCCCGCGCTGTCCTGGAACTCGTCTTTGTCCCTGCACTGAGAAAGCGCCGGGGCCGCCATCTTCCCCTGTCTTTCATGTTCTGGCTATGTCAACCTATCTGGCATTGTGCAGGTGTGCGAGTGGGTGAAGTAGCCTGCTGTAAATGAGGGGAAAAAAAGAGTCCCGTGAGATCTCCATTTTTTTCCCATGTAGGAAAAAGCTTGGGATCAGACACATGCACCAAAGGTATACAAGCAGTGAAATCATTGGATTTAGCTTTTTATCATCTTTTAATGCCGTCTACAGCACATCTTAGAAAGGGAGAGGAAGAGAAGTATGGAGTCAATTAGTTGTGCTGCAATATGCATGTGCTACAAAAGACACAATAGGCTCAGTAAAGGAAAAGGGGAGGCATTTGTGTTTACAGATTGAGCCAAAGCTGATCATCTGATTGGTTGCTGGTACTTTGGCGGGAAAATCAACATCCAAACAAGACATTGCTAGCCTTTACACAAAGCTGTTAGTTTGGACCTGTGGCAGTTCTATCTACTACAGCAAGCTGCCAGCCTGTGTCACAGTTTATCTTTATTGGGGTTTGTCACCCACTTTGTGGGCGGACAGTGTTTTACATGATTTAGGATGGCCAAATCTATTTGATTTGTGCTGCTTGAATCTTGAATGACTATGATTGTTGGTATACAATGTTTATGGTTATGGTTTATGAGTTAATAAGTATAATAAAGTTTGAAACACAAAATCATGTCAAAATAATAAATTAAAAACATTTAAAAAAAATAAATTTATTAATAAATTTAATAATAAACGTTGACATGATTTTGTGTTTCATACTTTAATATACTCATACTCATATTATACTCATTATATTCTACTGTAAAATAAAATTTAATGAAAGACAATGTACTGCTTTTAGACATATGATTTCAGTGTATTTCGTTCAATACAGTTATTTTGTATTGAATGCAATACAAAATAATTTGAAAATCCCACCACACCCCTAGCGACGGCTGTACGCACCAACGCTACCCGGAACTCCCGGGGAACGCCAGCGCACTTGCCGGGGGACAGATCTTACTAAGAGGACGCGACCACAGGATGGCAGGACACTGGAGGACATGATGGGACCGGGTAACTGTTTTTTTTCTTCACTTTTTTAGCTATCCGAAGTGTGGCTCGGGGTTACCGCTTTCAGCAAGTTTCTTTTCCCCCCGAGTTACACTCAAGCGGTAAGCTGGGGAAGTTAATAAAGTTCAAGTTAAGTTTTATTTAATTCCCAATAAAGAGCTGCAGCGAAAATTTTTTCACCATTTATGCATTTGATATTTTATTATTTTGTGTACTTTTGTCCATAATATGTATTTTGGGGTGAGGTGATAGTGGCCATGTACAATCCCATGGTTTCACCTTGTAGGATAATATAGAGATGGTGGGTGAGAGAGGTGAACAAATTTAGAATTTTGCCTGCAAAGCTTGGACTGTAGTAGAGCAAAATGAGGTCTCCTGCCCTGCTATATGTTGTGTAAATATGAGAACTGGATATACAGAAATTTAAATTAGTTTACAGGTAATACAACTCTGATGTATGAATTTCATCTTTGTGTTAAAATTTGCCAGGAGTTTAGCTTTAAAACCAAGTTTTTATTTCTCCATTAAAAGATATGGAGCGGAGCAACTTTATGACTCCTTTATGGCACATTTATCAAAACATCTCTTAAAACAATTAAAAATTACTGTCTAGGTGCAAAGAGTATTTTTGTTCAACAAAGCTTCATAGCATTGGGAAGAGTAGTTGAGCACTGATAAAGAGAAAACTCATTCATTACAAATTATTCATAGGGCTGGCTCCATTAAGCCATATCGGTTAATTGCCCAAGACTCATGTTGCTGTTAAAATTCCGAAAATTTACTTGTGATGCACATTAGCTAGATAATGTTACTTCAAAATAAAACAATTTGTAGTTTAAGTTGAAGTAAAGTACACTTATCAAAAGTCCTGACAAGCAGCACTTTTTTAATTACAGAACAGACTACCTGCCTACCTGTCTTTCTCTGTACAGTGAGCCATGCATGTGGAATTGTGCCAAGATGAAGTAGCTCCAATGCACATGTGCCAAAGTTATGTCATTCAAACCTGGCAATGAGCAAAGACTCCGAACTTTAAAGACTGGGTAATATTGATAGCGGCAGTGATATAGAAATGAAAGACATTGCAGCTGTTGCACCGCTGGAGGGGGGATTTGGCAGGTAAGTCTGTCAAAGTGAAAATATGTTGAACATATTTGCACATTATAGCAAAAGCCTGGTTGCTGACAGTGGAGTTTATTTCTGCTTTAAAAAACCCTACAAATAAAACATTTCTTTAAAAAAAATATGCATAACTAAAACTGAACATGGCAAGCAGAGATAGCCAAAGGTTTACTTGCACTTTTGGTGTAGTCACGCTTATATTGAATCTTCACCTGCCCGTCCTTTATTCACCTGTCCCTGATCCAGCATTACTGAGAACAGAGAGACATGCTTGATAAAATCTCTGAGCTGATACATGGAAAAATAATTTACTATAAACTTGATTGAAGATTGCACAATACATACAGGGGCCTGGTTCAGAAAACATGGAGAGTTAGCTCTGGAGCTTCATTGGCCTTATCTCTTTGGATTGGGAACAGGTAAGTATAAGGTAGACTAAGGCTGGACAATGCAAGCTTCAATATAAATGTAACAGTACAGTGCAGTTACACTTAATGTTCATGTATGACAACTTATGCATTAAAGTGCAGTGCAGTAACACACACGGTGCTGAAATACATAACAGAAAAAAAATGCATTTTCGTCCTCAGAGGATACCAACATTTTTGAGGAAAGTACAAGAGACCACTGAGGAGGTACAAAAAAATACTAGATGCTTCTTTAGGAGTAATAGATGACTACAGGCCACCAATCTGTTGAAGAATGCAACAAAAAGAAAACAGTCCTGTGCTAAAAGGGATGACTAAAAACCAGGACAGTGACTAAGCCAAATTATTATGATTCCATAGCTGCTAACATTTGCTTTCACACTTATCAGATACTTTGTGGAGGTTGTCTATAGAACATGTTGCAGAAGAGTTATTAGAGAACTGGGATGTGATGACAGAAGGGGAAGGTTTGATTAGCTCAGCTCACCTTTCACTTGCAATAAATGATTATGCTGCGTGTTACAGGATGTCATCAGACAAGCTCCAAGAACAATTTGCAAGCTGTAAAAATAACACCTATTAAAGCCTCATACACATGAAAGTGTATTGTGCTATTACATTAACCAACAAGAGAAAATTATATAACACCATAACAGCAAATCATAAAATGCTGCAAAATAAATATACTTTTACTAGAAGTTAATTATGGAAATAATTGTCATGCACACCAATACTAATGATGCTTATACAAAAAAGATGTAGCTATTTGAATTTAGATACAAATAGCTCATTTAAAAGCAGTAGTATGGACAAATAGCTTGCACTTACCTCAAATAATTTCTAGTGCCCCCACTCTACCTGAATGCTGAACCCTTTTTGGCACTTTTTATTTTAAGCTTTGCCAGCCACTTACATTTCTTTGTATAATATTTGGTAGAGACCAACCACTGCATATTGGGTACACTCAACAAGACCTGACATTTTTTAGATGCTTTGACGTTCGTTTCTAGCCATCACAGTTTGACCCTTTGGTAAAGTTGCTTAGTCCAAGAACTTACTCCTCTCTTGCTGCCTAATTAAACCAGCCTTTAACCATTACCATTGTAACAAGAAAATCAATGTCATTCACTTCATCTGTCAGTGATTTTAATGTTTTAGCTGATCAGTGTATACACATGCAGTGTTGTTTTAGGCATAGATTTGTGACATTTTTACATCTCATGACAGCATACTGCTGCCCCACAACTCTGAAATAATTCATTTTCCTTTTGGCAGAGAACAATGCCTTTGATAGACACGTATAACCATGTATTCTATAATTATGATATATTGTAAAATGATTAAAAACAAAGTCCTTTACTAGATGAAGACTTGGAACATGACAGCACTCAGAATGTCTCAATGATTAGGGATGCTAAAGTGAAGAAAAACAAGTAAAAAGAGCATGGCTACTGAAATTAATGCTGGAGAACATACCACATTCCATAGAGAAAGAAAAGAACAGAAATCACTACAACAAAAAGAATGAGTTTTATAGGATGTTTTTTTGTGAAAATACAAACCAATAATCATCAGATGTCAACAACAGGTCAAAATCAGAGTAATATTAGAAAATGTACCTCATCAGATTCAGCTGATTCCCTCTGAGTCTCATAGTCAAAGATTGGCATAACAGGAAGACCAATGAGTTAGTAATAAGAAAAGGATCCTAAATCATCATAGCTGTTAATCTGTAGTCCAAGGTCGGAGAGGATACACTTTGATCTGTGAGCCTGGGTGATCCAGCAAACCTGCAATGGACTTCCTAAATTTGCTATTTGTTAGCAAATGTTTTCAATCCTGGACCAGATCCATTTCAAGTTTGCTGAATCACCCAGCTTCACTGATAAAAGTGTATTCTCTCCAGCCTTGGAGAACTTTAATAAATCAAGCCCTATGCTTCTAACTGCTAGTCTGAAGAGATTTAGACAGAGATTTTGTAACGTCACTTCTGTGCTTCCTACTGTCTTCCTTGCTGGAGGCTCTGACATGACAATGATAAAACCAGTTTCTAATATTATGGAGAGACAGAGACCTCAACAGAGAGTGCATTACAATCCAGGGGGCTACCGTGTGCTGAGACGGTGCAACTAGCCTCCTAAGGCTGAACAATTGTCCTCTGGGGAACAATGGCACTGGACCAGAGCCAATACCTTCCTTGTGTAGTTTTTGTCTATACAGGCATAAAGTACATGATATACTGAACCCACACGCATTGAACAAGCATGGTGGTTCATTAGTATCACTTGCCCCTTCCCAAAGTCAAAAAAATGTAAATACACCAATGCCAAAGAAAAAGTATTTTGAGAAAATAAAATTATAACTAAATTTATATAGTTTACCAATTTAAAAAACTAATTAAAAAACACAGATTCATCTCCCATTGGTTCGTGGTGTTTACTGAACCCTTCCTAATCCAAATCTGGGAACCTTTGCCCAAATCTTTTCAGTATATTTAGCAGCAGTTAATCACATTCAACCTGACTTGTTCTGTAATCTCTAAAACATTGTGAAGCTCATCCTGTGTACTTTTTAAAATTCTAATAAGTGTTAGGAGCATACCCCAGTATTTATACCAGCATGGTGCAGCCGCCTAAACCTTTTACTTTTACACAGGTTTGTGTTTTATGTATTCTTGTATTTCTGTTTGCAGTATGTTGCAATATTAACTCATAGAAAGTTGCATTATTTGGGCATTAGGCACATGTCCAGCATTATTTCTTTTATGTATACGTTATTATTCATCAGCACATTCTCCTTTGAAGTATTGATTTAGTCTTTGGGTTTATTTACTACTTTTGTGCTACATTGGCAACCCTCTTTAGTCCATCTGTAGTCTTTTGTCTACTTACAGAGGCGCTCATGTGTTATTTAGAATAGCTTTTCATTTTTTTTTACTTGAAAGCTAGTAGAGACATCAGGCTGTTTTCTTTCCATAAAAGCACAGATTTCTAGTATGTTTTCATACTACATCTGAGCATGCAGTACATCACACACTGTGAAAAATTTGATTATGAAAGGTTATCTTTGTGCGTAATAACCACATAAGGTTCAACAGTAAAGAGTTATTTAGTAGAACTACAAGGAATTGTTTTATATTGTTAAATGTATATTACAATACGTTAAACCCTTTCATCTCCAACAAATTCTAAACCCCTTATGCCATTAACAAATAAAAAAAAATCCTTCCAAAGCTTTTTTTAATTTACTTGAGTTAGCTGTTAGTATGATGGCTCTTCTGGAAGTGATCTACTGACCAATCTCATTGTCACCCTATTGTTGTGACATTATTAAGCTGCCCCTGTAGTCTTTGTTTTTCTGCTCAAATTTGTCTTAATAATCCAATTATTAATCTGAAGAAGGTCTAATCAAATGGGAAAAATTGAATTACAAATTAGAACCTGATATTTATCTTGCTAACCCCCTATTCGGGCTGGATGTTAATGTTGTTCCTAATTGTGCCTTGAGTTCAGCTTAATGTTTGCCACAGTCCCACTGGCTGATGGTCATCAGTGGCCAATATATACTTTTATATACAAGTTAGAGAAAAAAATCCAAAGTCCCTTTTAACAAACCAAGTTGGCTGTCACATGCCCTTCATTCTTCTGTTGTTTTAACTTTTCTCAGTTTGGTTAAAAGTCAATTCAGGTAATCTTAGGGCAAAAAAACTAGATTCAGAATTTCAAATCCAAACTGCTTGCCTGTTGGTTGGTAATGTTGTTTTTGGTGCTTAATGTTCAGATTTAGTAAGTGGGCAGTGTTCTAATTTATTGGTGATCATCAGGGATGGAGCTAGCATTGAAAGGAATGCTAAATATCAGTGACCAGTTGATATTTACTTTGCCAACCAAGTGCTGTAAAACTAAATAATTTTGGGTGGACATCCCAGACATTTACCAAAAAAGCCCCTTTCCATTTTGCACTCTGGAAAAAAGAAGATCCAGAAAACCTGGAATGGATTTCCTAAAAGTAGTTTGCTATTTGTTAAAGGTTTTCATTCAAGGACCAGGTCAATTTCAGGTTTGCTGGATCACCAGCTTCATTCATAAAAGTGTATATCCTCTCTAGCCTTGGAGAGCTTTAATAAATCAAGACAAATCTACCATGGTAATTTGATTTACGGATTTACGGGGGGGGGGGGGGTGTTGAAGCGTAAAGCTGGAAGCGGTATGTTGCTTCTGGCCATGCAGTTGTTTTCCTCCCCTGGACATTTGCAAACATGTTGACCTGCAGTGCAGTTTTCTGATCCTGAGTACACGACAACAGTTTGCTATATGTCTAGAAGTGGTTAACAGTTTTCCTTTGCAAATCTAAAAGGGGCCTTAGCCTGCAGCATTTGCTGTTATACTGGGTTATAATGGGTCAATAATGGGTGACCTGAGGGCAACATGAAGGTCATATGAAAGGTCATATGACTCATGTCATATGATATCAGATCAGCATTAGGGTTCAACTATTTAATTTGCCTTCATTAAACGCTCTGCTAATCCAGTAGATCTGCATCCTTTTAAAACTAAAACATTTTGGGATCAAGTATTTACAACTGAGCAATTCTATTTGGAAGGATTTCTCTACTCCTAGCCTGCCTTACTAGGCTGACTACTCTATTAAAGTATATCTAGCATGATCCTTCAACCCCCTTTAGATGTTTTGGTAAAACATGCATGGTGCTATATTAGTATTATAAAGTAAGGGGGGCACACAGGGGTGGCTGAACATGTTTCTCAGGAATTTACACCAGCAATCCTAACACATTCTTTAGAACAAGGGGGAATGGGTGATAAAGATACTGTCACTAAGACCTAAAAAGCCAAAAAGTTATTGATTGGGCAAAGTTTTTTTACCTATCTAATTGCTATATATGCCCCTGATTAGCCTTGATCACCAGTGTATGCAGATATCCTATTGACATCAATCTGTCTGGATTAACAAACTGTCATGTAACTGTCTATAAGTGAATAACGGGACAATGGCCAAATTCAGGCAAGTATATTTAATATATTTAAATCCAATTCTAACAATTCTATGGAAACATTTACTCTTTAGAACTCGTAGCAGTAAGTTGATAAACCCTTTAAACTACACAATTGTTAACATTTTTAACTTGAATCAGGTTTTTTTACACAGAGTTCAATTGAAAGCAATTGACATTTCATTTTAGATTGTGTCACATTGACATGCTACTTCACCAGCTGCAAACAATAAAAAAAATAGAAATTATTGTCTGAACCATATCACGAACTGAGGATGTATTGTTGCCTTGCAAAGTGGTATAGTGCACAAGTAGCTTTTATAAAGGTAGCTATGTAGGATAATTTAGATGATGCTCCTTAAAATGAGCTACTTGTTAACAAGAATACCAAGGATACATTCAATACCATATCAAGCTCTACTTAATTTTCTATTACTTATATTATATTGTGGAAAAAATAGGTGACTTACAAAAAGCAAAGCTGAAAATGTGATATAACTCACACTGAGTAAAAAGGGTTGATAAGAGAAAACAAAAAAAGGAGTTGTTTTGGGGTGCAGTGTTGCCAATAGTCTGTGAATCACTGGATGGTCTGTGAAAAAGGCAACTAATGTAGGCTGTTTGTATTACTGCCAGGAAAAAATCTGATTTCACTACTGAACATGCACATTACATATTTTAACTGAGCAATTCACAGGCTGTTTATTGTGTTGTCCATGGCAGCACAGCCCCTAGTTTACCTCCTCCAGTACTGGGCCAGTACCCTATGCTCAGCCTTAGGCTACGTACGCACGCTCGAATATTGTCATTGGAAACAATCTTTCACAATGTCCATATGGAAGCCATGGTTACAATATCTATATCCCTAACAACGTTACCTGGTTGGTAACAACTTACTCTGCAATCATCATGGTAATGTATAATGTTTATCTCCCCACTTGGTCTGTTTTTCCCCACAGGTTTCTTTTGTATTGTTTTCTATGGGTAGTTAAACTGTTTTAGGTGCTCAAAGGTTAGAAAATGGACTTTGTCTAGTGAAAGGAAAACACACTGTACAAAACAGTTTTATTGTCAAATTATCTGTACACGTATGCTGATATTATTAATGTATGGAAATTATTATTGACACGTGTACTATTTCACTGCTCCTCACCTTTATGTCATGGATGTATGCAAATGACTATTTGTTTATTGTTATTTTGTTTAAAATTAAAAAAAAAACCTGATAAAAATCATTGAACACAAAGATGAAAGAATGAGAGCTGTACATACAGAGCTGTTCTGTTCTTATGAGCAGGAAGGGGGGAGAACAAGTGAGCGGCACCCTGCTGTACTCTTCTCCCTTTACTTTCATTGTGGTTGTTCATCTGCTGCCATTCATAAATCCGCCAGGACAGATTAACGAATAACGTCAGACGACGTCAGATTCCTGTCCAGCTCATTTCAACTGAGAATAATCTAACGTGTGTACACGTGTGCTTTAGACTCTGCCTATAGTCTTCTCCAGTACGACATGTTCATGTACATACGTCTGACCTCAACATCCTAAACACTATGTTGTACATACTCCTGAACATAAACCATACAAAATGTTGTAGATACTCCTGATCCCTGCAATATTTATGCAATGTTATACATATTTCTGTAACCCACATTCTAAAAAGCATGTTATACATACTCCTGATTTGTTCACTCCATATGCCATGTTGTACATACTTCTGATTCCTGCTCTCTACACCCCATGTTGTATACTCTTGATCCCTGTTCTTGACACCCCAAGTTGTATAAGCTTCTGATCTCTGCGCTCTGTACATAATGTTGTAAATACTCCCGATCCCTGTCCATTTTCTACATACTCATGATTTATGCACTTTATTTTCCATGTTGTATATTCTCTTGATCTGTGCTTTATACACTATGAAAAGTAATACAATTCATTCACCTCAACAGAGATAAAACCTGCTATCCAGGAAACAAAATAAAGCATCATACTTTTTAGTTTTACTGGGCATTTTATAATATAGATTGTTACTGTTATTTTAGTAATAATAGACCTATTCAAAGTTGATTTATGTATTTTAGTTTATAAATTATATGTCAGAGTTTTAAAGTCTTAATATCAAATTTTCTGATATCTGCAGCTGCTTTTGGAAATGCAAAACATGCTAATGCTTTATTATCAGTCCATAAATTTAGGAGCTTAATGCGTGCACTGACTTTAAATAACAAGTATTGAATTATTTACACAAAAATTAATGTATTCTTATTAGGAGAAATTGGTGAGGTTATGTTATCAGTCAACGGTAAAATACACAAATTTGAATGTATGATAGGATTCTTAAAACAATTTTATGCATTCACAGCACAGACACTACTGTCTGACATTACAAAAGGTTACCCACCTAATAAATAAGATGCACATCTAAATGTATGAGTTACCAGCAAGATATGACAGTTAGTTGCAAAGTCAGTTTGGGCAGGAGGATTTTTAGAAAACTGGAAGAAATGAAATGTGGAAATTTAGCTCAGAGCAAAATCGCAATATTTTTATTTGTCCCTTTTTCTCTGCAGTTAGAGCAAGAAAAAATGTTAACTGTCAGTTATAGTCAACGCCAACCATTTTATCTGTAAGCATTACAGAAAAACAAGTTTATTTATGCCAATAAGCTATGTTTCTAATTTTATGGGATCTGTAAACCTTGGGTGGTTTACTGGCAATATACAAACCAAAAGCAAAGAAAGTATAGAAGAGATTAAAACAAGGCACACAAATTTGCATTTAAATTTACTCCCAATTAGCCAACGGCATATAAATCCAACTTGTGTGCACCAAATGCCTTTACAAACCAAGGTATTGTCTTGTAAAAGCAAACAGAACATTATCATTCTGCTGCACATAGCCTGAGTGCAGAGTTTTGGGAGAGATTCAACAGGTCCCTGCACTCTCTGCAGAAAACTACAAGAGGAGGCAGTTAATTAGATAGCATTCAGTAATATAAAGTGAATTATGATTTTCATTTTAACATACTAAAAATATGAATTTTCCTGTAAACCTTAAACCTTACCATAAAAGAAAATAAACAAAATTTTTGCAGATGTTAACTTTAAAAATTTGTCAGATGGGTAAATAATATTCTTAGTATGGGAGTGAAACTGTACAAAAATACACAAATACACAAATTTGCTGTCCTTGTCTGTTCTTTTATTTTTTAAATTTATTTTTTATTGATAGTATTTAAAATATTACAGATATTATGTAAACATATTTTTTACAGGACACCACACTTTTCTTGGAAGATGATGATTCTAAAGTTCACAATTGTTCTTTTTTAGATTTTTTTTTTTAACAATATAGTTTACAAGGTTAGTAATTCATTTTATGCTATAAACTAGTAAATTGTAAATAAAAAAGTTTTGTTTATTTAAAATCAAATTAGCATATCATTTAATGATGCCTGCTGCTTTATAATTCATGTAGCCTGAAATATCCAGTGTAAAACTGCCAGGCTGGAATATTTCAAAAAGAACATCTGAAAAGTAAATTGCTTATCGTGCACAATAAACAACTGCCTCCATCTGCCATATAATTAATTTTCCTGATTAAATCAGTTTCCAATAAGTTGCATGCAACGTTTTATGAGGTTTACAAAACATCTTTACTTTTATAGTAGGTGTGTTTTTTCTTGTTTATATGAGAAATTTAAAGTGTGTGTAGCTTATTCTTAAATGTATTCTCCTGGCGCAGAAAAGGGAATGTTGATAACAGAAGAGTAACTTAAAAAAGAATTGCTCAAAGTGCAGGTGTTATTTTGCCACCTTCCCTTGAGCTAATTTAATCCACCCTCCCCTCCGCAGAGGTATATTTACTGCGATCCAACAACCACTGCACTGCTGTTTGTTTACAACCAGAGATGAAGTCTTCATTGACCTGGGCGCGCCTGCATTATTGTTATTAAAATTATTAATAAACAGGATTTATTTAGTGCTGTACAATAAATAGGGGTTGCAAAGGACAGACAGGGACACAGGAGGAGGAAAGGACCCAGACCCAAAAAGTTTACAATCTAGGAGGTGGGGGAAGTAACACACAATAGGAGGGGAGATATGGAGTGATGGGAAGTAGTGAGAATTACAGCCCTATAACATTCAAAACTACTCTCGACAATTAGGCTAACAGGACTCTAGAGTCTCAAGGATGCCCACTTGGGCAATTTGACCTTCTGATGGACCCTGACTAAATTAACACTAGAGTGGGGTGTCATTCCAAAGGGTGTCAGAAGTCAAGGATCAGAATTTAAAGACAAATACCTTGACAAGTCTGTTGCCCTGGTAAAGCTTTAAAATAGCCACTTTGGTCACAAAGGTTCGTCTAGGATTGCTATAGATAGTGGCCATAGCCAAAGAGAAGCCATTTAAAAAAAATTATTAGCAGGCTTTGTTGATCTAGTAAGTGCTGTGTCCACATCAGAGGATTTCCCTGTAGCAGATGTCTACCATTACTTGGACATGGTTATCAGGATAGGTTTGAGGCTGAAGTTCAAATGTTTGGCAGCTGTGATTGTGTTAGTAATATCTTGGAGATCAGACTTAATACATTTATAAGGATCACTGGAGCATTCTGGGC
This sequence comes from Pyxicephalus adspersus, assembly GCF_032062135.1. Lineage (NCBI taxonomy): Eukaryota > Metazoa > Chordata > Amphibia > Anura > Pyxicephalidae > Pyxicephalus > Pyxicephalus adspersus. The sequence continues at coordinate 51,653,512 of NC_092862.1, read as the reverse complement.
CAACTAAAAATACTGTAAAGCACCACTGCTGCTGCTGTTTATGGCAGAATTCATCTGCTTATACCTTAATCTAATAGGGGAATGGCTGTTGGTAAAATAGTGAGCAGTGTAAGTAATAAGCTCCCTTAAAGTCTACGTAAAGGTCAGTCATGGTCACTATTATGGTGGCTAAGCACTAGTACTCTCTAATATTTTGGCTTTGCTGGTTTTGGGTCCAGTATTTGGCCCAAGCCAGTCTCTGCATTGAGTTTGTTCTGCCTGTGTTTGTGTGGGTTTCCTCTGTGTACTGCACTGGTTGCCATCCGGAGAATAAGACACATAGGCTGACCTAGTGGTAAAAATTCCTAGTTATACAATACCATCTGTGCTTCCTATTTTCTCACACATGGGTGTAGTACATGACAACTATCACACAGACCTGATGGGAAACTAAATCCTATATTTTGATTTATTAAAGCTTTTCAAGGCTGGAGAGGATGTACTTTTATCAGTGAAGCTAGGTGATCCAGCAAACCTGGATGGAAAATGGATTTCCTTAAAGTCATTTGCTATTTGTTAGCAAATGTTTTCAATGCTGGACCAGATCCATTCCAGGTTTGCTGGATACCCAGCTTCACTGATGAAAGTGTACTTTCTTCAGCCTTGGAAAGCTTTATTAACTCATGTTATTTTCCTGACTTTAACACGAGATAAACAAGGTAGAATAACCAGAAATCTGTGAAAATGTGGTGTTCTATCTCACCCACTACCTGGTACCTCAGCAAGACATGCTGCACACATTAGCTCCACTACTGTCCCTGGTACAGGAGGTACTTTACAAGTCTACAAGTTTAGTTTGAACCCATGGTAAGTTTAGTTTAGTTTGAACCCATGGCCAGGAAGCAGGGATAGTTGTCAAGTCTACCTAGTAATTGTAAGGAACTTACCCGCCCTGCGAGCCTGCGGTGTCCCTGGGGTTCCCAGCCACAGAGGGGGACGCCACAGTAGCAGGCAGCATGGCCGAGGCTGCTGCCCTGCTCGCAGCTTGTCTGTCTCTACAGGCGGAGGGATCCGCCCTGGCCAAAGTACTGTTCAGCCAGGCAGCATCCCTTGCATCCCTTTGGATGTGGTTCCTGCTCCCAGCACTCCTTTGCAAGTGCAAAGTAGTGCACGTCCTAGGGGTACTGTGGGAAGAGGTGCGCGTGTCACCATGCGTCCCTCTTGTACCCCCCGAGGGCGTGGCACTCGGCTGCCTCGCCCTAGGGCGGGACAGAGTTAGTTTGAATTCCCTGCGGCCAATCAGCTGCAGGGGATTTACTCAGTCTCCTATCAGACAGTGCCAGGTGGCGCAAGGTGATTGGTCATCCTGGCCATTTAAGGAGAGCCTGTCCATTACACCATTGCCCGCTATAGCCTCTGTTACCACAGTGTGCTTGGGTGTGTCTTTGTGTATGTTAAACTTTATCTGCTTGTCGACCTGGTCTGAAACTAACTCTGATTGAACTCTGCCAGCCCTGACCTCGGATTGGTATTGACCATTCTGCCTGCTGCCAGCCCTGACCTCGGATTGTTACTGACCTGCATTTGCCTTATCCTTCTGTACCTTGCTTGATTGAAATTAACCCTTGCTGTGCTGTGCTGTTTTGAATAAACCTGATTCAAGGATATCTGGAGTTGGTTGTGGTTTGTGTGCCCAGGCGCATTACAGTAATTAAACTTTACTTGCTTGTACTACATACAATGGTACAGATTTAAAACTTCTTTATATCCAGGACTGTTTTCCATCATGGAAGTTTTTAGAGACACAACCTTTGGCACTCCAAGAATCATCCTTCACATGTTTTACATCCAACAATTTTTGTTTCACTTGTCCTAATTTGGCTTACAATAATAACATTTTTTACAACAACATTTTTTTTTTTTTTTTTTTAAAACTCTATCTTTTAACTGTATTTCTACCAAAAAGGGAAAAATATTATGTGACAGTAAAAACAGTACATTTTTTATGGAGGAATAGAATACTTACGTAGTAACTAAATTTTCTAAATGTTCCAATAGCCATATTCAAGATCATGGATAGGTCCTCCTTCACCTATTGGTTCTGATTTAATAAAGCTTTTCAAGGCTGGAGAGGATATACTTTTATCAGTGAAGCTAGGTGATCCAGCAAACCTGGATGGTAAATGGATTTCCTTAAAGTCATTTGCTATTTGTTAGCAAATGTTTTCAATGCTGGACCAGATCCATTCCAGGTTTGCTGGATCACCCAGCTTCACTGATGAAAGTGTACTTTCTTCAGCCTTGGAGAGCTTTATTAACTCAGGACCATTGAATTCAATGTCCCAAAGCCATTTAATATATATTTAGTATATGGATTTTACTGTATACTGCGGAAGTGTGAAGATCTCAGTATTGCAGAAAGTGACATTAGCATTAGCATTATATTGTAGGAAAATATCTACAGGAGAAAGGGGACTCAGAACAAAGCATGTCCACCAGTTTTCCAGCTCGTAGGAAGAGGGGTGAATGAAGCTCTCCAACAAATAACCTGGTGACCTGCGGTGGAACCCACGCTTCTGTGGGTGACTGAGGTAGAGATGGTAAAGAAAGATTTTAAGAAATAGCTCTTGAACCTTCACTTGTTTTATTATATATAAGCCCCTTCCATCATTTTGCCAACACAGCATGTCCACTCATGTAGGTAGGACAATTAAACACTAATAGGCCAGTCTACACGTTTACATGGGAGGATCACCCAGAACCAATTCTCCAGAACCTTAGTTAACTGTTAGGTTGAGAATAATGATTTCTTTTAAAGGCAGCTTTTTAACTTTGCTTTTTTCCTAAATCTTTCATTTACCAGTTCATGAAGATCCTTTCTATATAACAACATTGATGTTGATTCCTTCAGAACATGCTGTGAAGCTGGCCTTACTACAAGTTAATGTAAATTAATGTAAATTACTATAAAGGGTTGCTATGCCAACATTCCACATAATAGATGATACAAAGCTGACTTCTGATGTGTTAAATTGTTCACAGAGTATGATAATATCAATATGCAAGTTGAATTTAAAGGACATTATGGGTGAATTCCTTTCTCAGTGTAATTTTTATGGTTCTTTCACAACCACTGCATAGTCACTGTTAATTAAAGGTGTTTCATTTAGCAGGATACTTGTAAAATAAAACTTTGATAACTATGTTAACGAATTCTGTGTAAACTGGACATTATATGCAAAATGTCTTTCTATGTACATACAGTATTCCAATATTTGCAGTCAATAGCTAGTGTGGGGATTAGCATCAAAAGCACTCGCTGCAATGAGGTATATTCAGTCGTCATTTTATTTTTAGGGCCTTCTGCCCACTTTTATTTACAAAAAAAAAGAGAAAATTCCAAGATTTTCCCTCACAGGGATCAATATCTTTAACACATGACAGAAAAATACATTTTAGCCTTGTGGCTCCCTGACACTCTCTTCAGAGACCTTCTCCCAGTTCACAGTTTCCTCACAGCCCTTTGCCTAAACCATATCTGGCCTCAAACTGCAACTCCCCTGTCTCAAAGACCTGCTCCATTTTTGTTTTATAATCAATGGCCAGGTGCTTCAGATGCATCCTAAATTCCTGGCTTGGGAAAAGGAGGAGTGCCTGGCCCACCCATTCCTTCTGGGACACCCTGGATTCCAAAAAAAGACCTCTAATTCTCCAGCAAAATTATTTCTAACTGCCTCACCCAGACCCTTTAATCCCATTTCCTGGGAAAATTGAAGTACATGATACACTGCAAAAATGGCACAATGTTTTCATTCTGCTATATTGGGCACAATAAAAAACACTCACCATGCCTTTTTGTTAGGGAACAATGCTTTTATGTTCTGTCAGCTAATATTACAATTGTTTATGTTCAATTGTTAACCTTACAGTATATGTAAAGGTATTTTTAAATTTAAGTATTTGATACCTTCTGTCAAGTTTTTATTAAAGTGTGTGTCTTCTTTGGGAGATGTACTATCTTTTATTTGTCATGGTGATCACTGTCACTAAGACAGTTAAGGAAAACCCAACATTTTGAGCTGCCATGGGAATGATTGGTGAGGAGGAATACTCCAATTGGATAAAAATTTGTATCCGTAGTACAGAGAGAAAGTTCTCCTAGCCAGATTTTTTTTTTTTGGCTGGTAATGCACTTTAAACTGCCATGTACTGCCCGTTATTTTGTACCTCAGTAGGGTAAACCAATTTTTGCTTTTTTTGTATTTAGTTTTGCCAAAAAAATCCCCCTATGCATACATTGTCTAAATGTTTAGTTCTAAAAGAAAAATGCAGCAGAACTAAACTTAAGTAGTAAAATATTGTGAGCACACAGGTTCTTTATTGCAGAAAGGTATTGTGCCTCCTGCAATAAAACTTGCCTGCCTGTTGTTTCAGCCTAGCTAATTAAAGCGGAAGTAAACCCAAAACAATAAAATCACACTTACATTCACTTCCGCAGAGCAGTCCATCCGTCGAGAGGTTTTTTCCATTGGGTCCTGTATCGTCCCAGTATATGTCTTCGGCCCGGCGCAGAGGGCGTGCCAGGCACCGCCATCTTCCCTTCTCTTCTTACGCGTTTTCCTTTCTACGTCACCCGATTTTGCACTGTGCAGTCGGGATATTCGGTAATGTAGATTGAGAAAAAAGTTCTGATCTCACTGCGCAAGTGTGAGATTGCCATTTTTTTCCCTATGTTTGAAAGGGCTCTTTCTGCGTATACCTGAGATGTTCGGAGCAGCCAAGAGCCTCCAGGGATGCGTGACATAGGTATCCCAAGAAGCTCTGTGCTCCCATATATTTTTGATCGCCTAGGTGATTGAGAATTAAGGGGGTGGTGCTACACCCTTTTTGTTTTTTTTTAAAAAAAGGGTGTAGCATTCAAAAAACACAAAGAAACAACATTTTTACTTTCAATAAAAGGGTTGCCCACCCTTTTATGTAAAGTGAAAATTAGGAGTTTAGGTACACTTTAAGGTGGCTGAAGACTCAAACTTATAAAAGTCCAAGTGAAGATGTGACAAAGCAAGTATAGAACTCCCCCTAGCGGTATTCCCGGGTATGACTCGGGGTGGATTTTACCTGCAAAAAGGTAATCCTGAGTCACACTTGGGGTCGCCAAAAACATAAAGAAAAAACACTTACCTTCTTTTTGGCGTCCCCTGGCCTCTTGCTCATCCTTGCAGGTCCTTGGGACACGTCTTCTTCCTTTGATCTTCAGCCGCCGACTGCAGAGACTTTCTCTGGGGTTTCCCAGTGACGTTGGTGCATGCGTCGGTGCGGGCGGGAGGCGCGGCGGGAAATTAAAATAATTTTGTATTGGATTCAATACAAAATAGCTGTATTCAATCCAATACAAATAAATCTTTATATAATATATATATATAATTATATTCTATCTATAATATACATGCTACTGTACAGTTATATTACAGGTTTTAGTATTTTTATGCACCTTTGTTTTAACAGATTTTTTTTTTGTAAAGTTTAATATTAAATGTAATAAATCTTAGACATATTTCAGTGAGTTATGCCTAAGAATTATAGGCCTACAATGTAAAATAAAATTCCATGCAAAAAAATCTAACGCTTTTTCCGTTAAAATTCGAACAGAATTAGAATGCTGGGGGGGCTTAATATTCATTATATTAGTTGTACAAATGGTTATTGTAAATTAAAATTAGCAAAGCAATAATAGATCAGTAAACTATAATAAATCAAAGGGGCTGATTTTACCTAATGTTTATAAAAATGTCAGTTTACAAAGACTGTTTATGTAGTTTACAAAATACAAGCTTGTTATGTAAATTACTTAACATACTAATTCATAAAGCATAATGCATGAAGTATTACATGTGAAGGTTTCATCATTTTACCCTGAGCTGGAGGGGAGCTAACAAACAGTCATTTGTGAGATTACAGAGAAGGATTGGAAAGTAGTAAGAGAGGAGAACAGGGAGAGGGGGATAAGGATGATTGAAACACATATTTCATTCCTGTTACGTGACATAAATGCACATGAACAATGTGGCATTTCCAGATTGGTAATAGAAAGCTTTGATAGTAATCCACAAAGGTTTTCATAGTACATTCCTGCTTTTAGGAAAAACAAATGATCTATTTATTACTATCAGAGCTGAACAGTGCAAGCTTGGAGACATTTGTGAATAATCACATTGAATTGCATATACTTTTTATACACCACATATTGTTTTGGAATATCAAATGGACTTTTCACGCCTGGTATATTAACAATTATTAATCAAATTACAATTGGCTTCCATTTCTTTTGTGCTGTAATATTGATTCAAATACTACATATTAACCTTGAAATGCTGGATGAAATTTTTAAAGACCATATGGGTCGTGCTATTTTGCTGTCAATAGAATACCTGCACTGCAGAAATACCTTTACCTGTTAATGTAAAAATCATGTTTTTTAAAACTGTGAAAGTCAGAGGTGCACAAAACTAAGTGTGCGATCCTTACTAATAGTACATTTCAAAATACCATTAGGCTGCATTTACACCTTTGTACTTTAGTGTGGGGTGGTACTGAAATTCCTGCCTGTGTGTTTGGTTTGAAGCGAAATCCATCGAAAACCGCAACCCAAAGCAATGTGTGTAACGATAGTCTAACATGCAACTGTATAGCATAAAATATGTAAATGTTGCCTAAATATTTTATGTATCTGAGACACAATTCTCAATGTGTTAACTGAAGGAATATGAATTTTTTATTAAATCATCCTACTGTAAATTTTACATCTTTTTGGCTTTTCATTTAACACACCTTTTTACCCTAGTGTATTAGCTTTGGGAACAGTGCCAAACATTTTAGGAACAAAATGCCTTCAACATTTTCTCAAACCTCCAAAGCTAAATTGACATGGTATAGTCTGACTATACAGTTTAATTTGGATTTCTGTTTGGGTGTATTCTATGTGTATGCTTTGGTATTGCTTTTCATGTTTTTTTTTCCTGTGGTCCACAGTCATTTTGACAGTGTAACACAGCTAGTGACACGTATAAATTATTTAGACACACCGGGACTCTAAACAGACCACCACTGTGCTGTAGATGGATTTCAAGGACACAAAATCCCTGGGAACTCAGCAACACACTAGATGTGAATTTGGTTGTGTTTAGTGCTTAGTTGAATGTGATATCTTGTTTCTTACCACCACAGGCTGCAATGCTTCTACAGAGCACTGCCTTATGCTATCTACATTGCATGCAGTATACAAGGTCTGTCTATCAAATAACAAAGCTGTGTTTCTATCTCTTAAATAAAGCAGTGAGGACTGGTTATAAGCACTTGCCATGAATATACAAATGTGTCCACACATGCACAACAATCAACGGCACTCTCAACACCATTAAGTTTATTGTCAGTAACCTTTTATTGCAGTTGTATTCCCCTCATGTGCTGAAATCATGATTCAAGTTGAGCAAGGCGTCAATTTGAATTTCTTTTGTAAAATTTAACACCAGAGCAAAAAGATTGCTGCAAGCAAATTTGAGGTGGCCCCAAACCTTTTTTTTTTTAAAGTCATCACTTGTGATGAAACCTGAATCTTCTGGTATGATCCTGACATAAAATGACTGTCAATGCACTGTCTAGGGTTAATCCATGCTCATCGTGGTTTTTGACATGAAGGGCAAAATTTTGGCAAAATGGGTTCCAGAAGGCACAACAGTAAACCAACATTAAAATAAGAAAGCTTTGACAAAGCTGGGAGAAAGAGTCAGGAAAAAACGGGTAAAAATGGGAGAAAACGGTTTCATTCTTCATCAGGATAATGATCCTTCTCACACAGCACTTTCTGTGAAACAGATTTTTACTGATAAACACAAATATCTTCCATATTCACCAGATTTGGCTCACCGTGACTATTTCTTTTTCTTGCATAAATGGGTGCTTAAAAAAAACATCAGAAATCTTAAAACAGCTGACAGAAACTGATGTGCTCCACACATAGGGAGGAAATTGAAGGGAACATTAGAATTGTCATATACATGAATAAAAGTAAGTTATTATATCAGTCTTGTCATATAATAGACAGGCCTCATAGCCAAATGTTTTAGATTTGGTTTAAGTTCATAGCTTTTAGTTTTGGTTTTATATCAGCAGAGTGGTTACTTCCTGCACTGATGACCATAATCACTGTAGCAGCAAGTGAGAGGAATTTTCTACTGTGGACACAGAAAACCGTAAAAAAAATAGGTTTTAGTCCTAAGTATTCCCTCACATTACATGTACCCTTGTTATCAGGTCAGTAAGCTTTGATAATGCACTAAAGAGGAAAAAATACTAGGGATCTAACCATTCCCTGCGTTAGCCAAAGATTTTGCCTAAAATTACCGTCCTTTGTCAATTGACACCGTTCCAATTGCTCAATTGCTGGCATCAAGATAGTATAAAAAGCAAAGCAGATACAATAGCAGTATTAAAAAAAAAAAAAACAAGAAAAAAAACATCAGCTGTTTATTGGTAGAAATAATTTAGAACAAACCAGAGAAATTGCACTTATTCATATTAACCAAGTACATACCGTATATGTTTCATCTCCTAACAGAATTTAATTCATGCAACAACTAAACAATTTGTATCCATTAAACTGCTGACATTTATCAGATAGGCTTGTCCCGTTGTAAGATAAATGTATTTACATACCATTTCAATTCCATTTGTTTTAATTTTGCTGCATGGATTGCTTTACATAAGGAATATACTTTATAATCTCCCAGTAAAGTTTGATGATGTGAGTTGGCTGATGATATTTTAGTCCTCACTAAATATTGTTTGAACAATATTTAGTAGGGACTGTCACCTGTCAAATGTTTATGTTAGTTTTGTTCAGGGTATCTAGCAACATGAAGCTTTAACTTGCACTTGTCTCCAGAGTATGGACTTTAAACTATGATTCTTCATAATCAATAAATGAGTTTTAAAACAAGCTGTGACTTAGCTCTGTAGCTGCTTTTAATTCTTAAAGAACCTCAAAGATCATAACAAAGATGCTATAGCTCAATCATTTTTTATTGGTTTGGAAACATCTGCTGGTTGTTTACATTACAAGCCTGGCAACCTGCTAAGATTTTGCTGCCTTAGAAAATAGCTGAGATTTCTGCCAGCTGAATTAGCTAAGCTGTGTAATAAAGTCAATGACAGTTATAACATGAGGCTCTGTGCTGAATTTGATCTCCAAACATCAGAAATGTTTGGCTTTATTCACTGCCGGCTGAATGACTGATGTTTGGGATGATATGTGCACAGACCCAAACACCAAGACTACTGTCCATATTCCAAATATACAGAGACCAGGAGATGACTTTGAGAAAAGACAAGACCCATGACATACACTATGGTACAGCCAGGATTTGCTACCATCACTATACTTAGTACGTACTGTTACACTTTTATTTACTTACTTGTATTTTTATAGCTCTGACATACTACGGCAGGAATTTACAATGTCCAAATCACTAACTGTGCTTATATAAAGTCTAAGGCCAATTTTGAAGGGAAGCTAATTGACCTAACTGCGAGTATTTGGGAGGTGGGAGGAAACCCAAACAAACACAGGAAGGACATACATGCTCCATGCAGATAGTGTCCTGGCTGAGATTTTAACCTGTGACCTGGCGCTGTAAAAGAGTGCTACCAACTGAGCCAACTGCGCTGTCCCTTAATAAATTAACCCTGCTATGTGTTCCAAGTATACCTGCTTACCTATTTACCTTTTCCCCTCATCCATAAAAGTATTATTAAATTAAACATTAAAAATAAACATTTTTTCAATATATAGTCTGTATCTAGGAAACACATCATCCACAAGGACACCGCTTTAGAAATACATAAATTATCTCTAAAAATATTCATGGCCAATAGTTTCCTGCAGTCATTTAAAAAAATACTGCCAAACTATATCCTTAAGAGAGGAACAAAAGGTGGTGCGTGGGCAAACAAAGACTTCATTTCTGTAGGCTTTTTATAGCAATTTAATGTTTATCACGTGTCCATTCCAACACTGGACTCCTCTGTCAGCTCCTAATGGGGACTGGCCAGTTTAAATTACCTTTATATAAAACAAAAGCATGCTAATTATTTGGTATTCATCCAAATTGGCTACTAGTGCAAGTAAAAACATATTTCTGATTGGTGTCAAAGGCAGACAATTTTTTCAACTTTTACTGATGTGGAAAACATTTTAAAACTAATTAAAAAGTCTTTATAAAAATGATCTAAAATAAATCAACTATGTTCTTTATATTTTTGTATTTGTGTAGTTTTATTTCTGTATTGCAACCCAATAACTTAGTATAAGTAAACATTCCTTTATACAGCCAAGCAAACAGCTGTTGTTTTTCACAACTTTTTTAAATACATATATATATATATATATATATATATATATATATATATTATATATATATATTTATATTTATATATATATATATATATATATATATGTATATATATATATCTTATTTGTACCATGAAATCGTTTGCCCACAGAAGTGAATGCTGAGGGTTCATCATTGTACATGGAGGAATGGGGTGCAAGAAAAGGGTAGGGATATCAATCTGAAAAAATTGCACAAGACCTTTTTTAACTTCCATTGTTGTCAATGGCCAGTTTGTGAATTTGAAATAAAATGAGGCTTTAGACTGTTTTAGTTTTACCTTCCAATGCTAACTTTTTACACAAATATCTCTGTTCTAAGACATAAAATATTTTGCCGTTAATACTGTAATTCCCAAATTGCTGTCATTTGTTTTTTTTTTTTTTAAATGAAGACGTTACAGTCCTCAATAAACTTTTACATACACCACTCAGATTTAAAACACACAAATTAAAGCCCAGCTGAACTTCCAGTTTAAGTTAGCTTAATGCATTCTAGGTGCATGTAACCTAATATGTAAAATGAAGTCTGTCTAGCAAACATGCTGCAGCGAAGAACCCTTTGCTTATAATGTATGAACAGTGGTTTCTTTGTATAGATCTATAAAGACCGAATACTAAGGAGAACTACAGTCCTCCCATCTGCATGGAATATGAGCTTTGCTGATGGAGGAGCTGTAGGTCTGACTTAGTAAAAAGGGTATATTGGACCTCTGCAGCAAGACAACTGCTTCCAATAGAGTGAGCAAAGGTATAAATAAATATAAATAATATAAATATAAATATAAAGGTATAAATAGAGTATTTGTGTGACCACCTATAATAAATGTGGTGCAAACCTCTTGATATTCTATACACAGCAGCATTCAGAATGCGGTGAAGCAGCTCAAGGAGCCAATTTATTGTGACTGCTGATAGGTAGAGAGAGTGGAACAACAGAAAAATGACAGCCTGGGGAAGGCAAGGAGACCTGTTTGTTTTACTGTCCTTCAGCAGAAAAAAAATCCGGTTTCCTGTTCTCACAGATAGTGCTGTACTGTGTGGCAAAACTGTATAACTTTAAGGACTGCATGTTTAGTCCCTTTTACTGCACATATTTATTCTGTGTATTTAATTGATTGCCAGGAATGCATCTCTATTTTTGTTCTAGCTAGTTTAATGCTCCATTACATTTCAATTTGGCATGCTTGTCCCATGGTGATTATATTGGAATATATCTTTCATCCTCATAAAACTAAACCTGTTTTATTCCCCCTCCAGACCCCCATTGCCTCCTTACTCTGGGTATTGTTTCATCTCAGTTATGCTTAGCAATGGAAGACATTGGATAGCTAATATGAAAGGCTAAACGTCGTGTTGAAATAAGTGTTGAGTGCATGTGTGGGAGTTATGTTATCCTGACCTAGCCAATTAAGATGGCCAGATACTAGAAGAACCTATGGCAAATATGCAAGATAATGTGAACATCACAGCGCTGGAAGGTTTTTTTTGACAGGTAAGTCCTCCATAGTGTGGAGATGACAAAAAGCTCATTGGAACCAAAACTGGATACACCTTTCTAGCTGTTTAGTTCTTCATAGTTTGGGTAAAGTCATTTTTTCCATTTTGATAAAGTGTTAAGGGAGTAGAACCCCTGTCAGAATTGCTGACTGTGTCCCTATTTGTCCTGGTGGCCATTGTCCACTCAAAATTTCGAGCTGTAAGTAGAAGAGAAGAACATTTATGCAATGGGGACACTTCTTTCAGTTAATATAGTTTAGTAGAGTATTTCTTTTACTTGTATTTCTGATACAAGCCAGGAGATAAAGCAAAATATACAAATGGTAGAAAAACCTGACAGGAGTTTTACCATTTTCCTATTTCTAATGATAGATCGATGAAGTGTGGTTCGCTATGACCAGTGAAAACCTATTTAGGTAAACTGAAGAATGGGCTTCATGGTAGCTGAACCTGTTCCTTAGCATCCCATTTTGATAGTGGCTGCTAGGAACTGTATCACCCCTGACAACCAACATCCTTAAAGGTAAACTACCACCTGGGAGCTAGTTGTTACCATGGGATCATCTTTCATGTTCGAGCCATTGTAAAATTTTACATTAGCAAACTTGTCAATTCAACATTCAAATCCAGGTTGTGTGAAATTGAACATCATTCCTTCCTACTTCATTCAAAATAAAAAATCAAGCCTAGCCATTAGACTGGTCTAAATTGGTTTGTCACACTTACCTCGTCTCTACCAGTTCTGACCCTTGGTGTGCCTCTGTTTCCAAGCTTTATCCGTTCCGTCCAATCCACTGGCCAATCAGAAAATAGCCTCTTGACCAGCCCTGGCTATTTAGCTAGCTCACACACTGCACTAAGTGTTCGTGCAAAGTGTCTCCATTGTGCGGAGCCCCTAGTTCTGTGAGCTAGTTCCTGTTCACCTGGTGCTTAATCCAGTGTTTCCTCTGTCCAGCTCCTGCGTTAACCCCTTGTTATCCAGTCTGTTGGTTCTCAGCCAACTATCCTGTGCTGTTCCAATAGTCCTGTCTGTCTGTGGATATCCCTGAGTCACCTGTGCCTCCTGTTGCTTCCAGTGTCTCATGTGATCCCTGTGCCTGCAGTGGCCCCTGTGTCACTGGTGTCTGTTTCCTTGATCCCTGGCAATTGACCCCTGGCGTGTGACCTGACTTCCCTTGCTTGCTGCCTGCCTTTCCTCAACTATCCTTCTACTTTGTGAGTTGGTACCGTGTTTTGCCCACCTTGGTGTGCCCAAGGACTGCAGTCTGGCGTAACCAGCGGCACAACATCCTCACTATCAGAGGCTCTGGAGAAAACCAGGTTACTGCTTAGACTCTGCGCCTTGGCCCTTCTCAGTGCTCACACCACCTCCGTGCAATCTGTAGCGCCCCCTAGTGGTCCTGTCTTTCTGTGCGTGACATAGTTCTACTTATTAAAATAATCATTGCATTAACTACTGATTTAATTACATTAATTTCTTTAAAGAATATTAAAAATAGAAAACTGAAAATAAAGTACACAGAAGCTGCAAGAAAAAAATCCTTCTGTGGGTCCTTTTAAATATTATTGTATTATGGCAATTATATAGTGTATAGCATTGTTAAAATACCCCCATGGACATTTTTTTTTTTTTTGAAACGTTGGCCTTGCCTTATTAAAAAAACCTTGAACAACAAAGTAGTAAAAATAAAAATACACAGTAAATGATATGAATAAAAAATAAAATTCTTACTGAATTAGCCATTAGTGTGTAGCAAGAAAATCCCTGACCTTGAATTTTATTTTTAGATATATAGAATTGTTTTAAGCTACATAGGCTTCAAGGTTTTATAGCATTTTAAAACAGCTTTTAGCTGTAGATGACTAAAATACAATAAAGGGTATGAATAAGAGATGAAGAAGTTTAGTGAATATGGAAAATGTGCATAGCAAAATATTTTGTGACCTTTTTTTTAAAAGCACATCAGCTTCAAGGTTGCATAGTAATAATGTCACAGTGCCAAAGTTGAAGATGATATTTACTATGTACATACACATGTATATATACTGAAGTTGTTATGATGATGATGTAGATCATTTGTTTTCTCTTATATTTCATATAGCATGTTTTAGCAAATACCATACTAAATAGCTCCCACACAAACTCTGGTGCCTAAACGTGAATCTGTGGCCAGGCTACTGACTTTCAAGTCCTTTCATATTCTTAAGAGCCAGTAAATGAACTTTTTAGGAAGCTGTCACTGATCTTTGTAGCTGCAGGCACCATGGGGCAATGTATCCCCAAATTTTAAAACAGAAGAACTGAAGTAATTTAAGCCCAAATAAATCCTTTTTTTTCATTTAATTTTGGATAGACATGGAAAAAGTAAATTCAAATAATTTTTTTCTGTCCTCAGCATTGATGCAGTTTAAAAAAAAACAAAAAAAGTGGAACACCAAGTATATCGGACATTTCCCTAGGCTTTCAAATTGCAGTGCCATGATCCTGAATGACCAAATTGCTGTCACATCAGGGGTTTACCTAGAATAAGAGTCTTTTTTTACAAAAAACCTGTTCAGCTCCTACACTTATGTATGCTCTATGGACTATATTTCTGCTTAAAACTAGGACAAATTCTGAATTCTTTATGTCCCTTTTACTAAATATAAAAATATAAAAATGAAGGATCACCTTCATCATTAGGAACCTATAAGGAATATAACAAAAGATGTAAAAAGATAAAATGTGCATAATCTCAAAATGAAAGACAGATTGCAAGGGTAAGTAAGGCAAACCCACAACATTTTTTCAAATATAATAATAGCAAGAAGATCAGATCTGAGCATGTAGGCCCCTAAAGGATGGTGCTGGGTTGGTAACTGGGGATAAAGACAAGGCAGATTTACTAAACACTTTTTTTAGCTCTGTGTACAGGAAGAAAAATGGCAGAGCTCAAGTCCAAATTCATAATAGCAGTGTCACTGCCTTAAATGAGTCACTATGGCTCAGAGTTGATATGATCGAGAAACAGCTGGGAAAAATTAAGGTTGACAAAGCACCAGGACCTGATAGATTACATCCAAGTGTCCTCAAAGAGCTGAGCCAGTTATTTCAAAGCCATTATTTCTAATTGTTTGGGACATTTTAGTCACTGGCAAGGTACCAATGGATTGGTGTAAGGCCAATGTGGTTCCTATCTTCAAAAAGGGAGCAAAGTCATTACAAGGTAACTACAGACCCGCTAGTTTAACGTCCCTAGTTGGAAAGGTCTTGGAGAGTTTGATAAAGAACCACATAGAGGAGTTTCTGTTGGAAAATAATACTATAAGTGATAGCATGGCTTTAAGAAAGACAGAAGTTGTCAAACAAATTTACTCCCTTTTTATGAGGAAGTAAGTAAACAGAATGACAGTGTAATAGCAGTTGATATAGTGTACTTGGACTTTGCTAAAGCATTTGACACTCTACGCCACAGACAGTTAACATGCAAGTTAGGGTCAATAGGTTTAGAAAAGTCAATCTGTAAATGGATAGAGAACTGGCTTAAAGATCGCATCCAAAGAGTTATAATTAATGATTCATACTCTGAATGGTCTAAGGTTATTAGTGGTGTACCCCAGAGTCCAGTGTTGGGACCTTTACCGTTTAACATCTTTATAAAAGATGAAGAGTTTGGGAATAAAAGTACAATTTCTGTGTTTGCAGATGACACCAAACTATGTAATGGAATTAAGTCCATACAGGATGTCTATAATCTACAAGCAGACCAGGATGTACTGTTTGATTGGGCAGCCAAGTGGCAAATGACATTTAATGTAGATAAATGTAAATTTATGCACTTAGGAGCTAACAACATGCATGTTTCATACTGTCTAGGGGGAATACATTTGGGGGGAAAAGGATCGAAATGGAAAAGGATCTGGGGGTTCTGGTAGATCATAGACTTAATAACAGCATGCAATGCCAAGCTGCAATATCTAAAGCTAGGAAAGTGCTTTCTTGTATTAAAAGAGGAATAGACTGCAGAGATGGAGATTGAATAGACTGCATTGGTCGGACCACATCTGGAATATGCAGTCAAGTTTTAGGCACCAGTTCACAAAAAGGACATTGTTGAATTGTAGAGACTGCAGAGAAAGGCAACTCAATTAATAAAGGGAATGGGGGACCTCATCTATGAGGAGAGATTAGCTGAACTGAATCTATTCTCCCTTGAGAAGAGACGTTTAAGGGGGGATATGATCACCCTGTATAAATATATGAATGGTCCATATGGAGAACTCTCTTCTCCATTATTCACTTTGAGTTCTTTACAAAGAACAAGAGGGCACTCATTGCGTCTGGAGGAAAATAAGTTTAAGCTCCAGATAAGGAAGGGATTCTTCACTGTAAGGTCCATAAAAATGTGGAATCGGCTTCCTCAGGAAATAGTTTCAGCAACTACTATAGATTGCTTTAAGAAAAAGTTGGATGTTTTTCTAGAAGCACAGAATATAACTGGGTAATAAGACTTTAAAGTAAAAATAACAGTGACTGTTAATCCAGGGAACATCTGATTGCCTCATGGAATCAGGAAGGAATTTTTTCCCCTGTTGAAGCAAATTGTACCATGGTTTTTTTTTTGCCTTCCTCTGGACCAACTATGTCTTATAGGGTTTTATATCTGGGATATGTTTATTTCCCTAGTGGTTGAACTTGATGGACTTATGTCTTTTTTCAGCCTAACCTACTATGTAACTATGTACCTAACATAAAGCCTCAGTCAGATGACACTTAAAGCGTAACCAAACTTATAATTTTTACTTTACATAAAAGGGTGGACAACCTGCTCACCCCTGAAATGGCCTAGTGGCCATAAAAGTTTGCCGACCCCTGGACTAGGTGATCAAGAATAAATTGAAGCACTTAACCTCCCGTGATACCTATGTCACACATCCTAGAAGGCTGTTGGCTGCTCCTTCTGCGCATGCCTGAGTATCTCGGTCATGCGCAAAAGGAGTCCTTTCATCAATAGAGAAAAAAATTGCTGATCTCACGCATGCACAGTGAGATCAACAAGTATCTTTTTCATCTACGGCACTCGATCTCACGCCTGCACAGTGTGAGATCGGATGATGTAGGAAGAAGAACACGGAATAAGAGAGGAGAAAATGGTGGTGCCTGGCGCTCCCTCTGCGCCGGGCCAAAAACGGATACGGAGGACTCGATGGAAGAAACGTGCAGATGGATAGACTGATCTGCGGGATTGAAGGTAAGTGTGATTTATTGTTTGTTTTGGGTTAGTTTTGGATTTACTTCTGCTTTAAGTCTTTTCTTTCCTCCGATACAAAGGTTGGGTCATGACTGTGATAGGGCTGAGTTCCTGCATGCCATGCCCCACTCCACCCTCTTTACCCCAAACACACACTGGGACAACAACTTGGTTAAATGGCCCCTTTGGGCCGTTTATTAACAAATTACTTAAATATTAACTCTTTTAATAAATACCCATAAAAATAACCATAAATAACAATATATAAACACATATTCAACAAATAATAACAACTTACAAATAATCAAAAATAACTGTAACCAATACATTAATAAAACATCCTTTCCTAAACACACCCCCTGGTTACTGGTCCTCGAAGGCCCCACTATTGTAACCCTTTGCACCTAATGGGTCTGCACCAGCGTGATATGTAATGCTCCCAGCCTCACCTCAAACTCGGGAACGATACCAGCAGCACTCGCAGCCCTACCACAAAACAATTTAACACTCCCAACAACAACCTTACCGAGGGTCCTATACCATAGATGAGACCCTCACCCCCACTGAAACAGTCCAATACAACACCTTCCCTCGAGGACCTCACTGCCACGGCTCCACAAGAGTGACACCTTGCCCTTGTGCGCCCCACCACACCCTGACCGCTCTCTGAATTCCTTCATGCAAACCTAGACACCACAGATCCTTACCCACATCAGACACGTGCACCCTGTCAGCCTCCAGGTACAACCCTAAGTCCCCTTCCAACTCCCTATGCCGGACTACCACCCGCCCATTCCGTGCCACAAAGCCCCCCACTGATTTGTTAAGCTTAACCCTAGCTTTATTCACCCGGGCCACTGACCGAGCGCCTTGCTTTTGTGTCCTGGCCATCACATCCGACCAGACCACTATGATTCCCGGCAACAAAGTAAGCAGTCTAAGCACGTCCCACCTAACGTTCCTAGATAATTCCCTAACTGGCCTCTTCCCCAAATCATTCCCCCCCACTTGCAACACCAACACAGTTGGACTCCTATCCCACTGCAAATACTGACGAACCTCTGCCAGCAGCCTACTTCATTGCATCCCGGGCACTCCTATCCACCGAATTACAACTTCGTCACGAGGGAAACCCAGCTGCCGCCCATCCGGCCGTCACATAGGAGTGCCCGATGATCCAAACAAGACACGGGAAACCACCTAAAACAGAATAACAAAATTATTCACAACAAGATACCAGCCATCCCTTACGAAAAAAACCAACCCCCCCCCGGCCCATCACAGCATTTGCGGCCGCACGTATGACCTAAAGTGATGAGATTCCCAGTGACCAATGCACTGAATAACCTCCTCCCCAAGGCCCCACCGAGCTGCCTCAGTAGCTGCCCCTATTCTGAATGAATGCGAGGAAAATTTTTTTGCCTCCACCCCCTCCTCCCATAAACATCTTTTAAAAACTGTCACAAACTGATATCTCGATAATAACAAACCAGGCCTAATCGCCAAAAATTCCCTCACAGCCTCCACTGGACACACCAAACCCCCACCTAAACTCTTTAAAACAATATCCACCCCCTACCCCCCTGGTCTGTTTTTGACCTGGCCAAACAAATCCTAATTTGCTCACCGTCACACCCCACATCACTCACCTGAATCCCACCCGGCTTCTCTTTTGCCTGGCTGACCAGCTCCCCAATCCTAAAAGCCCCAAAAAAGGCTAAAACGAACGCCACTCTGAACAAAGCCCTCTCATAACTATTACCACAGATCCCCTGTAACCCCTTCACTAATGCTGTCAACAAGGGGAACTACACCGGCCTTCTCCCATCCATTCTTACTCTCCCCCTCCTAAACCCCTTCACCGCCTGTCACACTAAAAACTCCTTACTCAAATCCTTCAACCCCATTATTTGAACAGGAAGGCCAAGCCTGCTAATTTTTTATTCATAACAGCCACGGACACCCCCCTCTCAAAACAGTGACACAAAAACTAAATCAGCATCCCCTTAAAATCCTCTTCTGACCTCCCCCCCCCCCCCCTCATTCCTCACAGAAATCCCACCATTCTTTCCATACCACAGAATACGCCAACCACGTAGCCAAACTCACTGAACGCCGAATCATACCCACTACGAGGCCAAGGGGATCTTCCACAGTTCCACAGTACACCTTGCCGCTCTGCCACGGGGACCAGCTGTCGGAACCGCTCCAACTGAAACCAGCCACCGCAATGCTCCAGTGAAGACAACAAAAAAACAACTGCCTCAGCAATCTAATCACCAGCGGCGAATATGCCAATTAGGCATTCACCGCCTGAACCACACCCAAATTGTCACAGCAAAACCTTATCTGCTTATTCGCCAGCTCTCCACCCCACAACTCCAGCGCTACCACAATGGGGAACAGTTCTAAGACCTCCAAATTCGCCACCAAACTAGCCTCCCTCCACAACGCCAAGGTTCGGCACTACATTTTCCCTGCCAAAATGCCCCGTACCCAGATGCTCCTGCAGCATCTGTAAATAACTCCAGGTCTGCATACCAAACTGGCCCCACTAACCAAACTGACCACCCATTGTACTCGTTCAAAAATCTCTTCCAAACCTCTAAATCCTCCCTCAAGTCCTTGCACAGACGAATAAAATGCCCTGGGCAACTTACCCCAGCTGTAGCCGCTGCCAATCTCCTCGCAAATATCCGCCCCATAGGCATGATCCGGCAGGCAAAATTCAACTTACCCAGGAGTGACTGCAAGTCCCCCAACGTAAGTTTTTTTCTGTCCACCACCCTTGCCACATTGATCTGTAATGCCTCCAACTTGTTTTCCAGCAATCGCCACTCCATCGCGACGGTGTCAATTGTGATTCCCAGAAAAACCAACTCCATCGTCGGGCCCTCCAATTTATCTTTCGCCAAGAGTACGCCGAACTTGTCCGCCAAGAGATCAAATGTCGCCAACAACACCCTACACATCACCGACTCGGGTGGCCCGATGAAAAGAAAATCGTCCAGGTAATGGATGACGGAATCTACCCTGGCTACCTCCCGCACTGTCCATTCCAAAAACGAACTAAAAGTTTTGAACAGCGCTCACGACAAAGAGCAAGCACCCCATCGGCAGACAGCGGTCCACATAGAAGGCTCCTTCCCACGTGCAACCCATAAACCGCTGACTATCCGAGTGCACTGGTAACAACTGAAAGGCCGACTCTATGTCCACCTTTGCCAACAGGGCTCCTCTGTCATACTTACGCACCCATTTTAGAGCACTGTCGAATGACGTATAGGATATGGAACAAAGGCGGGGGTCAATCGCCTCATTCACTGACGCACCGGCCGGGAAAGACAAATGGTGAATGAGCCTAAATTTGTTCGGCTCTTTCTTGGGCAGCACCCCTAAAGAAGAAATCACCAAGTCCTCCACTGGTCGCGTTGGGAAGGGCCCCCCATCCTGCCCAACCCCACCTTCTTCCTCAGTTTTTCTCCCACCACCTCCGGGTGTAATCTTGATGACTTCAAATTCCTTGCCACTGGGGGAGCTCCTTCAATGAGCAAGGAATCCGAAAACCCTCTGTGAACCCCTCTAACAAAAGCTTAGCAGCTGCCTGGTCCGCATACCTACTTAGGAAAGGCCGCATTGGACCTACCTTCACCAGCGTCATCCCTCTTTCCAGCGGCGTCCGACCCCCTTCCACTGCCTGCTTGAAAACAGCGGGCAGCTCCATGCATGCCCCCGCATTTTGCACATTCGTGCTTGAAACGGCAGGCCTGGCCAAACTTGCAGCCCCCTTCATTAAATGGCCAACACACCCCTTTTTTACGAAAGGCCTTACGGAAGGCGTCAACAGCTTCATCCACAAGCCAATGTCCTTGTGGTCCCACCGAATTGACGTACGAAAAGCTTTCAGCTGCCTAAACTGCTCGTCATATCTGAGCCACACCACCCCCCCATAAAGCCTATGTGCCTCCCCAATGGCATCCAAATAACAGAAAAGGGCCGAGCAATGTCCTGGTTCCTTTTCTCCCAACACACTGGCAAAGATTGCAAACACTTGCAACCAATTAGCAAATGTCCCCGGGCTCAACCTGTAACGCTTCGACTCCTCTTCCTTCAGCCCCCCTCCTTCCCCCCACTTACCCTCCACT
>NC_092862.1:51590741-51632097 GCF_032062135.1 Pyxicephalus adspersus | reverse complement strand
CTGCGGCCTCCCAGACCACCCTGCCTACTGGTCACCTCACCTCTCTCCCTTTTTCTGAATCCCCCCTCCCCCAAACAGGCACCCGCAAGCTCTCCCTCCTCCCTTCTGCTCAGGCACTTCTGGACCACCTAGGATCAGGAAGCCGCTTGCCACCCCCGCTGGTTCTTCTATTCCTCTCTGGGCTGCGTCCCCCTGCCTGGCCAACACCAGCAGGGCCCCTTCATCCACTCTGCACCAACCAGCTGCGCTGCCTCCACTGCCAGCCCTCACGCAGCTAGCCACATCCTCCAGAAGCCGGCCAGCTCTTCCCCCCGCACTCCTAGGATCCCGACGTTTGCCGCCTGCGTCATCACGCAGGTCACCGCCCCTTGCTGCTGACGAGTCGGATCTTCTCCTTTTTGGAGACTCCTGGCCCAGTGGCCCTGTCTCCTCCTCACACTTGTCTGTCCCCACCTCCTGTTCCTCCACTGGGACCATCCTGGAGAAGGGAACAGGCGCCCTGCTTCTGTCCAGCACCCCTGCACTTGCCGCCAGATCCAGGGAGCCCCGCGGCTCCCTCCTATTGTGGCCAGAGCTCCACGACTCTGCCCTAATGCTGGACCCCAGTAAGCCGCCCTGTGGCGCCCCCCAGCGAGAGCGCCCCCCGTCCATGTGGCCGTGCATGCTTCCATCATTCCCAGAAAGCCTTCTTGGGGCTTGCACTACTGATCGCACAGGGCAAGAAGGGGGGGACCTCTGCCTGCTCCCCCACCACCCTGGGGCTCCGCCTGAGAAGAGGATTTCACTGTCTCAGAGCTGTCTCAGCCTCAGCAGCAGTCATCTGCTGGGCTGAAGACCCTGGAGGGTCCTTAATGGGGCTCCTAGTGCGGCAGCGAGCCCTAGGGGGTTCAGGACTCAGGCGCACCGGTGGAGACCGAAGCAACCCCCTGTAGAACAGTCTCTACCTGATCCTGCAGCCAGCCAGGCCCTTGATCCTCTGCAGCTGCCCTCAATTGCGCCAGCAAAGCATCAATATCTGCCATGTGCTCCTGTAATGTGCTCAGCTAACTAAAAAACTTCCTTCCTTCTCGCCGTCACACTGAAAAAAGACCCTCCCTTTCCGACTCACCACCCTTTTTAGTCCTCTTCTGTCTCCCCCCTGTACGTCACTTCCAGGCATACTAATTCAGCAACTCCCCCCCCCCCCTTCTCTATGTTAACTCTTAACGCTTCCCCTGCCTGCTCCCATCCCTTCCCAGCCATGCAGGCCTTCCACTGATTTTTCACTTCATTCTCTGCTCCAGGCCTCACTTTCTTTGAGTGTCCATAGCCCTGCCTGCTTGCATGATATGAATGCTTCCTTTTGGCTATTTAGTGTCATGGCCTTTCTAGCATCCAGAACAGTCTGCAAACAGTGATTTCAGCAACAAGGGAGCAGCAGACACATGCATTCCTGCAATGATGATTATTCGTCCCCAAACCCAGAATATCACTTTCAATGTAGATTTAAGATTTAATGGATTTAGGTAAGTATATGGTTTTTGCAAAATGAGTAAAAAGGGGTGAGAGGGGGCTAATATATACATTGAGATGGGCAATAAAATTGTTTCAGCCCACATACTATAATAATATTACCTGCTAGCGATGAATTTGAGCCCTTCCATACTCATAGTAGAATCCTAATAGTAGAATCAAAACAAGCCTGGAAACCATTTATCCTCATCAGCCACCTTCTAGCCCAACGCTACCTATTCAAACAAAAGATTAGAAACCAGAAAAAAGGTAGATGCCATCATAAATAACTAAAGCAGGTTGTCCCACATAGAAAACATAAGATAGCAGGAAAAATGTAAAGCTGAGTCTGAAAACAACTTCTTTGTTTCCGCTATTACAGTAACTTACACCGCAAAGTTCATACTGCTAATATCAAAATTCATGTATGCATTATATTATCTTTTAAATGACTACAACATATTGATCATAATCCACAAAATGACTTGTGTTAATGAAAGATAACCTGAATATGCTCTGTGCATTATGCTGCTGGTAGTTACCATTTATAGTTATGCATTACATAAAGAGGCACAAAAGACCAGTCAGCATTTTTATTGCAAACAGTGGGTATAGTGAAAACCACAGGAATGATGTTACATCATCTCACATGCATATTATTAAAAAGAAAAGAATCCGCTTTAGCCAAGAACGTTAAGATGAAATTGATGTAATTTTTATCACATGCAAAAATGGTCTATAGAATTGCAAATAAAGACATAAGACTCTATAGATTTACATATTAAGTCATATAAAAGTTGTAGTATATTAAAATATTGGCCATATTCAGACATTCTCTACCTTTTCTCATTTTGTATGTGTTTTGTAGTCAAATATTATATTCCTTCTTTACATTTGTTTTAATCATTATTAAGGAAGATGATGTTTTATGAATAGTACTTAAAATAGGATCAAGAAAATTAGTAACCAAAGAAAATATTGAATCCAGAGTCTGAATACCTACTAATTGCACATACAAAAACCCAAGCTGTATACATCTGAAGGGGTCTTTTTTAATGTGACAATAATGCAGCTGCTTTTATTCCTTTAACCTTTAAACCAGCTCTAAAAAAAAAAAAATCAGTAATATTAATACCGATAAAGTGAATAAACTACTCATATTTTTCTGCTGCAATTAGCAAATAATTCCAAATAGCACATAAAGATATATTTGTATAGAATAACTACATTTTTGCATAATTACATAATTGTATTGACCAATTTGAAGAAATTATTTGTAATGATTATAAAGGATATTATACAATAAGCATTGTTTAAATGACAATGATACGCTATCAGTTAGTGTAATGCAAACTTTGGAATGGTCTAATCAACTGTAACAAATTGCCAAACGTTCCTACATGTTAGATTTCTGTAAAATAACTGGAGTGGCTGTACTATATTTATAAGTAGTTAGGCACATAAGGAGTTAGGCACATTCTGAAATGTTAACTAATGTAAAATTTACAGATCTGGAAGGCTACACGTGAGTCAGGAATTTGGTGCTGTTTTGCTGGTCTGAATTTTGGAAAGGCTACTAAAAAAGGGGACCAAAAGATGTTTCTGCCTTATATCTATTTCTGCTATTGCCTAGGCTGTAAATATATATATATATATATATATTTATTTATATATAGTGCATAGTTCACAAGAAGGGGATTTTTGTTGAAGAAAACACTTCACTAAGGTAAAAAAACAGCAATCAGTCAGAAACTGAATATTTACTTATATAAGCACATCCACATATTATGTACAGTTTGTAAGTACAGATAATGTTGATGGATTGTCATTTTATAAAAGGGCCATTTGCTTAGCTAAAGCACAGTTTATAGTAGGATAATCCACATTACTCTATATCTACATCTCTACAATCTGTATTACTGTACATCTTACAGTATTTTTTTTAGAATTGTAATGCATGTTAAACAGGGTTTTTAAAAATCTGTGCCCACTTCCTATCAAAACATCTGTTATCCTTAGGTAAGTTCAGCAATGGAACATTTGTCTGTATAAATAATAATACATTCCCTATTATCCTAACAATTGAATAATGTATTTTATATTTTAAAAATATTAATATTATTATTTTTTAATATCCCTATATTAAAAGATAATCTAAAGTCAGGGTGTTTATGTATTCATGCTTTGATAATGGAATGTATTGCTAAATAGCGAGAGGAAGAACAGACACTTTCGTAAGCAAAGTAAGCAATTTGCAAAGAATTTAGAAGATTAATAGCACATGTTGCCATGTAAATAATGACCAAATAACCAACAATTGTCAGATATTGATTCAGAAATTGAAAAGGGTCCTATGTTTGCTCATTTAGACTCCTAAGATTAATTGCATCATGAAAATACATAGAATACCCTGCTAAGACATGTAAAAGGCAATTCTTGCTAAAACTAAAAAAAAGCAAAAAGTCACCAAGCAATGCCCCTTTTGTCAAAAATAAATCCCTTGCTCCTATGTTCTAGATCCTGGTTTAAGCTGTACACTTTACCATGTATTTTTGTGTTGCAGAGTCTGGCACATGCAGGAGTTGCAACATCAGTGGCCATCCATTGCCCAAAGAGATTGTCCGCCATGGAGTCAGTGGCAAAGATCGCGCCTTCCAAAGATGCAGACGTGACAGGTCCTAGACCTGTCATTATTACAGGTCAGCTGCACAGGGGTAAGTTTGTGCTATACATGGCAAGTAGGTTGTGCAAATTTACTGATTATGGCAGAAGCTTAGTAACCAATAAAGAATATAGTCCCAGTTTAATATTCCTGAATAGAAAAACTAAGGGGAAGAGTAGAAATAGTTCCTATATTTTGGGAGCATCATTCATCAAAACGATGCAAGCGATTCTTTTCTCAGATGGTACTTGCAGGAGAAAGTGCCATGGCACTGAGAGATTTTGTAAACTGCCATTTCTGACCTGGTTCAATAATATACAGATACTTGAAATACCTACCTACCAATACAATGAGAGTTTACATAATCTATCAGTTAAGATCTTGTATGATATCCCTATATTAGCTGTATTAAGATGCAGCAATATAAGGATATACAAACACATATTAATATACATATATTGTTCAATGCCTATCAGTAATATACAACATGTGTTGGTGTATAGTTTTTGCACGTATTATTTACTGCAGAAGCCATAGCAGGGGAGGAGGATAGATGAATGGTGTAAACACTGTGGTAGTGTCCACTCTTTAGATTTAATTGAAGAACAATAATTATTAAGATTGTTAGTTGAACCTTGTGTCCACTGCAGCACTTCTAAAGCTACTATTGGTCACTGCAAAGTCTCAAATTTAGGGGTCTCATTTAAAACACAAAAATATAGTCTTACCATGCCCTTGGTTCTACTTAAAAAAAAATCAAACACACCAACAGACATTTATAAACACAGGGTTGTGCTTTGGGACTCTAACGCAAATAAAGTACTATTGATTTTATTACATGAAAAAATACTGGAAGAAATACCAACCACATGACTTGTCAAAGCTCTCTAGATGTAAGTCCATCTGGTTCATGTCAAACTAAATGACAGATTCATCTGTTGTTGACGAAGGAAATCCAGGATGAACTTCAGGATGAAATTGTCACAGATCCCTGCAGGTCCAGAGGATTTGTGCCTCCTTCAGTGCCACCCACCTTTCACTCCCCTGCTGCCAGCACCAGCTCTGCTAAGGCATCATCTACTCAGTACACCTCCTGGTCTAGGTCATGTGACTCCACTACCACAGAGGACTAGAGTGTTTCGCCGATGTGCTCCCCTGCTGGTGGAGTTGTGAACACCACCAACCTCTAGTCTCCTGGAGTACCTCCGGTGGTGGAGTATGATGCAGCAGGTCACATGGCTCCATTCATAACAGGCCCTGCCCTTTAAAAAGAAGTGAAGTGCAACAGGAAGTTGCCTGAACATGGAGTTCCTTTGGCTCTGCGTCCATGTTCTTGTTGTTTGTTTCTCCTGCTCCAGCTTCTCTGTGTACTGACCCCAGCTTGTTTCCTGACTATGCTTGTTTGCTGCCCGTCCTGACCTCTTGCCTGTTTCCTGACCAACCTTGTTCGCTGCCTGCCCTGACCTTTTGGCTTATCTGACTACTCTCTTAGATTTCCTTTGGGACTATGTTTTTGTTCCAGCTTGTTAGCAGTCACCTGCCTCTGCGTGCACAAAAATATTGACAAAATTTACCCTGGATAATATGGCGTTGGAGGTAAAAATAGTACCTTGTCTTTAACATTAACATTAGGAAAAAAGTACTTTATAGGGGATTCCACCCCATCTTGCTATGTACCCCTAATGTTGAAAGGCAGTCGCTTTAGTGATAAGGAGGGAGAGATGCTTTTCTGGCCACCCAGGTTACATGCCTGAATTACCGTTTAGTTGAAATATTTAAGGGAACCCTATGTTTTTATTCTATTTTGTTTAAATAATTGTTTCCTCACATTAAAACGTGAAAAAAATGGAGTATGATTCTCCATAATATCGTAGCTTAGGTGAGTGGGAAAGACAGAGCAGTAAACACACGGCTGCCCCCTTTCTGAACTAAACTTGGCCAAATGTTTTTTAACATTGGGGAGAGCGACAATTTTTTTTAATATTGAGCACATACAGGTTTAAAGCACGGAGTATGTTAGTAGATTAGTTAAAGATTTGCAATTTTACCCCTAATGCAGTGTTCAACCAGGGTTCCTCCAGAAGTTGCGAGGGGTTCCTTGGGCAATGAGCATTTTGTGCCTCCTATATCACTCTACCTGAAACCAGTTATCTTTTTGGCTATCTTAAAGGGCAACATTCTTCCCACTGGCCAGCAACATAAGACATATTCCACTCACTGACCACCATACTAATGTACAGTGAGCTGTGGGTATAGTAATTATAGAAAGAGTTCATCGCTTCTCGGCCTTTTGGCTAAGATCAAGTGTAGTACCTAATCCTTCCAGTGATCAGGGTGGAACGGCACTGTAGTTCCTGGCAAGAATGCAGTGCACAAGTACCTCTGTTAAGGACGGTCTACTTGATGGTGTTGCTCTGTAAGGGGCCGCCCCATGGTAATTCTGCCGGCTTAGTCTACCGGAGAAGGCAGGGGCCTGCCCTGAGAAGGAGCACCCAGATAGCAGACTGACCCTCTGGTTGGTGCAGGAAAAGCTTGGTCTGGTCACTCGGTCTTGAGAAGCTTTCAAATCTCGCTTTTAGTGTCGAACCCCTGGAGTGGCGATCCAGGGGCACCTTAAAATCACTGGGCCCGGGAACCCACTGATCTTTAATGTGCACCGTCACATTAAATGTCACTATTATGTCACTATTTATGCTGATTTGGCACATCGCCTTTACTCTGCATTAGTGCAGATGGGCAATTTTAAAAACTCTGCCCAGTGTGTTATGCACTGTGCACTTATTTTTTTAATGTATTTTTATGTTTGTCACAAGTTACTGGTGTAGTATTTTTTGCCACTATTTGATGGAGGGTGCTATTTCCTTAGGTGCTAGCCCTGACGTCTTGGAGAGTGCCTCGACCTAACAACTACGCGCTCTCCCTCAGTGGGAGTGTCTCTTTGGGAGAACTCCCAGCTTAGTATCTGTTGGGACTTGCTTAGGCAGTCCCATGGAGAAAAGGCCCCTCTCTGGCTTCGGCCAGCGGGGCAAGTAAGTCTATCTCAGCTTCGGCTGGGTGGGCTCAGTAGCGAGCCCTCGTCTGGAGCCTCGCTTCGGAGGGTCTGGGGATAAAGGGTGGCCCTTCATCTTTAGAGGAGGGATCACAAATAGTACCCCAGTGCACGTTTTTTAGGGGGTGTTTTTGCACTAACACTTTTTTACCGAGCACGGGGTGTGTTTTTAGAGCACGGATCGCGAGATTTGAAAAGAAAAAAAAAAATATAGAAAGAGTTCTTTAAGACCTAAAAGTTATTTCAAGGGTTTCCTATGTTTAAAAGAAATGCTGCTCTAACTGCTTGAAAAGACTCTTCCTGCTGTATATATATTATTAAAGCATTTTTTTTTGCATAATCACCTTATAGGCGGTTCTGGCTTCCAGTGCCTAATATCACTTTAGTTTGCCTATTAACCCTACAAATGAGCAGAACTCACCAACATTATACATTCTGGCAGAAAATGTAAACCTTTTGGCACAGTTGGTAATTGTAATAAATTTAGGAGCAAAATGTATTCCAATTCACTTTAAGCAGAATCAGGCAAATTTTATGTGAATTTCTTTTAAATTTCAGGGGTCCTCTCCAGTGGCTAGATCTTATTGTTAATATCTGGGGAAAAAAAATCACTTCCTGCAGTGTTAGTGTACCAATTTAAACCTTCCAGTACAATCAGCTAAAAAATAGCCAGAAAAAGTAGACAATGTTATAAAGACTTATTTCAGGTTTTAGCCTGAAATATCTATATAATGCATTTTTGAAGGATCAGTCTCTTAACGTTAATCTTTAATGAGTAAAGGCTCCTAAAAAAGCTAAACGCCCAAAATAGTTACCAATAGCTACTATCAGATGATGTCCTGGTTCCCAATATTCCTTCTTTATTGCAGAGTGGAGGGTCCTTCTTCCTTTTATACTGCCTGGTAACATCTTCCATTGGGTCTATTGCTAAGCTACTTTCAAGGCTCTGGATTCTGCATGTGTTGATGTCATAATCAGGGACCATGACAAAACTTCATGGTGGAAGGTAAAGACTGCCATCAGTTGCTGATAGCTAGTTATTAGCCCTGTAGGAGGTACTGTAAGAGGGAGGAGGTGATCTAGATGGTGGATTAAGGTAAGTGAAAAAGGTCTTAGGAAAATAGGTTGGAGGGAGAGAATTGGAATGTTGCCCGGACTTTGGCTTTATGGTTACTACCCTATCCCAGTACCAAAAAATAGATAGTTCAAGATCTAAAATTTTTCAAAATAATATTTAAAGTGGAAGTAAACTGAAATAAAATCACCTTTACCTTCAAAGGTCTTTCGATTACCCAAAGGGGTTTCCTGGATTGGGTCCATTGTTGTCCCGGTATCCTCCTTTGTCCCAGGACAGAAGAAGCACTGGGTGCCTTTCCCGTTCTTGCTGCGTCACCCAATTAAACACTGCGCAGGCACAGGATTGGGTGATGTAAATAGGAAAAAGGAGTGCCGATCTCACTGTGCATGCGTAAGATCAGCATTTTTGCCCGAGATTGCATGTATCCCGAGAGGCTCTGCGCTCCCATTATGTCTTTGTCGATTTGGCGATCAAGACAGAAAGGGGAGGAGCTTTACCTTTTTTAAAAAGGGTTCTAAACCCCATCCTCTGTAAAAAGGAAGGTCATTTTTACCTTACATAAAAGAATTGTCTACCCTTTTATGTAAGGTAAAAATTTTAGTTTAGGTCCGCTTTAACCAGTTAAGTCTGTCTAATCCTTTCTTGCTTTATACATTCAAGAGGCATATTGGTTTTGATTTAGCATTTGAATGCATACAAAAGCTTGGTTACATATCTGTCTACCAGAAAAATCTAACTTAGCCAGTTTTCATATTTCACTGTAGCGTTTGCTTGAGGTATGTATCAAGGTCTCATGGTGCCCATACACATTTTAACTGTAACCCAATCACTTCAAAAAAAAAAAATTTAGGATAAAAAATCATTCTGTGGGTTTCTTTGCATATTTGTATATGAAATGTTATTTTGGGATCATTAGTTACCTGGTATTTCTATTTATTCATGATGCAATTTTTTTGTAAACACAGAGTGTGAAAACTACAAATATTCAGATCAAAAAAGGCGATCACCATTTGCAGAGCTTATAAGCATATGCAAAAGTAAATGCACCAACGAACATGAATCATTTTTAAAAATAATATTCTATTCTTTGTATGCTTTCACCTCTATAAATGCGTTCCTAATGTTTTACACCACATAGTGAGATGTCAATCATTAGGGAAAAATTAAAACAAATTATTAAATGCCAGGAATAATGGTAACTAATTTCTAAAATCATCTGTTTATGTAAGTTCCATGGCAACCTTAATTGCTAAACTCAGTTTGGCTTCACATTTGTAGGAAACATATCATGCCAAGCCAAGTATTCATTTATTTGTCAATATGTGGTGAAAACACATATCTATTTGTTCTGGCCTAATGACAGGCATTACCATCACAGTGAGATGTGCTCAATATACTATCAGCATGCAGATAGACTGTAATGGAATAACAGCTTGAACCAGCTCTGCAAGGCTATTAAGTTACTAGTTGCTATTTTCTTTTCACCAACAGGTTCTGTATCTCGCCAGCAGCCCCAATTATACTCATTTTATTATATTTAGGCCTGGTCCTTTAACTCTACGTTCTTATCTTCCAAACTCCTCAAATAAGCATCAGCCTCATACATAAATGCATTGTCATATACAATGGAGATAGTTATGCTTTTGGACTGGAATGTTAAGATATTATCATTTCTTATTACACCATTACATTTTTAAATGAACTGCAAGGAGCTTGAATATGTTTAATTATAAGTAGGGTACATAGCAGTGAAAACATGATAATGCTGGTGCTGCCAAGGAAATGCATCTGCATGGAGAACATTAAAGAAATGCAAAGTATAATGAAATGAGAAAGAGACAAATCAGTTCAACAGAGTTGCAGACAGATTTTGAAAATCTTTGAAAACTTCACTATTTAAATCATAATCATGGTATTAAAAAATGAAACACAAGCATACATAATTGATGTAATAGTTTACTTTATTTTAGAATGAACTTCACTGACATCCCTGTAGCACAATTTTGCTGCAGGAACAAGAGACTGGTTCACTTACATTTACAAATGCTACAACCTGGGACAATGGGAGTCAAAGGAGTCATAAGTGAGACTTTCAATATCCTAGTGAACTTACCTATGCATGGTCTGAAATAATACAGGGACTGTCTTTTTCCAAATTGCAGAGAGGTAATTTGATCCAAGCTAACAACAGACTTAAAAGTAGTATTGCAATTTAGATTCAGATTAAAGTCAAATTCAAACAGCATTTAGTTCTAAAAGAAAAAAAAAACAATATGGTAGTAAAATGTTGTTGGGCTAGTTAAAAATAGGACAAATTAGGGAGCCAAAAAATGAAGCATAAATACCAGCAAGCATTGAGCAGAATACCTGGTTGTGGTCTCCACGTTACAGTTCCCTTAAACTGCACCGCTTTTTGATATAACTGGCGTTATTTTTTTTTGTTGTGTCACTTGTTTTCACAAAGTTGTTAAAAAAATATAAAAGAAACACAGCTTTGAATATATATAATTCTTTCTTCCTGGATGTAAAACCTTTCTGTATTCGCAGTTAATAGTGTTTTGCAATGAGCAGTTTGCAATTATCTGTAAGGGTGACATTCTACCCATTGGCCAACAATGTAAAATGCATTATTCATTGACCACCACATTAATATACTGTGAGTTGTGGATATAGTAATTATAGCTGGGGTTACCTGAAGACCTGAAAGGTATTTCAAGGGATCCCCCATCATAAAAAGGTCAAGAAGTGCTGAGTAAGACCATTAGACCAGAACTCCATTGATGTGGCTTAATATAGATTACTTGTATTACTTACTTACTTGATTACCTATTTTAGTTTGCCTTAGTATATAAACCAATTCGATTTTTTGAAAACAAAGAGATCCATAATTTCTGCATTCACATTTGCATAACCTCACTCTCATTTATTAAATAATTCCTATTTATTAAAAAATATGTGCTGCCAGCTCCATTAAGAGCTGATTGAGTTTTTAAATTGTTTGCAATCAACCTTTCATTCACGCTCATCCAATTTCTAGGAATAAATTTATTTTATGCAAACCCACACAAGATTAAGATGAATTAACATGTTTGTGCGCTGTCACCTAAAGACTGGTTGTCATCCAGGCAAATCAAGAATAATATATATATATATATAATATTCGGTAAGTTTTGTATGACATTATTGCCCTGCATTTATTTTATACACTTGTTCATAAAAGTTTAAATCACCCTTCACTATCTTGAATTGCTCAGTGCAGGAACGAACACACATTTGCAAGTCTTTATTAAAGACAGGACAAAAGGAAATGAACAGGAGCTTGAGCCAAACATATTTCTATAAACACTAATTTCAGGAGAAGACAGAAAACATCTGCTAGCACTGAAGTTTTAAAGCGCAAACAGAAATAAAGACTGTGCCAAAGAATAGAGTAAGAGCTTGTCTACAAGAAATAATACAATTCATCAGTATCTGTTACTTACTATTACTAAAAGGATTAGTATTTTGAAGTTTTTTTTTGTGTAGACATGCATTGTGAAATAATTATTTTTTAACAATTTCCTAACAAAATTGGTACTTACGGTAAACCTTTGCCACCCTCCCCAGCTGCGCATACTCTTTTTATTTAAGTACTCTTCTGCCATTTTTTTCATCGGCTTATAAGGTGCAGGGAAATCACTGTGTAAGCTCTAAGCCAAGGCTTCAAAACTGAACATTTGTATTCACTTCTTATACAAAACCAACATACATCATGCAGTCATGGCAGTGATTCTGAAGAGTATTATTGGCTAAAAAGAGAGGACACAGCAGTATATTTTTCCTTGAATTGTGTCTCTCTTACTAAAATGATATATGCTGCATGAAAAAGGACACATTCTGTTTCAGCGCTGAAAAAATAAACTAGTTTGAAAAAACGTAAAAAATGTAAAACGAAAAAATATATAAGAATAAAAACAACATCTTACTACTTAGTAGTAATAGAACCTAGCAATAGCCTCTGTTGACTGGTTTAGTGGGTTGTGCCAGTGTTATTGTTCTTATAAAGCTATGAATAATTATCAGGCATCCTATCTCAGAGGAATATGTATATTGATTCGTGCAGAGTCCCCTAACAGCATGTTTAATGAAAAACAACAATATATTGTAGTGTAAAAATATAAAATCATGTCCCTAGACTAAAAAAGGTCTAATAAAGCATATCCACTTCTGTCTTGTTCTGCTGGCTTATTACGATGAGCACACTTACTAGTCAATGGTACAGGCAGGAGGCATTAAGACAAACATCAAGACTTGAAAATATTGGATTACACAGCTGAACACTGGAGAGATCATATTAAAGTAAGTACACGCATAATAATTACATTGTAAAGCTACATCCTATTAAGTACCTTCATGGGGTGAAGAATGAATGGTTGTTCTGGGTAATCCATTGCCTGAGTGAGCAGAGAACTGGACCAATTATTGAGTGTCAATCAATTTTGTTTAGTGCATATTGTGTCCAATATTCAGTGGTAGTTTATAAACAATGAGGGGAGTAATGCTGGTTTCTAACTGATTGCAGATTTATACAGTGAATTTGTGTTTATACTGAGTACATTAAAATATGTATACTCGTATATACTTAACAAGCAAGAAAAAAGCTTTCAAATCAACCTGACCAACATTGACCTCTCTAGTATCTTTAGGGCTTGTTCATACCTTTCCAAAAGAATGGGCCTGATTTAATAAAGCTCTCCAAGGCTGAAGAGGATAAACTTTCATCAGTGAACCTTGGTGATCCAGCAAACCTGGAATGGATTTCTTAAAATTAATTTGCTATTTGTTAGCAAATGTTTTCGTTCCAGGACTAGATCCATTCCTGGTTTGCTGGATCGATGTCAGCTCTGCATCCCCTTAAGCTGTTTTTTTTGCCGTTAACCCCACAGCATACTCTCAGGTCCATGCCTCTTCACTGCACAGCCACCAGGAGCAGGGGGATTTTTTTGTTTGAGAATAGAATTTTCAACTTCAAAAACCTCTAGCTCCTGTAAATTTTTTGCTTACTGACTTTAGATCTGCTTTAGGTAAACCTAAATATTAGTTACAAAATATTTGTTTGTATCAAAATGAACATTACTGAACAACCAGAAAATTGTGTTTTACACATAGCTGTTCTCAGTTGTGTATTTTCTGAAAATTAGTCTTTGGTTGTCGCTTTTGGACTTCCAAAACATTGAAAATCTTGCACTATACTTAAATGGACTAATTTGTGTATTTTCTGCAATTACTTTACTTCAGTTGTCTGGGTAGATGACATTCCAAGCCATGCTTAAACCACTGTGCAAATTTTGGATCATTAAACTATAATTGCATTGGCATGTCAATACAAATGACAAGATTAACATTACATGATCATTTAAGCTGTGTCATAACATCTCTGCATTTCTGCGATTACAAAAATCATTTAATTTGCTCTAATTTTAACACAGGCAGC
Source organism: Pyxicephalus adspersus (assembly GCF_032062135.1). Classification (NCBI taxonomy): domain Eukaryota; kingdom Metazoa; phylum Chordata; class Amphibia; order Anura; family Pyxicephalidae; genus Pyxicephalus; species Pyxicephalus adspersus. Next base: position 51,618,344 of record NC_092862.1, on the reverse strand, counting down.
AGAATACAACCATGCATAATATTTTAGGGTGCTTTTTTGCTCGTCTTGCTAGCTTCGAAGAAGCTTAAAGAGCTCATCATTGTAAAGCTGAACAATTTTATTATTTATTTTTTAAAAAATATTTAAATTTTATATTTAAAAAATTGCAGTTCTATAAGCATATACCATATACATAATGCATTCAATTCGATGTTTTAAATTACTTTTTCATATTTATGTTATCAAATCACCAATAACAGAAATGATTGGTAAATAACTCAGCATTAAAAACTATAGAAAACAGATTACATAAGTTAAATTGGCTTTATAAATAAAAGATAATGATTTTAGAAGCATGTCTTTAAAGTTGAATTCCAGCCTTACAATTTTGCTGCTTACAATATACATTAGAAGCTGCATATTGAGCCTGCTTTATTTTTAGGCTGGAGGACTTTCAGTGCCATTTAATACTTTGCTTCCGAACCTTACAGTCCCTTGCCCTTCCACCGTTTTTTGAAAAATTTTAGTGACTTGAATCTTGGTGCCCCAGTATCATATGGGTGGCTATACAAATGCAGTCTGTATAGGACCAGCAAGACACGTGATACCTACCCATGGGACTTGACAACTAGAGATGAGCGAGCAAAATTTTACAATTCGATCTCGCAGCGAATCGGGTCATTCTCGCTTACCAAACATGTAAGCGAGAACGGCCTGTGTAAATTCGGCCGTCAAGATCACATTTTTTGGGACCTGCAAGAGAAATCTGATTGCGCTTGCAGCCCTGTAGTATGTGTTTTTGGATAGAGATTCTCTATCCAAGAACACAGAGTGTTCCTCCTGTGCGCGATCTCCAGGCACTAGAGGTTAAATAGGGGCTTGCCCTCATTTAACTTCCAGTGCCCGGGGATCGCGCACAAGAGCATTCCCACGGCTGCATTGCAGCCACAGTACTCCTGTAATAATTTAATTGACCTTCCGATGGGTCCGCGAAATCGGTTCACAAAAATTTGGCGGACCCATCGGAAGTTCGAAGAAATTTTCTGTCAAAGACATTGTCACTCATCCCTATTGACAACTACCCATGAAGCCATTCTGTTATTTTTTCATAGCCCATTCTAAGAGCTAGCCCACAGATTGCATCACAGCTGAGGACTCTTCAGTGCAGTACTGAGGCAGGATGCTAACATTTTTTCAGAAAGTTAGGTAAAAAAGGTCCATTTTAAAAAGGGTTTGTATTAGAAGATGATTATTTGGCCAATCCCACCCTGTGCGCCACTGCAGTATATCATGCCTTGTAAATTATCTCCAGCAGTGTCTCGAACAACAGCAAGGATATCAAGGAATTAGTTATCTGCCCTCTGCTCAGCATTTCACAGCATCTCCTGCTTTCCCTTATCTGAGCAGCTTGAGATGTACTTTCTCAGCATCCCCAGCACACATTCTGAGGCTGTGCACAGCTAAAAGTGATTAATGGAAGAGATTAGTTCCTGGCTTCATCCTGCCCTGTTATTGGCTTAAATGACTTTAAAGTTGCCTATTGTAGCGTTAAATTAGATGGATTGCTGCTTGTGTGTTTATTTGTTGGATTTTCTGTTGCTGACCATGCCTGTTTCTGACTACAAAATTGTATGCTGCCTGGACTGACCCTTTCCTGTGCCCCCTGTTTTTCCTAATCCTTGCAAACCTTGTCTGTTGGGCTGATTATCTGTGTGTGACCTTTGGCTCTGTTTTCTGGACTTACCTCTGCTGGACTGTCCTGTACTATGTTACAGTATCTGTGGGCTCCTGGTCCTCTCTCAGCCAGTACAGAAATTTTGGGAGCAACCATGCACTGACAGCGTAAATAGCCTCCTGAGTCAGACCAAGGGCTTGATATTGGTGAAGAATGCAAATTTAGATTGTGGGACTGTTGTCCCTTGAGCTCTGGGGCTGGAGCTGGAGCAGGGCCCTACAGGTTGCTAACAGCCTATTATATATCTTTTGTACTCCTCTTAAAAATAATATTCCCAAGATTTCCAGTTCTATCTTGCTGCTACAGTGATTGTATAGAGATTATTTTCCATAATAAAAACAGGATAGCGCTGGAGAAAAATATTGGAGGTTATTCAGTCCATCAGAAATTTCGAAAATGTTACTTTTGATAGTGTAGATATTGTGCTAATTATTTTTTGCAACCACAGTAAAGTTGCAACAGGCAAATGTAAGCCCATCATCCATGTATTTTTATGTGAATTTGTTTGCGTGGAATACAATTTGTTCTAATAGTTTTTTAAAGGATGTGCTGTGGTATTTAGCTTAGTGTGTACTAAGCAGTCTTGTACACAAGATATGTTTTTGCCATTTCAATTAGGGCTCAAAATAAAGGTGACCAGAGGCTATAGGGTCTCTGCAAGGTAAAAGCTAGTTCCTTCACTGGCAACATTTATAGGTAGGATGATTTATGGTTTGTCTGAATCCTTGGTAAGAAATTTCCCCAGACCATTCAATGTAGGTGTGGGAGACTGAATTTTGCAGCCTAAATCAGCTAGTAGTGTTAACACATAAATTTGCACCACAATACTATGGAAACACCACTAGAGCAAACAATACAGAAAAAAATGTATTTAGTGCCTGTAGCTAATTCTCCCTGGCAACATAAAAAAGGAGAGTTCCATCTGTTACAGCCATGATAGGGAAGAGGAGAAGAAATGGTACACCAGGTCCCTGAGGAAGGATCGACTACCCTACTCCAACCAAAATTGTTCAGTTTAACTATGCAGGGTTCCTTACAAGGACAACACTGATGCAGATGTGCTTCCAATGTGTAAAGTACACATTCCTCTTTGGTGTTGTCTATCCTACTTTCTGTCTGGAACCCCATTATATTAACCGTAAGTCTGTGAGTAAGTCCCCAGTATTGTAGAACTGTGAGGTCCTCTTTACTGTAGGTGTGGCAATAATTACAGTACCATACCACCATACTGACGTACTGTAGCTGTTTACGTAAGTATGGTGGTATGGTGTCTATGGTATAGTTAGGTTAGTATGGTGAGCAAAAACATGAAGATGGGTGCAATATAGACAGCTGCACCGTTTTCTATGTGACTGATTATGTTTTTCCTTTCTTATGTTCAGCTATTGCTTCTGGGTTATAGATAGTACAATTGGGTAGCAGCAGCAGTTGAAAAGCCCAACAGAAAAAAATCATTAGTGGAGTTAAACCAGGTTTAACCATGTTTATTAAAATCATTTATGTTTTTAGAACTATTTTTCTAACTTTTTAATTTGTTCTCCTTGTAGTTTTACAATACATTTGTAATTTAGTATCTTTCCATCGAAGTAAACACATTTGCTTAACATAATAGAAGTGAAAAATATATCAAACAGGTCCTCTTTGATTACTGTGATGGGGAAGTTTTTAATATCTATTAAAATGTAGGGCTTGTCAAAAATGGTATTTTATTCTGTCTAAAGACAGCTGCATGGCCAAACTTCCTTTTGTAGATCATAGATTGCCTTTAACAGCAGGGAACTTTGATCTTATCATTTAAACTTCTTTTTTAATATTTAATTAGAAAACAAGACATATTTCCCCACAGAGTTAAATGATAAACAGCACAGGCAGCCTTCTTAATCTTTAATGAATTTATATTTACTGGTCATGTTTATTTACTGAATAAATAAACATATAATCTTGCATGTTACTTTGTACTTAAGCTAAAAAATAACTTTTATTTTTAAATAAACTTACATAAACTTATGTTTAATAATCAAATCTATCTATGTAAATACTTTTATATCAGCAAATAAAGGCAAACTTTTTTTGTATATTATGGTTTATTAAGGAAATGTAATGCAAACATTGCAACTATACAATGAAAATAGATTTGTTGTAGAACTGAATATTGAAATATTTATTTATGAAGAAATCTGAATATTAATTGCATAATTATTAATATTATTCAGTGTATATTGTGTATTTTAAAGAGATCAACCCATAATAGTGTAGCTTCTTTTAGGGGGCTCCAAACGGACCATAAGAGTTGAGACAGTAGATCCTAATTAAGAAGATTAATTGTTGCAACAGAGAAAATCAAATTCTTAGCAGTTAAAGCAAAGAAATTCTAACTAAAACCAGGAATTACATCAATTATTATAGCAATACAGAATCACTCCTGTTTAGGAGGGCTTAAGCCGTTATCTAATTGTCATCGAGTAGATTGTCCAATAACGTATAATCGGAAATCCATATAAGCATAAATGTTCATAAACAGTTATTGGGGTGGTTAAACCACATATCTAGCACTTTTGGCACAGAAATGACTGTCCACCATCTTGGATTCTTGTTCAGGCTGGTATCAACCGCATGGGTTTCTTATCAGCTTCAAGGCCATTCTGTGTTAAGCTTTCAGGGTCATCTCGCTAATTGGTTTTGTTGCAGCTGGTCTCTGAAAACAATCAAACAAAGCAATAACTATTCTTCATAGAAGCAGAGTATATTTTAAATTCTATATACAAACCCCCGTGTTTTTCTCTCATTCCCTCCTCTTGACCCTATTTGAGGGTCACACTCTATCGTTTCCTCTTATCGATGATGCAATAGATTCACAATGCTACATTCACCTCCTTAAGCCCCCCTTTTCCAGGATGGGAATCCCTTATACGATCCAAGGAGTACTCTCATTCACAACATCTATGTCATCATATCTGTCCCTGTTTGGCTCTTGATACATATTAAATGTCTTGTAGGGGGACTTTTCTGAGACAATAGGGTCTACCTGCAATAAAACACATTGAAAAAGCCTTTACACAATTAGAAAGAAAAATTCAGTAAGAAAAATTAAATCAGCTCTTTTTTGTAGAAATCTTCCTATCCAAGCAAAAACATTTCCAGACCATTATTTCCACATATAAAGCATTATGGGTCCCTGCGTATAGATATTTGTCACGCTTGGGAAGGCAGGGCCACTAGGGTGCACTATGGCTTTCACAGAAGTGGTGTGAGCCCTCTAACCTGGTGACCCTGGTTCCTTCTTTTTCCATCAGCTCCTTCCACCCTTCAGTCAACAATTTTATTCTTTGCATCTCATTGTGGAACCTTTTGTCTCTATTCAAGTTTCTTCTTTATTTCTTCTTCCTCCTTCTCATAATCTGTAGTCTGATGTATTACTTGGATCATAGTAGTTCCTGATTGTTCTGCTGTTTTCCTGGATATGACATCGGTAAAGCTATTTTCTTTTTCTTCCTGAGATACACCTCTAGTGCGAGCTTTAACCTTCATTACAGCTACTTCCAGTGGTTTGGTGACCCCATCAAATAAGTCTTAAACTTGTTCCAAATTTTGGATTGGCTTACCCAGCAGCTGTATTGAATCCCCCGTTCTTCTATATGGGTCCATAATCATGCACAATCCCTAATGCATAATGGCTATCTGTATGAATGTTCACTGTCTTGCCTTCTGCCACTTTGCATGCTCTTGTGAGGGCTACCAATAAGGCTGCTTGAGCGGACATCAAAGAAAGAAGTGATTGGGTCTCAACCACACTGTCCAGTGTTGTCACAGGATATGCAGTGCTTGGGACTCTGAACTTGACAGGGACTCTTTAACAGGGGAAGATTTTGAAGTCCCTGGCTGATTGTGAGAAATTTTCATACTTCCATCACCATTCTCTATTTTATCTCATCTCCAGAGGGATTAATAGTTACACGTGTAAGTAACATCTACACAAGCTGGCTTCTTCTGCACTCTGAATCTTTATGCATACTTTTAGTTATCCATAAGTTTACACATTGCAATCCTCACACACTTTTCTGATTGCAATTGCCCATGATTTTCAGCTGCCTCTCTCAGTCTTAGCCTTTTGGGTTGGCTTTTTGCAGTTTCTTTAACTCATCCAACCCTCACTAAAAAACCTTTTTGACCAGCTGGCCTAGCCCGACATCAAAATGTCTTTTAACCAAAAAAACAATCAAACAAAGCAGTAACTATTCTTCATAAAAGCAGAGTATAGTTTATATTCTATATACAGACCCCCTATATGTTTCTATCAGTTTTAAAGTATTTATATTGCATAACAACAGTCACTCAGTAAGGACATGGAGATTTAAGCCCAAATTTAGTAATAAACAAATAAAAAATACAAACTTTTAAAACTCAAACAAATAAACAAACTAAACGTATTATTGAAAACCAATATCCTGATTCAGAAACAATTATGTAAACATGATTCAGTACAGTTAAGTGCACTACAAGACATAAACTAAATACTTGTTAATTTTTACTATAAATTGGCAATATTTGTATGTCGAACCCTAGCAATCACATTGAAGATATTTTTTCCAAAACAACGTCTTTATTTGCGATTAACAGTTTTCACAATGGCATGTTCATACTTCCTGGGACAGTATCCATCAACCTTATTGCTTGTAGCCTTCTTTGTTTTTGGAAAAACTTTATACTATTACAAATTAGATGTTAGAAATTCATATTGTTGAAAAGGCAACAATATTTCTTTAAAAAGAGCTATAAATTTTAATGCTAAGACAAAAGTGGCCAGTCTTATACGACGACCATGACCAGGTCTATGAGGCAGCACCACTGACTAGTACTCCAAATGAATAAAAATAACTTTCTATCAGGTATAGTATGAATTTCGGGCTACAGGAACTGGCATTCATGCATGCAGCCTATCCTAATAATCACAGCTAACCCTAGGACTAGATATGATAAGTAAGTAAAGCGAGCATCTGAAAAAGGGGAGCCATAGGCAGCACAGATTGGGATCTGAGGGTGTTAATATCAGACAGGAAATGCAGGTGCAGGATACTTCCAGCAGCGTTTATTTATTTTTATTTTCATAATAGGTGAGGTATACAGGGAAATGTTTCTTTTCCCTCTGGTGATAGGAAAAGACTCTACGACTGTGAAGGGAGAAATGTAATGCTGGAGTTTAGCTTTAAAAGATCTATTTAGTTGTAATGTTATGGTCCAGGTTATTCGTAGAATATACAGTATATTTTTATTGGCCAATACTAATTTAAAGGCATCACTACTTTTCCAAACTTCCTCCCTCATTTTCTTCTTTTGAATGCAAAGAAAGTGGTCCTGATGCTTATGATCTGAAATGTTACTGCGGTACTTTGAAAGTCTTTATAATTTTTTTTTTTTTTTTTTTTTATGACCACTGGAGTTAGATCTTACACTTGTTTTTTTACTAATTTTTTGGTGGTGCATCCAGAAATGACCCCAGTTTTTTGCTATCACATCCAGTTTTTACGATAGAGGGTACCCTCCATTTTTGTCAAAAAACATACACATTTTACATTCAATTAAAAAAAAAAATGAAATAATAACTTGAATGTACTGTTTATTTAATTTTTTTTTGTTCATACAAAGGATTTTTTGTTACTCTATGACATTTTTTTTTACAGTAAAAGATTTGAAAATTATTCGGGTAAGCGGTTAAGGTAAAAATGTATGCTTATAGCTTTACCTGGAGTGTTCAGTGTTAGGACAATCCCACCGGATGCTCCAACAATAGCCAGCCATCATATGTACATTCCATCCCCCCTGATACCGTCCTTCCATGACCTTCAAATCTTGGTGGAATCGTTCACCTTGCTCATCACTGACTGCACCAAGGTTTTCCGGGAAGTTAAAAAAGATGGCTATGCAGAAAAATAGACCTTGATGCCCATATATGCACTCAAAGAGTTTCTGGACAATTTCTGTGTAATTAATTGCTCATGTGTATCCAAGAAAGTCCTTGACAATGGCTTTGAATGATAACTAAACAATCTTTTCTACTTCTGACATTGTCCTGATGAAATGTTCATCTTTGATGAGCTGCCGAATCTGTGGACTATCAAACACACCACCCTTTATTTTTTCAAATGACAGACTAGGAATTGCCAAAATGAGGTACTTGAAACAGTCTCCTTCAGTTGGCAAAGCTTTAACGAACTGCTTTATCAGACCTAGTTTCATGTGCAGAGGCGGGATTATAATATTCTTTCTATTAACAAGTGGCTCATGTACAATGTTTGGATCACCTGGTTTTGGGGCAGATCTTAGAGGGCAATTCTTTTCCACCCAATGCCTCTCACGAGCTCTGCTGTCCCACATGCACAGATAACAGGGATACTTGGTGTATCCGCGTTGCTGACCAAGAAGGAGCCATACCATTTTAAGGTCAACACAGATAACCCAATTGTGTTGGTGATATTGCAACAACTCAATGACTCTCTTTATGACTGCATATTCTTCACAAAGAGAAACTAAATGGCCAATTGGGACTAACCCAAATATATTGCCATTGTGAAGGAGGACACACTTTAAGCACCGCTTTGAGCTATCAATGAATAGTTGCCATTCAGTTGAGTTATAGATTGGAATTCCCAATTCCTCCGTTAAACCAGGTATGTTATGGAAATACACAAAGCCACTGTCAGTTCTAAAGTACTGCAGAAATGCAATTTCTCTGGTTCGAAAATACCTTTGTTCCTTTTTCTCACGCACTCTTGATGCTAGGAGTTCTGAAGCCTTCTTCGATAGTCCTAAATCACACACCAAATCACTCAACTCATGCTGATCAAATCCCTTATGAACAGAGTTCCCTTCAATTTCAAATTTTTCATCATTGTTGTCACCTAGTTCATCACCATATTCATGTTCTTCAAGAGAGGGTAGTATAACGAAACCCAGCACTGGGATTTTATCTAAATGAGCCACTGAGCGTATAGCCAATTGTAGACTAGGATACTCTATGTTACATTTTTTTTTCTGGTTTTTATGAAATGATCTCCTGGCTTTCGCCAAACCATAGGTATGCCAAATGGTATCTTATCACGTGTTCACTTTGTCCAATTTCGTAAACCCTGGACACACTGTTTGCACATCTTATGAGGGGCCCAAGACTTATCTCGATCATCAAGTTTAACTTTTAAATATGCCAAATAGGCTTGCTGTACAAATGTGCTGATGTTCGCCCTTTGACTGGGGAAGGTGAAACCGCCACAAATACAACAAAATGAATCATGGTTGTTTAGGCACTTACGATGAGAAACAGCAGAGCCAGACATGATCTGAAAGAAAGAAAATACGTGTGTAAGTAGAAAATAAATTTTGCTTATTCACTACGTAGAAGAGCACACAACCTCTGACCACACTGTCGTGCGTGTAAATGAATTGCCTATACAAATCCATGCTACAGTAATCGTATTAATATCAGCGGTAGAGAAAAAATAGAAGAAAACTAACTATACTTTCAGAATCAGCATACATATTTTAGTGTAAATAAGCTTAAAAATTTAAGTCAACCAAACATTTGTTCAAAATTATTCCCCGGTGTAATTGATCTGAGGAAGTTGAAGCTGTGTACTTGCTTTATGTCTTCCTCATCATCTTTAAACATAGCTGTCTTTCCCATTGACCTAGGCTTTGTTTTCAATTTAAATGAAGTCTTATCTTTTTACTGTGTTCTGAAACCTTCTTTGTAAGGCTCTAGAAGTCTTCTATATCTTCATCAGAAGATTCTGAAGCATGTACATTCATTTGTTACACACCACTGAATATAGGTAATATGTCAAGTCAATGTGCAAAGGTCAGAGTAGGGTCGATGCAACTGACACTGATCATACATATAGGTGATAAATGTTATAGTTGTTGTTATGTGAAAAACATACAGTGATCTGGTCTAGCCATCTTTGTGCCGAAAGGTAAACAATCCTTATTGTTTACTGATAGACCTAATGTACATGCTTCTGAATCTTCTGATGAAGCAATAATCAGTATACTGCGAAACACATTGAAATTTACAGTCCTCCAATTTCTCTGCCTTTTATGTTAGAATTGTCATTATACAAGCACTAATGTCGTAGGGCTGGTTACAATTTGGATAACGGGTTGCGGTTGAAGCGTATAGAACGTAAATAAAACCACTGTAGACCTAAATTATGACAGATAATATTTTGTTAAGTTAAGTTAGCAGAGGAACTACAAAGGTTTACTAGGAAATTTCTAAACCTAGACCAGATCCTCTCCTGTTCTTCATCTCCTGTGCTTGCTGAGATTTGCTATAAGTGGAATGCATTGATCTTTCTTTTTTACACCGTCCTTGGTGAAAAAGCCAAAAATGTGAAAAAAGGGCCCTAGAACATTTTGTTAGTTAATATCTAGCAAAAAAACGTACAAATATCAGCAGAATAGTCGTAAGTAATATGGTATATCATTGTATAGTAAATTGTCAAGGAAATGATGTTATTAAAGGAACATATCAATCCCAAGTGAACGTAGCTTTGATTAATAAAGCACAGTGTGTTTTAAACAATTGCCATTTTCTTCAAATATTTGAAAATACGTGCACTTCTGCGTGGTATCAACCAGGATGGGTTTAATGATGATGAAAACTTCTATTGTATTTACTGAATTTTTTTTTACTGAAAGTGAAGCCCCTCCCCTTCTTACTAAATGGGAGCGCAGAGCCTCCTGGGATAGCAACATCACGCATCCCAGGACATGCACAGAAGGGGCATTCTCCTTTATTGAGGGGAAAGAAATGCCAATCTCACGCATGTGCAGTGCAGTAGGCTACGTCACCCGATCTTGCACCTGCAAGACCAGGTGACGTAGCCAGAAGAAGATGGTGGCGCCCTTCACTTTCCTTTGCTATGGGACATTGGAAGATTCCAGGACAGCATGGGACCCGATCGAGGACATTTGCAGCGGGATCGAGGGATCTGCAGAATTAATGTGCAATTTTTTTATTTTCATTTTAGTTGAGTTTAGTTGGCTCATTAACCTTGAAGAAGCTCTGAAAACTCCTGTACTATCTTTTTGCGCAACAATGCATACTAACTTCAAATCTGTGTCATTTCCAAAGTTATAAATGTTTTTATGTCAGAATGTTTGCATGTGATAAATACCGAGTGTCATCTACAGGGGCATTTGGTGTGCCGTGGTGCCAACTGAACAACATCTCAATGTATATATACTACCCTGTTTCCCCGATTATAAGGCACTGTCTTATATTTTTGGAAATGCCAAAATATGCTCTAGGTCTTATTTTCAGGGGATGTCTTATTTTTCCATGAAGAAGACTACAGTACACATTTATTGTTTAAAGTCACTCATGATCACTCATGTTCCATTGATTGTCCCCTTCTGATCACTCATGTGCCCGTTCATATTCCCCTTTTGATCACTCTATGCCATTGATTGTCCCCTTCTGATCACTCTATGCCATTGATTGTCCCCTTCTGTTCACTTACCGGTAATTAAGTGTAGGGATCTCCATTAGGGCAGGTAACTCCGTTAGGGCAGGTAACTCCGTTAGGGCAGGGATCAGCAGCGTGCTTCCTGGTTCAGAATCGCGGGGGCGCGTGTGCCGGCTTTTTACTTTCAGTTTGGCTCTGCACTGCAGCCAGGAGGAGACACGCGCTGCAGCCAGCATCAAGGAGACACACACAGGATCGGTTATCGGGGGATGTCTTATTCACGAGTGAGTGTCTTATTTTAATTATTTTTTCAAAAATCGGGGGTGGCTTATTTATTGGGGATGACTTAAAATCGGGGAAACATGGTATATATGTATATATGTTAACATTCTTTGCAGTAATGAGTGGTAAAAAGCAAACTATTACCCAATACCACATCATAGTCATTTAACTGGACCCTAAACATTTGTGATTACAGAAAAGGTTAATGCTTTTCTGCAATCTTATTCTGCTAATGCTATGTTATCAAATCATGCATAAATAATACTTAGTGCAGATTTTCCCTAAAGCATTTAAGAAGGTTTTGAGGATTGTAGTCTTAATCCTAGCGTTATGTTTGTTTTGTTTTGTTAATATCTGGTTACTTATGATTGCTACTGGATGTAATAATAATCAGAATACCAGCAATTTATCGTCTCCAGCATCGTGACTGAACCCAAATGCACCTTGTTTAAATATATTGAACATCCCTAATGCAGTTTAAAAGCAAAAGTGCTGAACATAATATCATATCATACTGCTTATGTCATCTGGCCCTCATCCTTTCCTTAGGCTTTAGACCGTGAGACACTCAAAGTAATGCCAGGAATGCCATGTCTATAATCAGAATGTTTGTGTTTGACAAAAACTAATTGTTGTCTATAATCTGCTGATCAATTATATTTTATTATTATTTTAGGGCATTTGCAAAATACTAATACTAATAAATTCTGTATTTCATGTTGCAAAAGTAGCATGTATGAGTATAATGACACAAGATAACCTTTTATTTTGTGTGATTATTTTGGAGTCATATTTCCTTTGAGATATGTGTGCCAACTAAAGCAATAACAAACACAGGAAGCTCAGGTCTGTATGCTGAATTTATGCTTCTCTAGATCAGTCATACTTTTTAGGATTCTAGTAAAGGATAAATAAAACCTGTCTGCTCATTCAGTATGTTACTATCAAGTTATTCTCTGATTTTTGTTTTTATTTTTACTGAAGTGTTTCAACCTTTATATATTTACCATCATATCCTGTACCTGTGATGGTACTAAAATATCTGCAGTAGGCAGCAGTAAAACAATGAATGCTGTTGCAAAGATGAACTAATTGGCATTTAGTTTGCTAAAGGTCATATATGATATACTCATTTTTTTTAATACCACTGTTCATGTTTAAACTAGGAATCTGCTTCGGCCTCCAGCTTTTTTTTTAATATTTAAACTTTTTATTTATGTATATACATATATGTATAAAAACACTAATCACAATACAAAAATAGTATAAAGTGTTCCATAGCATATAAAAGTGCTAAGACAAAACAGTCTTATGTCATGTTTAACAATCCTTAAGACATATCATCTTTCTTAAGAAATTATGCTTCAACATATAAATAGTGCACAAAGATGGAAAAAAAATGAACCCTCTTTTACAAATAAATACAGATCTCATGATATTCCAAAAATCAATAATACATATACAGTGAAAAATACAAAAAGTGTTCAAGTGGTATAAAGAGTGAATAATATTTATGACCTCTATAGGCCTAATAAAACCAATCTTAGAAAGTGTTAACATTCTTTAGGCAGATAGTTATCCATGAATATTAGCAATCCTGCATATCCACATAAGTGAAGTGAAACAAAAAATACATCAACACATAACAATATTAATATCGAATGTCATTCATATGATTCAAAACTTCCATAAACTGCACAAATCTCAATTCACAAAGAAAGAAAAAATACCTTATTATAGGGGTGATCAGCGTTAACCCCCTTAGCGGTATTCCCAAGTCAAGATTAACTAAAAAAAACCCCACTTACCTTGTTCCATCGCTGTCCCCCGGCATCCTGCTGGTCCCCACAGGTTCTGGGGACACTGCCTCTTCCTCCGATCTCCAGCCGCACTATGCAGCGACCATCTCTGGGGTTTCCCGGTGATGTCGGTGCATGCGTCGGTGCGGGCGGGCGGATCCACAGAAAAATTTAAATAACTTTCTATTGTATTCAATACAAAATAGCTGCATTGAGTCCAATACAAGGAAATATTCATACAATATATATATAATTATGTTATATATATATATTATATATATGCTACAGTATACTTACATTACATGTTTAAATATTTCTTTTTTTTTTTTTAACAGATTTTTGTGTTTTGTTATTTAAAGTCTATTATTAAATTTAATAAATATCAGTGAGTTATGCCTAAGAATGCTGGGGAGGTTAAACCACCATTTACCCATGTAAAGCAATTTTATTTATGGACTTACACTTAGTTCAGATAGCCTAATCTTCATAAATAATATTAAGGTATTAAATATTATCTTTAAATTGTATCAAAGAGGCCCATAAAGCATTAAATCTTGTAGACAAGTCTCAACAATCATGATATCCTTCCTCCATTTTACAAAATTCCTCCACCAACTGAAACCAACACCTTAGTGAAGGTTCCCTGGGGTCCTTGCATAACCATGGAATCTGTGCCTTGGCTGAGGACAAGCACTAATGAACGTTTTATATCTACTCAAAGAAATATCAGTGCAATGAAAAAGTACTAACCAAAGATTAGGCTTCAGAGAGACACCAACTATTCTTTCAATCTACAGGACCTTTCTCTAATATCTTTCAATCACTGGTCATTGCCACCATATATGTGACATTGTACCTCTCATTCCACAACCTCTCCAACATAAGGGGGATTGCTGAGGGGTCAAATGCTTTAGTTGTGCTGGTACATAATACCTTCTGGAGAGGAGTTTAAAATTACTCTCCTGTATTTTAGCGCATACTGATGTCTTAACCTCCCTAGCGGTATTCCCGAGTGTGACTCGGGGTGGAAAAAATTGCAAAAAGCGGTAATCCCGAGTCACACTCGGGGTAACTTTGAGGGTCCCTCTTACCTTATCCCCGCGCTCCAGCGGCTGCAGGATCAGTGCTATACGATCGTTCGTAGATATCGTGCAGGATCGTTCGTCGTTCGTTTAACAACGATAATAATTGGAAGTGTGTACGTAGCTTTAGGCACTTAAAAAATGAGGCAGGAATCTGTATGGGGAGCATTTTAAAGATAAACAATACCCTAGGGAGCACATTCAATTTCAAAACATTGACTTTCCCTATCCATGAAAGTCTTAGTTGTTTCCAACGTTGGATATCCTTCTTAATAGTATTTAACAAGAAGATATAATTCTCCAAATACAAGCCTGATAAAGAAGGCGTAATTTCAATAACCAAATATGTCCGTTTCTTTTGGCACAAAGTAAATGGAAAATAAGCTTTTAATCTATACACTACTTGCCCTGAAACATTCACATTTAGAATCTCAGATTTGGATAAATTAATCTTAAAATTAGACAAATAACCATACTCCTCAAATTTGGCTAATACGTTAGGAAGAGAGATATCAGGCTGTTTGACTACAAGATATCATCGACATATGCTGCCAGTTTATGTTTTTTTTTACCAATTTTAACACCATGAACATTAGAGTTTAGATGCAGTGTATTCAAAAAAGGATATAGGGAAAAGCAGTGGTGATAATGAACACCCCTGTCTAGTAGCATTGTGGAGCTGGAAAGAAGATTATAATATACCATTCACACAAACCTGAGCTGTGGGGCATGAATAAAGAGACATGATCCACTTAAGCATCTTAGGGCCCAAGCCCATATGTGTCAATGTCATAGATAAGTACAGCCAGTCCACCCGCTCAAGCGCTTTCCCGGCATCAGTAGATAGAAGCTTACATCAGTAGATGTGCTTACAAACATATTCTATCAAAGAGAGAACTTGTGTAGAATTATCCTTAGCTTCCCTCCCTGGAACAAAACCCGATTGGTCTGAATGAACCCACAAGGAACAATATCTTGCAACTTCTTAAACAACACCTTTGCATATATTTTTGCATCTACATTCAGTAGAGATATAGGCTGAAAACTAGCACAAAGAGCAGGGTCTTTACCTGGTTTGGGAACGATCGAAATGTGTGCACTTAAAGTATCTTTGCACATTAGGCCACCTACCATTAAGACAATATTATATTTGCTTAAGAGAAAGAAGAATATCTTGGTATTGTTTGTAATATTTTAAAGAGAAACTATTGAGTCCAGGGGTTTTGCCACTTGGAGAGGTTTTCATAGCAACATTCAACTCACTCTCCGTTATATCTCTTTCCAGGTCAAGGAACTTTTCTATGGGCAAACTAGGCAGCTTTGCTCTATTAAGGTAGCAGAATGTAGCCCTTTCACATTATAAGTAATTCAATTTGTATGTTTAAATAGCATACACTAATTATTGAAAAAGAAGTGAGTATACCCCTCTGTGCATTTTATAGTTTCATTATGACATTCCTCCTAACAAACAAAGGCAAACACATAGTACAATACACAGTACATTTTTCAGACTCCAGTTTCCTATAGAAACCATAAACACAAACATCCCTATCATTTACATGGCACTCCAAAAACAGGGAAACCCATTGTACTAAGTATAGGCCAAAAAAGGCCCTCAGCTGTGGAGCTTGAGGGGTCAAAACTGAGTATGTTGTCATTAGGTTGATCATATGACAATTAATACCTGCAACAGGATAATAACTAACAAAAAGATATCACCCTGCCACCCTCCCCATCAGATAAAGAATACCTTTAAGCCCACATAAATTCACATGACTATATTATCTTTCTAACCCATCATTAATGTTGAACAGTCCCCATATTAAGAGCAGCCACGATCGATTCGCATGGCCGTTTCCTTTGATTCTTCTGCCAAGAAAATGGAGAGCTGACATATTCCACATCTCGCCATCCTGGGAGAGAAGGTTTTGGTATGCCCAAATAAACACAGAAATTTTCTAACTCTTCTGGAAAGCATGAAAAAAATGCGCTCATCTTTCTTAGCAATTAAGCAGGCTGGAAAACCTCAATGATAATGTATGCCTGACTCTCCTAATGATGCCAATAGAGGTCACCTTTCGCCTGTCCGGGGTAGCTTTAGCGAGGTCTGGATAAAGAGAAAAAGGGACCACATCAAAAGCAATTGTAGGAGAAGTCTTAAGCTTTTCTTGAATAGAAGCCTTGTCTGAAAAGTAGTGTAAGCGACATATAACAAAAGAGCCGCTTTCACTCTAAGGATCCAATAGACCATGTCCAACCAAAGCGGGTCTGTGGGTGGAAAGCCCAAAATCTGGTTAAGCAGGCCCCTTACAGTGGTATCCAATTGACCTAAGCCTATGGTTTCAGGGAGACCCCATAATCTTCAATTTCCACCTTTCTCTATTTTCAGCATCTTCTAGCTAATAATATATGTCACACTGAATTTTGACTGACTTTTGGTTCAAATCTTGGATATCTCTTATGGCCTTTTCATGAATGTCCAATCTATTTTCAGCCTCCTCTACCCTAGAAAGAGTATGTGATAAATCAGTACGAAGTGAGGTCGCCTCTGCTTTCAAGCACTTTTTCATGTCAGTAAACATGGAGGTAATATCTTCTTTTGAAGCCAAAGCACGAACATACACAGCTAGGGACTCAGGAGACGATAAATCTGACTCCATTAAAATCTGTGAGACTGGCATATTGAGTTGAATGTCCCCAGAGTTTTGCAACTGCCTGCTGTGTGAATTCTGAAAAGCAGCAGAGGAAGGGCACCTCGCGGTCTCCCACCGGCGGGTCAGTTTCAGCTGCCAAGAAGGCTTTAATCGATCCTGCTGTCAGCATCTTGGCGAGCCCTCTCCTACCTTGCTTCCTGACCATTGCCTGCAGCCTGCTGAAGTGTATTCCAGGGAGGAAATGCTGTTGATGACGAGGAAAGCGCACGGAGCTCTGCCTAACCACAGCTGTCCAGCACCATCTTCAGGTCACGGCCCTCTGGCCTCCAGCTTTCTGATAATACCAGCAGTGTTTCATGTCTTAATAGTGTGTTTTGGCAATGCAGAAGTGCTATTTTAGGGTTTTTTTGTTGTTACAGCAAATCCTTGCACAAGACTCCTATTGGCAGAATTACTAGGTATTTTTCAGTTTGCTAAAGTACTGTGTATCATAAACAATTTATAAACTATATTTTTCCATAAAATACAATTTTCACCCTTTCTTCTTATCATCTGTTTATCATCTGTTTTTGCATTTTTGTGTTGTTAAATCACCTCTAGCCTCTTTGAATCCACTTGTCCATCTACATGCAATCCAGTAATATCTGCACATTTCTTCTCTTAGTGGTGATAACTGTGGACCAAAACTACACATTGGGGCTGACTTACTATAGAAATGTAAGATGTTTACTTTCCAAAGTGAATTATCACCTTGAAAGAGATAATTCACTTTGCAAAGAATACCCGATCATATGTAAAGAAATTTTAAAAAAATGGATTTCTTCTTGCACATGATTGGATAAGTAAAGTTGGAAGAGTCTCATCTAGTTCACATAGCTAGGTTAAATATTCATTGCAAGCAGATGTGTATAGTTTATATGCCTTTAGGAAACCAATTCTGTTGTGTGGGGACCACTACCAATTGTTGTCGTGTGGACATATATGTGAAGAGAAAGGTCCAAATAAGAAAAATTCATAGCAGATAAAAATGACTTAAAATAAAACGTGAAATCCTAGATGTATAATGAAAATCTATTCAAATTCTATTCATATTCATATTCATATTAACAGAGTGATTGAAATGGGACTAATAAAATTAAGAAAAGTCATAAGTCCATTTTTGATAGCTGTAGAATATGACATTCCTAAAGAGTAACTTAGGACTGAAAGCTGCAAAAAAAAAGTTGACAAGGGGCAAATAACTGGTTGCCTGGGAAGGTACTGATATTTTTAAGTTTTGGGGGTAGAAACATTTTGACCTATAATCTTTATATTTTGTTGCCAAAAAAACTGTATTGGGGAAGCCAGCCTATACTAGGTAGACATTTGCAGACCTCTTCTTTCATAAAGATAACCATTGCTTAACTCCCACACTGACCTGGAACAATTATGCAAATCAGTAGAATTTACTCACTTCAAGCTTCTTCTGGGTCAGGGTCTTGGCTGCATACACACGTCTAATGGTTCTCGACCGATAATTGGCTCAGGTCCGATATTGGAAGAGAATTTAGCGTGTGTACAGCGCCCATCGTCCATCCTCCAATCGACCATCCTGACGGATCCAAGGACCATGGAGGACAAACAATCTTAATAGAAGCGAAGGGGGAGAGCCCGCAGCAGGGTGCCGCTCCGTCGCTCTCCCCCTCCCCTCTCTAAAGAGGAGAACGGTGCTGTATGTACAGCACCGTTCATGCATCATGTAGTCCTTAGTCGTTGGAAAGGATCGTGAAAGATCCTTTCCAACAAAAATTATTGCACGTGAGTATGTAGCTTTAAACAATAAAGCCAAAGACAGCCAGGTTGATTACACTTTCAGAAGGGGGTCAGCAGAGTGTAGATAGTTGATTGGAAAGCATGTGTAAGTGTGCAGATAACATATGTGTTTATCTATACAGTTTCATTACCCCTTTTCTGTAAACATATATTTTCTATTTTTAATCTAATAAAGATCCCCTTCTAACCCTTTTATTTCTTATTATTTAAACTGTCCTGTTCTGTAGGCATTAAGTCTGTTTATATGTTTATAAATCTTCATCTATAGAAGTTTAGTTTATTTGTTATTTAAATAATATTTATTTTATTGGATTATTGTTTATGATTCTGATTTTTGCTAATGGACTGTCAAGGTTCTGAGTCATGCTTTCATGCTGTAAGGATTCTTCTAGTATTCTGCTGGTTAGCTAGAAAACTGTTTTGTCTGTTTGCCGTTGAATTTAAATTAGCCCTTAAAAGAATGGAAAACCTGGAGAAAAAGTTAGCCTGATTTAAAGCAAAATAACATAGCAAAACAAATACAAAATGTAGTCCTTAATATTTGTAAAGAGTATATATTGGTATATTTGTTTGTTAAGTTGAATATTGGTATGGCATGAAAGACTGTTTAGATACTTGATCAGCATCTTAACTCAAGGATGTTGCCAATGATTGTTCTTCTGTTGAACTAATTTTCATATAATTGGTGAAGGGTTATTGGTTAACTAAGTAATATGGAAATATATATTTGAGGTGCACTGCTTGTACTATAAGTTCACTTGTAATTTTATTCATGGTATTTTGTCTTCCTTTCCTTAAAAGATCGACCCCTGTTATAAAACATAAATATGTTCAAAATACCCCTTTGAGTAAAAGCTAGTTTAATAGAAATGATGACTAATTTATGTTGAAATGTTATTGGAAAAATATAGAGAGTAATTGGTTTGCAACCGCCTATATATTTATTGTGGATTAGCAAGCTAAAGAAACACTGACATCCTAAATAAAGGATCAATCAGAGGACTGAGCAAACGGGATTTTGGGGTTGTTCACCCTGGCTTATATGTTTAATTATATGTAGTCTGTGGTATGTCTGCTGAAACACTGTTCTATATTTTGGATACAGGAATCTGCTGTGAGAAGTATTTATACTGAAAATCCATATGAACAAGCATTTACAAATCCTGGTATGTTTCCTAGATGTTTAAAGTGCTTTCATCAGTTGTGTTATGTCCAAATTATTTGGAAGCAAAAGATCAATAAGGAGGGCTATCTTTATTGGATCCCTCAAGTGGTGATCATGCTATTCCCAGCATGTAAGTATCAAACTTTTGGCTTTGATAAATGCTGAATGATTTGTTGTACTGTACCAGGTAGAAGGAACATATTACAATCCTAAGATGTATATATTGAGCCCACCCCTAAACATGTAACTAGAAAAGCTCAAAAATGAGTTCAAAGAAAAAGGGGGCATATTGGGATCTAATTTGTATTGCTATACTGTATGATTTTTTCCTATTTGACATACAACTCTGGCATTCTCACAAAAATGTCCTCGAACTTCCGATGGTTCTGCGAAATTTTGGCAAACTGATTTTGTGAAACCATCGGAAGATCGAGGGAATTATAACAGGAGGATTCACAGGGGATTCACCTGTTTGGGGAATCCTCCTGTTTGCCATCCCCAGGCAACTAGAGATAAATTAACCAGAGGTTAGTGCCCACTAGAGGTGGCTAGAGAAGATCCCGGTGTAACTCTAGTGCCCAGGATTGCAGTGGATTCTTTGAGCTGCAACCATTCTTGCAGTCCTGGGAATCCTGTTTGTGATCCCCGGCACTAGAGGTTAAATGGGGACAAGTATCCCCATTCAAAACCTCTAGTGCTCCCTGATTGGCTGGGGAAAGCTTTCAGGTAGACTTGAATATCGAATTTGCCGCCAGATTGAGTTTTAAAAACTCACTCACTCTTTCCTACATACAACAAGTAAAATTACAAGTTTATACTTACCGCTATACGTACTTGATTTCTCTACACCAGTCTTACTCGGGGTTGCATAAAACCATAATTTACCTCCAGTAGTTGTTAGGGGTTTCTTGATCTTTGGTGGATTGACCCTGCATAGTTCCAGGATTTAATGCCATGTGGCAGAGCCAGTAGTAGTAGTATGGCTACATGGGTGGCGTTTTGATTAACACTGTGTCTTTCCTCATTATTTGAGGGCCTTTTTTTTTTAATTTGGTCTCAATTAACAATTTCTACATGGTTTTCCCTGAGGATTATTACACGGGTTCCTCTTGGGTAAAAAGGTAAAAATAGAAAGGCTGATCTATACAATTACTTGTTTTATACCTGCAGAAATTTTCCTTTCCTTCATGTTGTAGCACTGTAAGGTGAACGTAGAAAACAAACTGCATGCAATTAGAAGATAACAACAACAAATATCTTAATATTATACTTTTTTCTAATAAGGTTCAGCAAACCCTGATACAGTTTATGGAATTACAGGATGGTGTGAATTTACTACATGACGCGTGGACATAATGATCTGTAACACACTACATGTATCTACACACTACGTCTTAAAAAAGGTCTTGGATCATCTGTAGCCAGATACCTCCAAAGCACTTGTGAACTGTAAGTAACCCAAGAAAAACCTGACATTTGTGGAGGTGCCTCTGTGTAAACAAAGCTATGATTCTGTAAAGGGCAAACACACAGAATTTACAAGCAAGGTTTGTAGAAATCATTGTACAAGCTAGTAAGTGTAACCCGGACAGAAATATTGGAAAACAAAGAAATTACTCAGTTAAAAAAGCAAAAAAGTATGAAGGAAATAAATATTATAGAGCTGCTAAACACTTCTAAAGACACACAACATAAACAGCAGTAACACAGTTAAACGAGAGGGGTTGGTCTAAGCAAGAAACAAGAGTCTCCCAATTTACAAGAAAGGATAAAATGTATAAGTCATTCTTAGCTGCCAATGACCTAACAATGTCAGGTGAAGGCCTTGTTATGACAAAATAATGGAGCTGTGAAATTCTAATGAAGTTGTATACAGCTCTTTTGGGTATTCAGAATTCCAGACCTTGTCCAAGTATGATATTATGTTGGTTTGCTGTATTCAAGGACACCATTAACTGCAATTTGTTAAGAAACAGATCAGAATACTAAATATATACTGTCTTGTGAAATGATATACGTAAATATCTGTGACATAAGCCAGCCATGGATATCTTTGATTTCAACAAACATTCTTGTATTGTATATTATTAGCAAAATATCAACACTCATCAATGCCATCATTGCCAAGCTTATATTTCTATTTACTAGTCATGATATTCTAAAAGAGAATGTTTTAGATAAAACAGCCTTAATCCAGCAGACAAGTTTCTACGCTTTTATCCCAGTGGGGGATTCAATTAGTTCTCCTAGGTCTGCAAATCCTCACTTCAACTGAAATGCTGAAATTGATTTACAATGTAGTTTGCAATCTATGCTTTGTCATCAATAGAAAACATCCATCACAGGTAATGCAACACCTGCTCATCTCATAGATGAAGAAAATGTTGTGGAATTCTTAGTCTGGATCAAAAAAGAATTCTCTGATTTTTAACCGAAAGACCTGATAAAGTTCATAAAATATTTTAAGCTATAGGAAAAGACAAATATAGCATTTCATGTTTGATTCCAAAGTATAAAGGTGACCAGATAAGGTCTGACACTGAGAATTCAGACCCAGCATCTCCTTTTTCCTTCGTTCAAATTATAAGTGAAAGGAAACAATGGACATTGAGCCTTTAAAGCTTCAGGTCTAGAGTTTCCATGGAAAAAGACACAAATAAAAAAACTCCTCCAAGATTTCTCACTCTGGGAACTACCACCTACCTATCCAAATGTCTAAAAGTAAATGCTACAACTGGTAAAAACATACAATCTTTATTAAAATGTACATAATTTAAATCAACCAACTGTCTGGCCAGACTATATCAAGTATCACACTTTACTCTTGATAGGCATAAACCTTAGTCAGAGAATTATATAAAAAAAATCTTGCAAAGTGAAAAACCTCCTCATGGGAGTTAAAGCGGACCTAAAGACTACAAACAAAAAATACAGACTTCTGTCATGGAGCTGGCAGTGAGGATGGCAGTATCCCAGGATGCATTGATAACAAGTCCTGAACCTGTCATCATTGCAACGTGACAGCGCAAGGTAAGTATGTGCCATAATCTTCTGTATACTCGCTGGCAAAAGCTCACCACCACAACGAGTTAATTTCAGCTTTAATATGGCCCATTCATAATGGTACAATGCAATTTTATGTCAATGCCACCGATCAAAGTACATGGGCCAGCCTATGGTATTGCCACATAAGCAATTAAATATATGTTTTTTCCTTGTCTCCTGTCTCGTACCATAATCACAAATGATTACTATACTACTGCATTCCTTAAATTAGGATATTTTGATCAACAAACTGTCAACATTCAATTTAAATATCGGAGGTGGAAAACCATTGCAAGTGGATTTACCCAAGCTGGTAACATAGATGTGCAGTGTTCCTGTGCTGATGTAGTTTTATCCATGAGCTCATCTCAGGTTATAAAGACTTATTCAGGCAAAAAAAAGAGCTTCATACACTTGTTTTAATGTAATGCACTGTCAGTTGCTTGTAATGTATTACAGCTATCTGTAGCCATGGAATGTTCATCTGACCTATGTTCATACAATGTTGTCACTACAGAGATTCATTACAAGGTAATGGTGCAGAATCAGAAGTCATTTTAACAGGACAACATGTTCCACAGTTAAGGAGCTTTATACGTGAGAATAATCAAACCTTGTATCAGGTCTTATCCACAAATAATTTCCTACCGAATGAGCTAAGAGTCCTTGAGTTCCTGAATCACCCTTAGTGGTTCAAAGTCCACCTGATCTTTAGCAAAGTAACTGAAGAATTGCACCCTTCATCATGGTCCTCTATACTATCATATACAATATTACTCTAATGTGTTGTTATGAAAAGAGGTGTTTTATACTGATAAAATAGAGTTATCCGTAAAATACTACAGTGTTGTAAATTGTTACTAGCTGTTTTCCAGCTAATCTTATTTATGATTTCCAGATAATCTGACTTATGTACACTTTCCCTTAAATACAGGGGCTGCCATTCCTGACTCTGTTCTGGTTTATTGGCTGACCTTGATCTGGGGTTTACAGGACAGTTAGAACTCCGGATTAGATTACCTGCATCAAATTAAAGTCAATACTAAAACTTTCAAATATGCATACCAACTAGATTAACATTTTCAGAATAAAGACCTTCAGTTTTTTATCAATACAGGTTTCATTTATTGTATAGCATGTTTTCCTTGGCCTTGCTATCCATTATCTGCATCTTCAAACAAGCTGACAAGCTTGTAATGAGATGGAAAAAACCATCTAGAGTAGATCATATGATGCCACAGGATGGTGTGTGTATATTACATTGTTACAGTCGTATGCATTACTTGTGAACTGCAGCGCACTGCAACAGTATTTCTGAAATGCCAAAATATTGTAACTCATATTATGTCAGGCACATTTATTGAATACAATTTATTTTCTCTTCTATTCACTTAATCAATGCCATGCATGTGTATGACTAAAACTAAAAGAAGAAATCATACATTTTTTTAATTACATGAGTATTAAGTAACTAATATATAACAGAGAAAGTTTAAGATAGAATCATACTTTGCCCACACAAGGTATTGTACTAGGTTCACTTAAAGTGTGTGTTTAGCTAAAACATTTCTTAGTTTAAGGTAAAGTGGGAAAAGGTTAGAACCCCATCATGTTATTTCTGTTATATGGGCCTCTGTTAAGGAGATTTACCCACACTCTAAACATTGTCCTGCTGGCAACGCTTTACCTAGGAGAAAATAGAAACGCTTTACCTAAGAGCTAGTTATCAGTGAAACCCCAGCAAACTGGAACATAAATAGTTTTATATACTTTTTAACTTACCCCTTTCCCAGCAGCACATACTCATGCTGTCTTCACTTTCTTGCTCATGCTTGGCTTTATGAAAACCAATTTAATTGTTCTGTGCAGGTAATTCAGATAATCAGTTTTTGGAAAATTATATAACATGGAATACTGCTCTACAGTAACCCTTCATAGAAGAAATTACAATTTAAGAGACATTTTTAATTACAAGGTTTTATAGATTTGCTCCGTTTTTTCCTTTTCGAATAGAATGGTATATTAGGTTTCATATAGAAAGATCCTGATTTCATATAGAAATATATAGAAATATCAGAAGGTGTTTTATCAATTCAGCATGTAAGGGTGACCTATATGAAGAAAACATGTATTACAATATATTGGTATTAATGATTTGATTTTTTTCACGTTATGCAAGAAGTTTATGTTTTATGGATATTTTTCCTATTTATGTAACAGTAACATCTGTTAGCAGCTTATCAATTGTCAGAACATCTAGTGGAAACTCACATCACAATAAAATTCTTTTGGGGATATTCAGACCAACCTTTTGTGATGGATATGGATAATAAAGGATCATAAGCTTTTTTCTAGAATAGTTTTATTTCCGTTTACAGCTTACATAATTTAAGAAAAGGTTAAAAAAGACAAAACATCAGATATCTATAGGCATTCATGCTAGTAAAGGTGTAACACAGTGGTACTACTAGGAATTATTTTATCATCCTTTCTCACTGCAAGATCAGAGTCTTCCATCATCCAGCTACAGCATCTCCTTTCCAGACTGAAATTCTTCCCTTGGTTCTTAAGAAGTCATCTTCATATATTTGGCGAGGTAGACACATTAATCACTTGCTGTTTCCTCATTTTGTCACTTGCTACCAAGGTACAATTTTTATTGTGAGTCATTCCTATAGGAGTGGACCTGCAGGTGTATCTTTCAGACTCAAGGTATGTTTCTCCCAGATTCCACCTATAAACCTAGACATAGTTACATGAAATGTATGGACAGCAGTATGATTAAAGCTAACAGAATGTAATGACTAGACTATGGCCTTGATATTGTCACTGTTGTAGTGGGATCTACAGAAATAGAAAGTAAAAAAAAAAAAAAACATAAAAATACCAGATTACAGATTGCTTGCTAATGATCTTTCTTTAACTCTTACTTATTTCATTTTCTTTTTTTCTATTGATCATCTATACTGTAACTGAAATGTATGTGACTTTAATTACCCATTATTCTTTACTGTGTTATGCTAAAAACTAGCATGTGTGTAGTGGTCCTCCAATATTGTTCATTGATCTGTCCCAGGAGATTAATGAATATCCAAGAGGGGATGACCACTATATGTTCCCTATGGTGGGACACAACAGGGTGCCTGCCCCTCCGTTCAAGTAGATTTGCCATACCATCATTACTTCCAGAAACAGAATTATTACAAATCGGCACTAGAAATGGTTTACAAGATTAAAGCTATGTGCACACCCCCCCCCCCCCCCTTGATGTTTATCAATCTGCCCTGGTGAATGACCACTGTGCTTTTCTTTGGAGGAGAGCACAGAGGGGTGTCAATTGCTCATACTCTTTCCAAAGATCAGAACGGTGCTGTGTGTACATCCTTTGTTTGTCTGTTGTCTATCTAAAGCTGCGTACACACGTGCAATTCTTGTCGTTGGAAAGGATCTTTTACAATTCTTTCCAACGATAAGAACTGCACAATGCATGAACGAGTGCTGTACAGCACAGTTCTGCTCTATAGAGAGGGGAGGGGGAGAGCGATGGAGCGGCACCCTGCTGCAACATCCCCCCTTCCTTGCATTAGGATCGCTCATCGTTCATCGTCCAGGGATCCAGCAGGATGGATCCACGGACGATGAACGATGCGGGCTGTACACACACCAGATTCTCGCCCGATATCCACCCTAAAGCCAATTATCGAGAAAAATTTGACGTGTGTATGTAGCTTAAGGTCTGTAGAGGCCTTTAGGTTTTACTGTAGCTCTCTCTGAACCAAATATGACCTAACCATGCATGAATGGCTGCTATCAACACAAATGTACTGTGAAATGGATTGCGTTTTTTTCACAGAATATATCTATCTTTTGTATTGTATGTTATGCCAGACTGTAGAAGAAATATAAGGTAGCCCAAGAATAGAGAAACACAATATAGCATCTATTGTCCAAGAAGTTGTTAACAAATTGAGATCTGATTGCAAAACCACAGGATTTATCATCACTGTCATTCTATGGACTGAATACAAATGAAGATATTTTTTAAAACAGCTGCTAATTTATTGCTAACATTTGGTGAGGGGAAGAAATAATTGCCATGGAATTGTACAAGGTTAGTCAATAGACAACAAATTATTTAGTTGTCTCAATATATAATCAATATATAGGTGGAGGAAAAAAAGAACATGATTGAAAACATCTGTCCCCAGAAATCTCTGCAGGGAACCTCATATCAAAGTATAGTTAAAGATGACATTGCACTAGATCAATAAAACACATAGGGATCTTCAACAATTTTAATTAAATCAGAGTGCTGTCACCATCTTTCCAAAACACAACAAAGCTATGTGAAGAAAAAAATATCAAACTGAAGTTTACCTAGGGGATGCACTAGAGATGAGTGTCTGTAAAATGAAGATAACATTGTATAGTGTATGAAGATAACTACAGCATCTGACAACAAAAAGAACAAACCTGTAGCTGAAAACATTATTATGTGTCATCATGAATATACACTTATTTGTAAATTAATCATTTGTAAATTACAGCATACAATAGAACATAGGCTACCTGAAAAGGATTTATATATA
>NC_092862.1:51577976-51590726 GCF_032062135.1 Pyxicephalus adspersus | reverse complement strand
GTATTTGATTTATATATATATATATATATATATATATATATATGTATATATATATATTTCTATTCTGTCATGACCTGATTACACCTTAATGTAAAAATCTTCTGACTGTCAGTAAGCAGCTATTATAGGAACATCCAAACCTAGACTTGTGATTCTGCAAGATAGGATAGAATTTTCCTATTTGGCCAAAAATCCATCTCATGGTCACTGATGTGCAATGGAGTCATCGCATGTTGTGTTACCTACACCGATTTAGTATTTTGAATATAAATTTATGGGAAATGGGGAGATTAGTTTGGGAAGATTTTGCAGATGATAAAGATTTCTGATTTTGTTTTGATTTGTGTTGTAGGACATAAATGTAATCAATGGCTCTAGCTGACTGAATACTGTAGATATCGCTATATGAACGAATAACACATTTATAAGCTTATTGATAGACACATGAATGCTTATTTAACAGAGCAAGAAAAGGAACAACCACAATGTGTAAAGTTCAGTAATCTATGGCAGGCAATCAGTAATGGGTTGTTAAATGACATAGCTTTAGTAAACTAAATGCAGGTTTCCATGTGTGTGCAAGTTCCCATTGCTTTCCAACTGCCTTACTAGATAAGTCAATAATGTCAAAATCTTGTGAATGTTCGTGTTTGTGTTTTTTTTATCCTATTTATTTAATGTTAAAACACCATTAGGGGCTCTATTTATTAAACAGGGAATCGGTCATTCCCTTAAACATTCCCTGGTGGGAATCAATTACTGCCATTAAAACGCAGAATCTTCAGGATTCCCACAAATGGATGTTTGAGAGATTGTCAGATTCCCTCTTTTATAAATAAATCCCTATGTGTTTCAGCAGAATTAGGCACCACTCCTGAAATAATGAGGATGAGTTCTAAAAAATGAGACACAAATGGAGCTTTTATGTTTCTAATGACTTAAAGAACCTAGCTGGTTGTCAAATGCAATTTTAGTGTCACTGTATTAAACATCACTATGTTAAACAATATAAGTGTTAAAATGGCTATATCATAACTATTTAGTAGTTTGAACAGTTAATGTATGTGTGGGTGACACATGATAGATGAACACACTTAAATGTGTTGTGTGGTACATTTCTGTCTTTTTAGAAAAAATGTTGTTCGTTTCTTTTCGTCATAGTTTTACAGCCCCCAAACCTTTTTCCATTTTGTTCAGGAGGATTTTGCCTCTTAGTTTTCACATGTTCTCCTACCTGAAATTTTTGCAATATATTCTACAGTCTGCTAAAATACTGCTTTGCTTCCCTTTATAATGTCCTTGCTCTATTAATCCTCTTCCTTTCCACATATTGGGGCTGATTTAATAAAGCTCCTCAAGACTGGAGAAAATAGACTATCATATTCACCTGGGTAAAGAATACATGAAATGTTTTTTTTTTTTTTTTTAAATCATTTGCTTTTAGTTATCAAATGTTTTCAATACTGGACCAGATCCTTTCTAGGTTTGTAGGATCACCCAGAGTCTCAATTGATAGTCTATCTTTTCCAGTCTTAGAGAGTATTAACAAATCAGGCCCAATGTATAGTACATCATTGTAATACGTAGCAGCTCTGTACAAACACAAGTGGAAAAATGTGGAAGCAAAGGTTCTCTGGAACAGTGGTCGCCAACTTTTTCAGGTCCGCAGACCACTAAAATCACCGGCTCCCGACCTCACAACTCCCCCAGAGTGATGCGGGCTAAGTGCAGGGACAAAGCCTGCCCACTTCCCTGAGCCTGAGAACTGCTCAGAGTACGTGGTCTCTGGCTCTGGCCAGTGCCTCCCGACCAGAGCCGTGGACCCCCAAAATTTTGGCGACCGCTGCTCTAGAATATGCATTAAAATTTATGATTTTATTTCCACTGTTAAACATTACCAACTACTTTTCCTCATGTCTTTATTTCAAGCTGTATCTTTACTACTTTGACCCTCTTCTTAATCCTTTGTGCCCAACTACTTTTAACTCCACTTACACACTACTTTAAAGGAACACCTACATAGTCTGACGAGTGGCTGCAACAATTACATGTGCATCAAAAAACAACCACAACGGCCATCTTGTTTACCTCTTATCATCTCTTTGAGCATTGTAACATTGTAACCTAAGAAAGTTTTCTTTTGTCATTTCCTCCCACAACCTGTATTTGCAAGTCATCTCTGACATGATCCATTACCGCTTTATTTTTCTTTCAGTTATTTACTATACCATTTTTTTTTTGTATTATGGATAAACTCTTTCTTAGCCATTCATTATTCACTTCCCAATTTTTCTATGTGCTTTTATACTGTTTATATGCTTAATAAGGTAACTACTACTGCACTCTTTTGCTACTTTAGTCACTGCCCTCCAATGGTCCTCATCATACTTATTATCATGTATTAAATAACTTCCACCACATTACATAGCACTGAGTCCAAGCAGATAGTGTCCTCGCTAAGACCCCTGGACCCGCAAAAGCACCAGCCATTGAGCCACTATGCCAATCATCATCACTAAGTGTTGTCTCATTCCCTTCACTACCCTTCTCTGATTGTGTCCCCCAGGGTTCAGTCCTGAGCCCAGCACTTTTCTTTTATTGCACCACCTCTTTTTTATAAGCTGATCCCTTCATTTTACTACTTGTTCACATATAACACCCAGGTATGACTATCAGCTTCTGATCTTTCTGGCCACAAATAAAAGTATGTTATTTCTTACCTTCCTCACAGATGCCTAGGAAATAACTAATAGACACCCTAGATAAAATAAACTAAGTGTTTTCCTTTCATTGCCTTCCAAAACCACTCTCCTAAATCTTATTTGTAAATGATGCAGTCAACTAACCTGTCTACCTTACTATCACCCTAATCTCATTCCATTATACACACATCCAGAACATGTTGCCACCTCCACTTGCACAAAACTTTCAAAATATGTTTCCTCTCATGTTAAAAGACTGTCAAGACCAGGTTCCAGAGTCTCTCTGCCTTTTGCAAAAGCTTTCTGTCTAGTGTTACACTAACACAATTTACTTCTTCAGTCTGCTATGTCTGTTGGAGCAGGACTTATTGATTCCTTCCATCACTTATTATTTGCCACCCTTCTCTTTCAGGCTCTTCTATGATGTTTAATCAACCAGAGAAAAATTTACTTTACTTTCACTTCAAAACACTTTAAATAATACTGTTTATGCCTTATTTGTGACCTCTCCCATTTACTCCTTTAAATTGCACTCCAAGTGCACGTCAGTGTTCTAAAAATGTAATTCTTATGCAGACACAGCTACATCATTTTCTTTGAAAAGCACCATCTTGGGTACATCTTTATCTAATGAACTACCAACACAATAATGTGCTACTGACATGCAAATACTATTAATGATTAATCATAGAGGAATGCAAATCAAGCTGGCATGTTTATGGGTTATAACACTGGTTAAGGATGGTCATTGGTCATTGCAGTCTCTATTAGAGCTTGCTCTATGCCGTGTGTCTGTGATCATTTGTCAAGCTCATTGTTTTATTTATCTGTTTTTATATCATTTATTCTTACGTGTTTAATTTTACTGTTTACTTCCAATTAAGCCTTCAATATTCAAATGATATCTGTGACATAACACCACCCTTTTAGGCTTTTTACATATTTAAACTGTACCTCATACATATTTAGGCAGTATCCTATTCATGTTGCATTTCTTATTACTTATGTGGAGTCTTTAATCTTTGTGATAGTTTAGTGTATTGTACATGCACAAAGAAAATTCAAAAATAATAAATACCAAGATTTACTGTTATGCAATGCAGTATAATTTTCTGTTTTGCTAAAGTCAGGGCCAGTCATACCACAACAGCTTTTTGCATCATGCATTATCTTGAATAGAATGAGAACAATTCAAACAAAATGTCACGTTTGGATTTCAGATTATAATAGCTTTTTTTACAATGTGTTTGTATGAAGAGTACAATTTGAAAAATTAAAAAAAAAATAACGGAAACATTCTGTGAGATGGATAAGCATTGACATGTGAAAATAGGCATTAAAATTTTATGTGATGTACACAAATTAGAAGGTAAGAAATGTAACAAAATGTAACAGAAATGAAAAAAGGGAAAAAAATAATATTGCCCATTTCTGCTAGGTTGAAGAGATATTCTTAATACATATTCATTAGCATTCAGCACACTTCTGGGTATATTGACTACCCGGTTCCCTGTTGTACTTTGTGGTTCCTCTTGCTAGTCCCTGTGTAATATAATAATGTGAAGCCAAGTGAAAGAAATCCCTAGAGTACAATGCAGGATGCCAACATTCCTCTGGGATTTTGATCTTTATTGACATGATAGCATCTTGCAGTTACTGCAGATTTGATGCACTTTTAGATTGAGCTTTGGTGAGTGTGGAAGCCAGTTGAGTACAGTGAACTCAATGCCATGTTCAATAAGCCAATTTGAGATGATTTGAGCTTTGTACAGTAGCATTATCTTGCTGGAAGCAACTGGAAGCAGAAGATGGGTATACTGCAGTCATAAAGGGATGGACAACACTATTACTGAGCTATATTTTATGATACCAAATGTGTGATGAGAAAATATCACCCACACCATTACCCTACCAGCCTGAATTGTTACAAGGCAGGAAGGATCCATGCTTTCATATTGCTGACACTACAATCCAAATTTTGCAGTGGAAATCATGATTCATCAGACCAAGCAACAATTTTCCAATCTTATCTTGCCTAATTTAGTCCATGTGAACTGTAGCCTCAGGTACCTGTTTTTAGCTGACAGGAGTGTTACCCAGAATGATCTTCTGCTGCTTTAGTCCATCTGCTTCAAGGTTCAACATGTGTGTTCCTAGATGTTCTCTTGCATACCTCAGTTATAATGAGTGCCCATAGGAGTTATTGTCATCTTCCTATTAGCCAGTCTGACAATTCTCCCCTGGCCTTTGGAATCAGCAAAGTGGTTTTGCCCGGAGAACTGCCATTCACTGAATATTCTCTGTAAACCTTAAAGATGGCTGTGCTTGAAAATCTCAGATCCGAAGTTCTGGAATACTCAGATCAGTCTGCCTGGCCCCAACAACTATGCCAGGTTAAACAGCTACTAAATCACTTTTCTTCCTCATTCCAATTTAAAAGGGTGACTGATCTCTAATGCCTCAGAGAGAGAACCATACCACAGCTGATACATAGGAACAAATGATAGAGAAGATACATATTTAGAAAAAGAGGAATGCTATTTAGCATAAAGCACCATATAAAACATTTTTGTAAGCAATATTTTTTACCAATAATCATTTTAAAATAATAACAACAGAGGTATATATTCACAACAAGTCAATTATATTGGCACACAAATGTAGTTCTAAATCATGAATAAAGGAAACCATATTACTTACTATAGTGTAGTTCCCATAACAAACTGGTTACCAGTAGGACCCTCAAGGGGCAATTAATCCATCAAGCCTGAGTCAGCAGAAGATGGATGCATAATCAAACAGATGGGTTGGGTTGATAACCCAGCTGGACCTCTGGTTGACCCTTACATTTAGATTCCAGCAAGAAATTGTTATATCAAATTTAGTTGGGAGGTCCATCAAATTACATTAACCAATCCCAATCTAGTGGGGTATGTGCCAACTGATGGTTAGCGTACCGAACACACCCACTAACCAATCAAGGAGTCCCAATGTTACCTAATAGGACTTAACTATATAAAAAGGGGAGCTGGAATATAACAAGGGGGAGAAAAGGGAATGATGGGGGCTCTTAGGGAATCAGGCTCATGGAGTACCCATCAACATCCATACAGGTAGCTATTACACATTCTTGAATTGCATTCTATGTTATTTGATGTATTGTGTATTACTTAGTTACTAGATTATTACAGGGGTTACTACTAATAACTATGTCCATGTGATATATATATACGTATCAATAATTGAAGTTCCTATGTGTTTAAATATCTGACAATATTGCTGTGTACTTTGTCTTACCTTGTTTTCTTAATTAAACTGTTTGAATGACTAGCTATTATTTGTGCATGAACCTTCTTTAATTGAATATCTATATGCATTGATAGAGGATATAATTTCCATATTTATGCAGATAATTAGATAAAAATATACTTAAATAACAGTGGCGACCGCAGACTCGGGACACAAATTAGTGGGTTCATTCAAACAGCTTCTGTTTTGTGTTTTTATGCAAAAATAGAGTTAAGTGAATACAGGCTGAGTCAGCCATTCAGACAAGGTAAGACCACAGTGATATTGTATTCGATATTGTATGCGGCAGGAGTATTGGTAAGAGACCATACATCATTGCATGCTTGAGTAGTTGCTGTTGTGCAATACTTTTTATTTGTATGTATAGAAATCCCAAAATAATAGTGTATTGGATGTACCTCTAATAAACTGGTTTAAAT
This sequence comes from Pyxicephalus adspersus, assembly GCF_032062135.1. Lineage (NCBI taxonomy): Eukaryota > Metazoa > Chordata > Amphibia > Anura > Pyxicephalidae > Pyxicephalus > Pyxicephalus adspersus. The sequence continues at coordinate 51,584,296 of NC_092862.1, read as the reverse complement.
TAGCAGGGGAGGATACACTTGGGATCATTAGTTGAGATATATTCTCAGTAGGAACTATAGAAATTGTTAGTAGGAACAAGGTGTTGTTTAAGAACCCCTCACAGAAATTTGTTGTTACAAAGCTATAAGAAGTTGGATTGTGAATCTGTGAACTATTGTGTGTTTTCAGTGAAACACAAGATAAGTGGATGTTAATTTTCACATACGTTGGTTAATACAGTTAATAATAAGATTGATTGGTGTCTGGACTAAAGTACATATAGTGAGATTTTGGTTTTTGTTTTGGGACAAAAGCATCCTAAATTGAAATACTTTTGAGCATGGTTCAGATTGCCATTGAGTTTTAAGATTTTGTTTCATGGTCAGCAGTGGTTAAGTTTTATTACTTTGTTTAGGCGGGAAAACTTGTAGCTATAGCCTTTTTGTTCCCAGGAGGTGTGATCAGTGATATCACCCCCCATTGTTAACTATTTACTGTAAAGCTGACCATTTGTTCTTGTCAGACTGGTGTCTGTGTATGGACTATTAATGTTGAACAGGACCCTTTGTTCTATCAGGTCTTGGTTCTTCAAAAGGTGTTAGCCTAGGGTGGCATAACTTTATCTGGCATTTCTCTTGTCCTTGTTGATTTTTATTTACATTTTGGGTTTGGGTTTAAAGCTTATTTAAGTGGTCACCTCATACTTTAATATGTGTTACTAGTTATCTAACAAGTTTTAGGATATACTAAGTTTGCAAATTTCAGGTACAGGCCTGTTGGAAATGGCATCCTTATCCAGTTTGGGAAGGTTTGTGTCAGCTTACACTCTTAAGCATGAAAGCATGAATTTTGCTTCAAATGCGAAATTTAAAGAGTCTCCATGGGCATATGTGCAGGAACTATTTGACCAACAAACTTAATTGGCTTTGCTCTATTTTATGTACAGTGCTACGTAATGCACAGCACTGTATAATATGTTGGTATTATATTAATACTGTTGATTAATATCAATTAATATTATTTTTAATATTTTATTTCATTTTAATTTTTGGTGTGTTTTAAGGAGAAGCCTCCAATTGCATAATTGCAGTCAGGTGGGAAAACAATTCAAAAATCTTTGGTAGCTGTATTTTGTTTTCTTTTTCCCTTTTTTGGGTCTGATTTGCACATTGTTAAGTGATTCATTAACATACAAATCACTAGTCTTTTAGAGAAACTGCCTTTAGGAAAGGGAAGGCCATTCTTTCCCAGAACTTTTGTTGTTCTTTTTTTTTTTAAAAGGCAGACATTTAGTTTTTGGTTGAAAATATAGATTCCATGCTCCTTGACAATAAAAGTTAAATGGGTTAAGAAAGGAAATGAAGTCAAGGAAGTATTAAATCTATATTCCTTTTTTTTCCTGTGCGCTAAAGTTTTTGAATTTTTACCCTATTGTTGTCAGAATGTCTCTGACAAAAGCACACAGGTCTATTTTCTTGAGTTTATATCTGAACCATATTCCTTTGTTTGGGATTTACTCAAAGGGGGGGGGTGTGTTTACTGGAAGTTACTCAAGGGGGGGAGGATAGGTGTACTTAATATTAATATTTTCCCATGATCTGAGATGGTCCCCTTACTTTATTCACACCTGATATTGATTTTTTTTTTGTTTCATCAAGAAGATTTCCCTTACATTACTCATACCTGTAATCAGAGTTACCCCACAATAAGAAAATATTACCAATTTATCATAATGAGTGTTTCAGTTCTTCACACTTTTATTGATTGTTTATTTATTATGAGCAACTTCCCAGTATAGTTCTATTATGTGCCATATTCGTTAAAGATATTGTGTTAAACGGATCAGACTTGTTTATGAGTACAGATATACTTAGACTGATGAGACCTTAGTGAATAGTGAGTGATATAAATCAGTACCATTGTACTTAGGCTACCATTGCCTGAGGCTAGCCTTCACTGAGGACATCTTCCTAAAACACACTTTTCTGGATTTAATTCCATGTCTGATTCTGGATGAACTTGTTTTGCTTCCTTGCAATTGCTTATCAATGTTACCTCTCCCAGAGCAACAAGAGGATTCAGTGTACCTGAGTGCCCAAGCCATGGGGTATGTGCACTATTGCGGTCTGCAGCACACGGTAATAGTCAGTCCCTAGCCCGGGACTCTGCCAAGCTGGACACATATTCTTATAAGGTGTTTGTTTCATAAGGCAATGGTCAATCCCCAGCTCGGGATCCTGCCAAGCTAGACACATATTCCGGTACACTGTCAGTATTGCTGATACAGCACAGATGGGGAGGAGGTACAGCAGAAGGCATGCAAAGGGATTGGCAGGCATACTGCCAGACTGATGAAATGTGTGTAGTCTGATGATGTGGTGATGGCTACAGGTAGTGTATCTGGTAATATAGATAATATAGTATAATCAATGTGACAGGTCTCAGTCTTATGTCTTAGTATATTTTATTGTGCCAACTGATGGTTAGCGTACCGAACACACCCACTAACCAATCAAGGAGTCCCAATGTTACCTAATAGGACTTAACTATATAAAAAGGGGAGCTGGAATACAACAAGGGGGAGAAAAGGGAATGATGGGGGCTCTTAGGGAATCAGGCTCATGGAGTACCCATCAACATCCATACAGGTAGCTATTACACATTCTTGAATTGCATTCTATGTTATTTGATGTATTGTGTATTACTTAGTTACTAGATTATTACAGGGGTTACTACTAATAACTATGTCCATGTGATATATATATACGTATCAATAATTGAAGTTCCTATGTGTTTACATATCTGACAATATTGCTGTGTACTTTGTCTTACCTTGTTTTCTTAATTAAACTGTTTGAATGACTAGCTATTATTTGTGCATGAACCTTCTTTAATTGAATATCTATATGCATTGATAGAGGATATCATTTCCATATTTATGCAGATAAAAGATAGATAAAATACACCTAGATAACAAGTGTAAAATCTGGAAACCAATGTTCATACAAGGACAAAGGAAAGGAGCCTCTATGGGGCTGTAACAGGAAGAATTAGTGTGTATAAATATAAATCTTAGACATCTAGGGTAATGATGAATTGAACATTTTTAAAGCAAGTTTGAACAACAATTAGTGTTATCAGAATGTATAACAAAACATAGAAAGTAATATAGCCTTAAGGTGGGGTTAGAAATCCTGAAAATATTTAGATAATGTATATGTCAGTAAGAAGAAAAGAAACCAACCAGTAAGAGTTTCGTAAGTAAGAGTTTCGTACACACCTTATTCTTACAGACAGCGTCTGATGGGAAAGACATTTCCTCTGTGTCATACAGAAAATAGTATTCTGAAGAATGTAAGGTACCTAAAGCTGGCCTTATAAAGGCTGGGTTTCAGCATCCTCATGGAGAGAATCTGCGCATGCGTAGTCAGAAATCACACTGTGCTTGCAGTTTTTTCGTTAAGGTAAAGCCTGTTTGCAGAGCTCAACACTCAAGCTAAAATAAATACATATACACCCATGGTATATGTAGCTATGCACCCTTTATGTTATATGCAGTTATTCATCCTTTCGATTGTATGTCTGTTTTCATTACCCCGATGTTATACAGTATATAGTTATTCATCGCTTATATTATATGTAGGTATTCATTTTCATTTAGTGAAAGTATGAAAGCAGTTTCTGCCATGCACTCTCTATAGAAAACCCATAGTGTTCCCACTGCCAATGTCAGTGATGCACCTTGATTAACTGTTTACAAGTAAAGTAAAGCATTTATATAAAATAAAAACATAAACTTCACACAAAACAGTTTGTTTCCTTTTAACACATGACAAAGCTAACTTTTAAAAATAAAATGTCTGTGATGCTTTAACAGAACTGCAACTTAAGCTGTAGATTTTAGTACAGTTTTGCCAGAGAAGCCTCCTTCTTACCTCACAATTGATCTTTAAAATGTTTCTAGATGCAATCAATTCTTAGTGGTTCAGCTAATTGCACTCCATATTTGCAAAGTAAACAGAACAGACAGTCCATTTCTATATAGATTTAACCCTTAGTAATTAGTAACTCGTAGTACTGATTTCCAGGTACTTACACATTTGCTTATATGTACACTTCTCAAGCAACTAACCACGATAGCACGATAAAGCATGATTTATGATCATCAAAATTCTTTATCGCAAAAATGTATTCTATCACATATATGTTTTGCTTCAACTAAGAAATTGCAAAATATTGATGAAGCATTTAGTGGGATTCTCATTTTTTACCATGTTGGCAGCTTTTTACAGATTTTTTTCATTTTAAATGTTTGTGACTAACAAAACCTTGTCTCTATCAATCACACTAAATTGTACATTAATTCTTATGCTTTTAATTTTTCTAAATTTAGCAATGCTTTTTAGGCCACTACAGATCATTACTGATCTGTTTTTTTATAAACAAATGGATTGTAACATAGTTTTGCAATTTTTCATGCTGAATAGCCACAAAGGCACTCAGCAGAAACTAATATAACACATTTCTATTGGTTTTTATTGAACTATGTTTTGTGCTAGGATGTTCCTTGTGGGAATGGAATGGCACTTCATGAGCATGTACAGTGATTACAATTTAATCCAAATGTACTAGACACAGGTGTGTTGCCTGACAATAGCCTTCATGTGAAAACTCTATTCCGGTTGTCTGCTTTATTTCTACATTGTAGTTTCAACAATGAAAAAGTGTTCTAGTTAGCCTTCTGAAATATTGCCAGATTTTCTAAGCTTTTCTTTAGTGAACAGACTAGATATTTTGTCATTTTTTTGCTTGTAGGCAGCTGTCCAAATCTCAGTCTTTCTTGCCCTAGAGGCCATTAAAATGCCTTCAAAAAGAGTTTATCTTCTACTTTCAGGGTACAATCAATAAATACTTTTATTTCTTTCTCACAAATGCATGATTTGTCTATGTCTTTCAATCTGGTTCCTAGACAAATAAAAGATAAGCAGCTTTGCAGTGAAGCTGTAAACACAGCTGACAATTTAAGATTCACATGAAGAATGTTAGATATAGAGACATCAAATAAGTTACAATGGCGAAAACATTTGCTGCACAATAAGTTTTGCTCGGTAACCTTTCTGTTAAAGACAGCAGTTATTTTTCAACCATTTAAGTCATAGATATAATAAAACACTTCAAATTTCTAAAACCTATTGTAAGTTACAGTATATATTTGAGGATATTCTTCCTTTGCAATTTATTTTTATGCTTGTAATCAAAGGTGTTTGATTTAGTTTTGTGTTTGTCCAGACGGTTTACGCAGTCACATACTCATTGTCACAAAGTTGCACTTTTATTGGGCACACACATGCTGGTAATGCAGACTTTCATAGTTGCCACAAAATTTGGGTTTAGCAGGACAAGTGTGAAGGTACAACATTCCTGGGTGAACATCTCAGAAGAGAGTATCAGGGTTAGAAGAGGAAAAGAGTAGCCCTTTTAAGGGATTCTATGAAGCAGCTGGCCAAAGAGGACTGGGGAATCATGTATTCAGACCTGTTTAATGTGATATTGTATATGGTACATCTCCCATTGTAGATGAATTTATTGCACCAACTTTAATCTCCTTATAGATTTATCTGTTCACTATCCCTTAGTTTCAGTTGATTGCACATTGATATTTATTGCCCTGCCAACCTCTCCCCTCCCCAGGTTCAACTGATATCCCAAATTCCTTGTTACTCTGATCAGTCCATCCATAATCAGAACCCAAAGCACTTCTATTTAAACAACAGGCAAGGTCACGTTGGGACCCTGGTCACGTGCCCAAATGTTAAGTGCCCAAATTATAAGTGCAATGGGAATTATTCCAGGGAATTGACACAGGAATTGGAACAGGCTTGGACATACTATTTTACTCTACAACTTCTACCTCCTGCCTTTGGACTGATTTATCCACCTGGACTCCATCACATCATCTGCTGCTGCTGCTACCATTCTAAGCAGGTATTTCATCAAACCATCTCTGACTGAATCATCATCCTTCACTCCTGGAACAAGTTTACAAGCCTCACTTGAACCCATATGTAGAATATGCTCTGTTTGGGGTGCCTTGGTTTTAAAGAAGGACCAATAGATCTTACAAAAGGGAAAGGTTTTTATTACAGCTTAAGATATTATTTACATATGATTTTCAAGATAAAAGGGAAGAAGGAAAAGGGTATATAGGAAAGGGGAAGGAAAGGGGTCTAGCTCTATCTCTAGCACATGGTCAATCTCTCACACAACCATACACACCAGGGTTTTCTCTCCTTGAACCACACCCCGCTGAAGGTCCAGAGCGAATCACATTGTTGCTTCA
>NC_092862.1:51565573-51574606 GCF_032062135.1 Pyxicephalus adspersus | reverse complement strand
GTCCTCTCCTCCTGTATCACTGTCTGTATTAGTCTGTCCTTTGCAATCCCTATTTAATGTACAGCGCTGCGTAATATGTTGGCGCTATAAAAATCTTGTTTATTAATAATAATAATAATATTAATGTGACCTAAAAATGAGCTGCATAATCCCTTTATAGACTTGCATATGTGGCAGACTGAACCCATTCCTCTAGTTCTATTTGAACTTACTAACTACAGTTCTGGTCAGCTGCAGCCTTGCTATCAAATTAAGCAGAATTTATGTGTTGAATGATAAGTGGACACATTTTTCACCATGAAGAATTGACTTGCAAACAAGTAAAAGGTAGACTTGACCTCCAGACTACCACAGGCCTGTTATCAAGGTATTCCTTGTATAGTCATTACCTCTCCCATTGCCCATCAGTATTATTTTAGACTGGGGGGACAAATTCATCATTCAACAATGCAATCTGTATAGCACCAGACATAGCATGTTAGTAGTTGAACCTTTTCATTATATACTGCCATTAAACTAAAAATGTGTGGGTGGCTGTGTACAGCTGTTCCTACTCTAGGGCATGGATTGTGTTGGCTATGCAAAAATCCAACCTGATAATCAAGTACCAGTGTAATATGTTTCTTCTTGAACAATTAAAAAAATAGATGGTTCTACTCACTCATGTGAGGTAAGAGATGATACAATCTGTTTATATGTTTTGTATAAGTGCTATTCAATGCCCACACGTCCAAAATGTTAAACTCTTGATTCAGATTTAACCTCCAAAAAAAAAAAAAATGAAACGGAAATCCTCCAAACAAAACTATCCTAAATCCACTAACTACCAGCAATTCATTGTTTGTGTAGGGTCTTTTTTTTTGTATCTATATTACTGCCTGACGTGAAACCTTCCTATTAGCTGCCCAGCAGTGGGCTCATCTCTGACTCCAGAAGATTGCAATGGTGTGTATGTAAGTAATGGCTAATAAAGTAAAGAAAGGGGAAATGGAATAAAACATCTAATCATATGCAGTGGAGTGGGTTTCTTTTTTTGATAAATATTTGGCAGCTACGTACACACGTCCAACAGTTCTGGCCCGATAATCGTCTCAGGGCCGATATCGGGCGAGAATCTGGCATGTGTTCAGCACCAGTCGTCCATTGTCCGAACGACAGTCCTGGCGTATCCACGATGAACCACTGACGATCCTAATGCTAAGGTAGGGAGAGAGCGCACAGAGGGGTGTCACTCTCCCCCTCCCCTCTGCATAGAGCAGAATGGTGCTGTATGTACAGCACTCGATCATGCATTGTGCAATAATAGTCATTGGAAAGGATTGTGAAAAACCCTTTACAATGACTATTATTGCACATGTGTATGCGGCTTTAGATTCTAAAGTAATAATCACTAAACATATGTACAAACTTAAATAGACTTTAAAATGGGGTTTTCTACAGAATGCCAACAGTCCATGTGTCTAGTTTTCACCAAGTACAAGTTGTTTGAAACAAGTCTGTCACTAATTAAATTGCATGTACCCCAGGTGTATTACACACCTCTCTGGTCTGCTCTGTTGAAAGGGGAAATTCCTCTTCATCTCTCTAGCAGACACCTGAAGGTTGTGTGCCAAAAATGTTGTTTTTATGTCAAACATGCCTTTTGAAATTGTGGCCAAAAACCACACCTTGGATTCATCAGACCATAACATATTTTCCCACATGCTTATGGGTAATTTGGTTTATCTTTTTGCATATTTTAGCCAGGCCTGGATGTTTTTTTTTTGAAAGAACTTGCTTTCATCTTGAAACCCTACTCCATAGTAAAGATATCACCAACGAACACCATTCCCACTGTGAAGCATGATGGTGGTAGTATCATGAGTGGAATACAATGTAGAACTGCTGGTCCTAAATTGTTCAAGATGAAATCAGAAAATACTCCATTATTCATTAAAGCCTTAGTAAAAAAAAAATGAGTAAACATTTGTAGTGGTGAGGGTGACCCACTGCAAAAGGAAAGTGTTTTTAAATGTATCTAATTGAGTGATTGGTTTATGTTTTCCATGAATTATGTACAGTACATAATACCTGCAGTACTTCTAGCGGCAACTCTGTAATAAATGGTGAATCATTAGCTAAGGACAAATTGATATAATAATACAGCAAAACTGTCCAATTCGGAGCTCATGGGCTACATCCAGCCTATAAAAGAGGAAGAAACAAAATATGCTATAAATAATTCAGAGTCAGACCTCCATTTTTAACCTAAGCTCAAATCACTGACATTGCACTATATGTCTGTTTTGGGTGGCCTGCTTTACACTTGTAAATATAGGGAAAGCACAACTCTTTTAGCAACCTTCTTGGTTTACATATGTTATAGGATTATTTTTACAACAAAATACAAAAAAACCCACTAAAATAAATTTTGTGATCATTAAATCCGGCTGACATGGTGACTTATAGCTATTGCATTGTGATATGTTCTCACTTGTAAAATTTTAAAAAACACCAACAGTCTTGAAAAGCTTTGTGAGTCGCTTCACTAACCTTCTATCTCTTTAGAATTTTTGAAGATATGAGTTAACTGTCAATTGGGGAAAAATCAATAAACCAATGCAGAGCCTTTATGTTAAAGCTTAAAAGGCCATTTTGCATGCTGCTGATGCTATTTCACTAATTGTAGTCATCACTTATCCTGCAGTACACAGAAAAGGCCAAAATTGAAAAATAATTTGTACTAACCTTTCCTTATAACCTTTTCACAAATACCTGATTTTCTTAACAGAGAAAGGTTCTACTGCCAGTTACTTTTTTATTCTATTTTGACACGCAAGATCGACAGAACAGAGTACAGTAAAATATGCTTATGGTATCCTGCTTCAATAAACAAAATTATTTTTGTATCAATGGTTAATTATTATCATGGTTAGCTTGCTATACTAGTATCCTGAACATTGCAGTGCTGCCGTTATAGGTTCAAATCCTGCTAAACATCTATTAGTTGGAAACTAAAATTTATACATTTTTTTTGAATATTTATGTATGCATCTGACATCTTTTGCAGTGATTTACATAGTCATGTCACTAACTGTCTCTCTGAGGAACACACAATCTAATGCCTGTGACATAGCCATATGCTATTAACAAAGTCTAAGGCCAATTTACCTGCCATTATGGTTTTGAAATGTGAAAGGAATCCCGCACAAACACAAGAAGAACTTCTTTCAGAGAGCGTCCTTGCTAGGATTCGTACCTGGGACCTTAGTACTACAAGGCCAAACCGCTAACCACTCTGGATCTCCATTTCTTTCTTACAAATGAAAAAAAAAAATATTGTCAGGTTGATTTATTTTACCAACTTAGACTTTAGACTGCTAGCTGCTTATAGGCCAGGAACTCAATTATTCCAATTGTTTTGTTTTTACAAATTATTGCAATAAATGTATAATTCAAAATATTACTGTATTAACTGTATCAATTACATTTTACATCAGTTCTATAGAATATTATTTCACATATCATGTCTAAATGATAAAGGGTTAGTACTAAATATATATCAATATATTGGGAAAATACTAAAGGCTGGCTCTATAGAAGCTGGTATATATTGGTTATGAAAAGGTAATCTTAACATGTCTCGAGATACTAGCACAAAAGATATTGGCACAAACAAAGGTACCTTTATCTTAAAAGTTCATGTAATCAAGAGAGGGAGTTACAGAAAGGGTTAGCGTAAGTATGACTGATAATGTTAGGGTTACAGTTAGTGATAGTGTAAGGGTTTGTGTTAGGGTTACATGGAGAATTATTAGGTTAGTGAGAGGGGGAGAGGGTTATAAGTAGGGATACAGTGATTTCTAAATTTAGGGCCAGTGTAGCTTTGAAGGAAGGGTTAGTGTTATGATTATAGGTAAAATAAGTATAAGTGTTAGTATTATGGACAATATAAGAATAAACAGGGTGTTGTAGTGTGGGGGTTAGTAATAAAGTTTACAAAGAGTGCTGGTGTTTACAGGGACTGTATTTTATATATATATATATATATATATATATATATATATATATATATATATTTTTTTTAATTTATATGTTTTTGTCAATCCATATTCACACATGGATTTATCAGTGATTTTTAACTGATTTTTAAGCCTTATGCTTTTACTACCGTGTTTTCCCGATTATAAGCCATCCCCATCAAATAAGCCACCCCCCGATTTTTGCCCAAAACATTAAAATAAAGCACCCCCGCAAATAAGACACCCATCGATACCTGCGCCTGCCCGAATCTCCCATTCGGGTGGTATGGTGGGTAACTTTGTGCCTTTGTGTGACTCCTCGGTGCTGGCTGCAGTGCAGAGTGAAACTGAAAGTGACTTCAAAGGCCCGCGCACGCGCCTGCGACTCCGCGCCAGGAAGGACAAGCAAGCTGCTGATCCCTGCCCTAACAGAATCTGTTACCCGGCCGTAGAAGCCAAAAAAAGTGAGTCAGTGATCAAGAAGGGGACAATGAATGGCACATGAGTGATCAGAAGGGGACAATGAATGGCACATGAGTGATCAGAAGGGGACAATGAATGGCACAGAGTGATCAGAAGGGGACAATGAATGGCACATGAGTGATCAGAGGGGGAAAATGAATGGCACAGAGCGATCAGAAGGGGACAATCAATGGCACATGAGTGATCATGAGTGATTTTCAACAATAAATGTATACTGTAGTCTTCTTCGAGGAAAAATAGGACATCCCCCTGAAAATAGGACCTAGGGCAAATTTTGGCATTTCAAAAAATATAAGACAGTGCCTTATCATCGGGGAAACAGGGTAGCACCTCCATGCACATGAATCACTAAATAAACCTGCCTTGATCATGCCAGGGTTCTGTATTTTGTGATGTGTTTGTTAAAATGTATCTATATAAAGTCAAACTAAACAATTAAAAGAAATATCACATGGATTTTACCAAAAAGATTTCTAAAATAAGTTATTGCACTATTCATGATTAATAAACACTTGTATTGCAACAAGTTTAAGCTTTATATATAAACACTAAATATTGCATTTAATGAAAATATGCCATCGTATAGCAGCAATCAACTTTCATTTACACAGCCATCTGCCATGCAGATACAAATGCTTGGCTAACTTATTTTCTTGCACAGCAGGGAGAGCACAGTGAATGCCTAAATGCAAACCCGGGCTGATTAACTCTTGTGTTAAAACAATGCTAATATGATTATAATGATATATCTTGAAATATTTAGAAAAAAAATGTACCTATTTTAGCTGTAAATGCTGCAAACAGCATAGACTACAGTTTGTAATATGCATTAATTCACAAGTTAATCAAGTTGAATGGTTATATTGTTGCTAGGATGGGGCATTGGTAATTCTTTTTATTAATTTTAACACCAAAATAGAACATGGTATAATATAAAATGCATAAAAAATGCAAGTGTATTTAAATCCTAATTTTACATTTTGAAAACAAATACTGACACTGCAAAACACTGCCATACAATGATGCAGCTTATATACCTGGGGTATATACCAGGCAAGTATATGAGGTCACACCAGGCAAGTACTGTGTCATACCACATTCCCAAGTGTTCTTTTGCTGCTGACATCTCTTCAAGGACTGGCAAAAGTAGCAGCCTTAACATGACTTTACATTTTTCAAGTAACAGTGGCCTGAATCATATGATTGCTGACTATATTGATTCCATAGCTGATAATCCCAAGCACTAATAGGCTTCCAAGATGGAACATGGCTTGGAGTTCTCACTATAAGCTTAAGACATATCCACATTCCCTGCTACAAGTGGAATGCCCAAGAAGACCTTGGGCACACAAACAGGACATATCACCAAAAAAATATTTCTACTTGTAATCAACAGGTGACTTTTATTTAAAACAAAAAAAAACACACAGTCCTGGATTACAGGGGATTTCTAAACATCTAATGGCCATGCCAAAAAATAAATGTAATTGTAATGTAGCTGAAACATGACCATCACCTAGCACCTCCTTCTTCTGGTTGCAAGAAAACTCCTGCCTTGTATCTCTGAATTTAAAGCCTATTATAATAAAAGAATGTTGTTTTGCTAGACAATAGCTGTATCTACATGTATAAAAATTTGTGGTCTAATCAAGCTAAAAGCTAATGTTTAGGACAATTTTTATATAGTAAAGTGTGTGGTTTTTAACAGTTATTTTCCCTTTTGACACATTCCACAAAAACAGATATGTCAAATGTATTTCTTCACGCAATTCAGGACTCTTAAGGCAAGTATTTCCATACACTTATATTTAATAAAAATACAATGTTTTTATTCTAATAACCATACAATCAAACTAATAAAATCTTTTAAAACAAAGGTCCCCATCTTTTTTCTTGCTCAACGTGTTTCGTGGAAACTGTCCACTTCTTCAGGAGTGAATCAAGAAATGATAATTATATATACATATCATGAACACATGATCAAAAAAGACAATAGTTAAAATAATGTTTTATTCCATAAATAAATCTCCAAAATGGAAATGACCAATAACATTAATTAAAAAGTTTTTTTTACCAATACAATATTTCCTTCACTGCTGTGCTGTTAGGACACAGTTTGAGATAACATTGGCTGCTGCATGTATTGAAGTTGCATGAAATGAATTTGCATGGTTCCATTAAATACATCAAGAGTGATGTGCTTCGCCACTTTCTTACCACTGCCAGGGTTCTTAGGTAGGTAGGTATTGGAGGGAAGTGACAATCCCATCTATTAAGGAATGGTTCACGGAAGTTGAAAAAATTTGTCATATGATACTATTACAAGCAGAAGATGATGATAAGTTGGAACAGTTTAAGATGACTTGGATGGCATGGGGTTGATTAAAGATTCCCCTCAATTTCGTACATATCCTATATAATTGGAGATTTATTTGTTTTTGGGCTTACGGGCTATGTGTGCTTTGTATCTTGAGACATAAACATGTTTTAAATATATTTTTTTCCTTTCTCCCACCCTCGGTTACCACTCGATTTCACTTTCCCTTTATTTCTTTCTTTAATCCCATTCTCTGGGCTTATTTGTTTGTCATGTGTTAACTTTTTTATAACTACCAATTAAATTCTTATATTGACATAAATGTGTTATTTTTCTGTTAGTTTTGGCACAAGAGTGGTGTGGCACTGGCGGTCTACTGCCCATGTACGAGTATGTGTTAGAGGTATCATATTCCCCAAGTCTATAGTGATTATCCATCTGTTGTTTAAGACTCAGTATGCCATGTTCAAGAGAATGGTTCAAGTACCTTTGCGGGGTTTAATTGTGTTGTTTTTTTTTTTATTTTGTCTATTGTATGATAATATACTTGTTTAAAGCTAATAAAATTATGTTAACAAAAAAAAAAAAAGAAGAAGTCCTGAAATGAACAGCAGGAGTGGTATTATGGGAAAATACTTGAAATAGTGTACACAAAATAACAAATAATGTTAATGGTGAAACATTAAACAGAGAAGGACTGTTTTTCATGTTTAAAAAAAGGTAAACCTACAGCTTTTGATCAATATGGTTTGAAAATACATATGTAAAGATCAATGGGTACTGATTGTATTAGATTGGTTTTGCTGTGGTTACAGGGTGTTTGTCCTTTATGCCAGCTGCCAAATTGCTGCTACCCTATTCTTCGTATCATTAAAACAAATACTAGCATTTAATGATAGAGCAGTGGCATCAGCTGACAGGCCTTTTTTTAGATCCTGCCAACATTTGCAAATGATCTGGCTACTACTATGGACAAATTCCAACAGGTTTGGAGGCAGCAAAGTTCACATGTGATTGTTAACGGTCACATCATTGCTTTACAGCCATCTGTATGAACGAGCCCTAAGTGATTTTGGTTATTTGTCAAAGTATACCACACTTTCTTTTGTTTTGCTAACATATATTTGGCTGTACTCATATGTATGTATATATCTAGTATTTGCTGGGTTGTTAGACATCTATTGTTCCTTGGAAACAAGCAGCACATCCAGTGATCTCATCCATAGATTGCACATTTCATTTTCTGGCCATTGGAACACAAAGTACAATAAGTGGATTTTTCTTGCCCTTTACACATTTACTCATTTATGATATCCTCTGTATGGTTCACTGATTTTTGCTATTCTGTAGGATGGTCTTTTCACAAACAAGATGAGATGGAAACAGATGAATAGAGTACAAAGTGTGTGCCTGTTATTCTTATCCTTGCAGATACTAAGTAGCAAATTTGCTAGCTTAATGATCAGAAGCAAGGATAAAGAAGACAATATTATATTCCTAGAAGTAATATCTTTAAAACTGACAGTAACAGCCCTTGTGTATTTATATAGATAGGTTGCAAATAATTAGTATATTGGAACGTGACCGTACTTAGAGTCTTAGAGTGAAGGATGTTTGTGGTCTCTATATTCCATGTAGGGTATTGCATCATTAGCAAAAGCAAGATACATTTATTTATCAAATTAAAAACAAGAAATTGTTTTTCCTCTTTCTACCACTAAACCTTCCATACATTATATGGAAACACCTCACTATGTGCATTAAATTGAAGTGGGAGGTCTCACCGCTTTGGACACTATTTTCTTTTATGCAATGTGCACTCATCCTTCCATTTCCTATCAACGACTAAACCCCTAACAGTTGTCTACTTACTGTGATCTAAAGGTCATGATGGGCCACATGAAATCTAAATTCCCCTGCTACAATTTTCTTTTCCTGCCTAGACCTTCCCAGAACAGCCGCATAGGCAGTGGTGCTTTCTGGAAAGGTTATGATAGGGAGTTGAGCCCTACAGAACCTTCTGGGTTGTATGGTGAACATGCAAGCAAAAGAGAAGACTTGTGAAAGGAGAATGTAAAAAAATACCGTGCCCCTGATTCATCAAGCAGAATCGGATTATCGGTCGCGCATTCGTATTCGCGATCCGAAATCGTACGCGATCGCGCTATTCAGCAACTGAAAAAGATCGCGGCCGGAGCCGTGCATCTCCGGCAGCTTTACACTGGCGAGCTT
>NC_092862.1:51385561-51562051 GCF_032062135.1 Pyxicephalus adspersus | reverse complement strand
GCGCACACTCGAGTCCGGACCGCGGTAATCCGCGATCGATGGCCGCGCGTACTTTCGCGCTTCCAGAGAGCGCAGATTTTATTGATGAATCAGGGGCCATGTCTCTTTCAAAACCTGGTCAGCAGGCAACAGGAAAATGAGGGAGAGCGAGCTGGGTAAAAGGGAAAGGTTAAGTGTGGACTGTATGCTTTCTTTATGGCTAATAACTTTCCAGTGGATAGTTCCATGGCTTAATGAAAAGCATATCAAATGCAGCAAAATTCCATTCACCTTAATGAAGTATTAAGATTAAAGTTCAGATGTTTCATTTCACCAGCTTTGTACTGTGCTGTGTTTCTTCAAATGCAGAATCTCCTACTGAGGCGTGTTTTAACTGCTGGCAAAGAGAATGAAATGCATCTTTTTTTCTGCAGGTTTGTCCAACCCTGCGTTTTGCATTCAAACTATGTTCCAATGAAAAATGCTGCATTTAACAATACCCCCTCTGCAGTTCATCTTTTCTGTTGTCTTCAGTCTAGAAAAGCAGCCTATTGTGAGTTTCAGTACTTTCTATTTGGTCAGATATAATTTATAGACGCTGCCAGAGGCAAATCACAGCAGGTCAATGCAAGGAAAAGGATGATTTTTAATATTTTTTATCATATAGAAGGATATTTCTGTTTTACTTGAAACTGTAGATCATACAATAGGATAGTACGCAGTACCATTGACAATGTCGGATCAGTGGTTAGAGGGATATATATTGCTGTGGGTATTCAATTCAATTTGTGAACACAAGACATATGCTGGTCCTGACAACAGTTATGGTCTGCATGTGAAATATCGATCCTTTAGCAGAAATTCCTCCCTTAATATATTTTGCCAGACATCTGAAACTGCAGCTGGGGAAAAGGAAGACTACATGCTGGTATCCATCATGGTCTGTCATTGGTAGCAGAAACAGGACAATAATGATAATAAAAAAATATATAAAGAGTTGTTTATCTGTTCAGTAGAAGTATCAATGCCATTGCCATAAGTGAAACAAAAAAGGAGACTACTGTATTCAAAGTTTAAACACCATAATACATAGCAAAACCCAAATGTTTAGCAAGAAAGGATAAACTAATATTTTTGTTCCTGCTGTTCCATCCCTATATAATAAAATACTCTTTGCTGGAAGGGGCAAAATCTAATCAAATATGACTCAAAACAAATTAAGAAAAAACAGCAGGCTCCAGATATAGCCTAGTAAATTTCACTGTCAATGGGTTCCTGTGATTCTATTAAGATGTATGTGGTTTTCCGTTACAGCAATACTTCTAGCATATATTAAAAAAATGCCATTTGATAATATATTTATTAAAACAGAATTCAACTTATGTTTAAATGCAACTAATATATGTGCCAGGAATAGACTTGTTATGAGCGTCAAAGACTGGGAGAAGGTAGGCAAATGCTTAGAGGCGCCAATCATCTGTATTGCATGCACTTGTGCTGTTAGGTAAGAAGAGAAGAGTGGTGACTCCAGTGTGATACTGCTTCTTCACCCCACAATTACAGGGGAATTACAAGCAGGGGTGGATACAGATGATGGCTACAGATATAGCAGCCTTAGGTTATGTCCATCCCAGCAAAAGAACATGAAGTACTGCTAACAGCTCAGTTTGATAGTCTAAACATTTAGTCCTCCAAACCTCCCACTACACTTTTGAGCCCTGGTTTTATGCTTCACAAACTGCTTTTATCAATTGTTTTTTTACACCTGTTCTGGTGGCAAAATTAAGATATTATGTACTAATCTAGCAAATACAGTCTCCAACCTATTTGTCTGTCCATTTATCTATCACACTGTTTTATACCCCCCAACACACACACACACACACTCGCCTACTCTTTCCAATCTATCTTGAATTTTATTGAATTTTCCACATTTCAGATAAATCCATCCTTCCTAAATGCCCAAACTAGACAAAGCAGGGGGGAGGGGCAGTCATTCTCAGGAACAAGTACTGTGATTCTACCATATCATAGTGTTTATGAATAAGAATTTGATCATTGAAAGCTAAAGTTTAGATGACAGGTGAACTAAATTCCTATTTGAATGTTCCTGTAAATATAACTTTCACTACAATTACTAACATAGGAATAATGAGCAAGAAATGTATTATTAGTACAATATATTTATATACTGTATATATATATATATATATATATATATATCTGTATTCATTATTTGTGCTCTATGATATTAACAGTTAAAAAATCACAATACTTTCCCTGGGGGGATCACAAACCATTACCATCCTTAACTAAAGGTCTATTAGACTCCTGCAACTGATATGATCTAATGATAAATGTTTAGTGTAACATGGCATTTACCAGTAATGCATTTGATGCATGCATTTTACTCTCCTCATAACATCCTCTTCACGTTGTGTGTTTTCCCTCTCCAATGTTTAATGAAGTAAATTGAAGGGTTCTGTGAAATCAAGTGTATATGCCTTGCTATGCTCATCATTGCTTTTCTATCCACTTAGTAATTCACATGCATGAATGGTAAATGAAGTTCATAAATGATGAATAATGTGACAGATTTTTAATAGAATAACATATCCATTGTCATATAGTATGCAATTTACCAATGGGTTAATCATTCTGTAAATAATAAGGCCAAAGCAACAATCACTTGTTTGGCTTTAGTAAACTCAATAACTGCTGTGCATGCCAAATGTTTCTTTGGAAAAATCACTGAAATGACAAACATTGTACATTTTGTTTTATTACTGCATTGCTCGCACACATCATTTACAATCTGTTGACATACTTCATATAGAAATGTGTCCAGCTTATGAATGATGGTAGAATGTTAATGGTTATCTGCCCTTCAAAGTCAATTCCTTAGCAGAGTTATTGTTGTTGGATTTTTGCACAGTTGGATCTTTTAAAAAAAAGATTATGCAAAGCCTTTTTGGCCAGTTTTTAAACTATTGTGCAAAATGATAAATATTTACCGTATTTTTTGCCGTATAAGACGCACTTTTTCTTCCCCAAAACAAATGTGTTATAAAATAATTAAAATAAGATACTCACCCGATACCCGATCCTGCGTGTGTCTCCTCTCCTCGCTGGCTGCAGCGTGTGTCTCCTCTCCTCTCTGGCAGCAGCGTGTCTCCTCCTGGCTGCAGTGCAGAGCGAAAGAAGCCGACACAGCGCCCCCTGCTGTTCCCTGTCCTAACTGCCGTACAGTGGAAAAAAAGCACAGAGTGATCAGAAGGGGAATTTGAATGACAGAGTGATCAGAAGGGGAATTTGAATGACACAGA
Organism: Pyxicephalus adspersus; assembly: GCF_032062135.1. NCBI lineage: Eukaryota > Metazoa > Chordata > Amphibia > Anura > Pyxicephalidae > Pyxicephalus > Pyxicephalus adspersus. The sequence continues at coordinate 51,558,746 of NC_092862.1, read as the reverse complement.
GTGATCAGAAAGGGAATTTGAAAGGCACAGAGTGATCAGAAAGGGAATTTGAATGGCACATGAGTGATCAGAAGGGGAATACCGGTATGAATGGCACATGAGTGATCAGAAGGGGAATATTCTTTCAGAATCTTTTTTTTCTAGATTTTCCTCCTTTAAAATTTGGTGCGTCTTATATTCCGGAGCGTCTTATACGGCGAAAAATACGGTATTTCATTATTGAATATTTAATGGACATAGTACCAATATGGGTCAGATTGACATAGCTGGAGAGCAACTGTCATGCCTCTAGTATCTTGGTATCTTGTGTGTGTATATATATATATATATATATATATATATATATATATGTGTGTGTAAGCTAATTGGATTTGGGCACAGACATCTCTCTATTTCTATTGATACTTTCATAACTCCTCCCATGAGCCAGTCTGTTGCTTGCCACAGGGCTGAAAATTCCTACGAGGAGTACAGAAATGTAAGGTTTGCCCTGGCCCTCTCACTAGAAAACAACTGCACACTTTAGAGAAGTACTGGGAACCAAAGATGATTTCACTGAGCATAGAATAAGTTAGGTATTGCAAATGGAAAGGTTTTATTTAAAAAAATAATTAGAATATTGATAGGGGGCATTAGAAGAACCAGGGAAGGCAAAAAATAAAACTTTTTAACATTAAAACAAATCCTGAGTTTATTGTAAGGCTTTGTACACACTTTTAATGATACTCGTCCGATAATCGGTTTAGGACCGATATCGGAAGAGAATATGGCGTGTGTACAGTGCCCATCATCCATCGTCTAAACAGCCGCCCTGGCGGATCCACGGACGATGAAAGATCCTAATGGAAGTGAAGGGGGAGGGCGTGCAGTGGGGCCCCGCTCCATATTTCTCCCCCTCCCCTCTCCATAGAGCAGAACGGTGCTGTATGTATAGCACTCATTCATGCATTGTGCAGTAGTTTGTCGCTGGAAAGGATCGTGAAGGATAATGCCGACAATTATTGCACGTGTGTATGCAGCCTAAATCTAGGTAGTGAATCAATTGGAAGTAAGAAAAAACAATTGACTTTGCAGAGTGTGGTTACATTAAATAGCCAATCTGATCCTTGATATCAGATTAGTGGAATATATGTTGTTTTATGTTGTAATGGATTACAGAATTATGTATATTGCCCTATGCTCTACTAAAATGCTCAAATATATGTGGATCAGTGTCATGATTAATATTTGGTATTGCTTGTCATGAAGATAATGGAGTTCTTATCTAAGAATATTTTTGATTGTTGTGGAATTAGCACTGCAGACTGCCAGGGAAGTTGCCTTTTTTATATGACTAACATACAGCAAAATGATTTTACATGGAAATCATATTTTGGAAAATATATATAGGTGTTTAACAGTATGCAGTTCAGTTTCCCACATGACGTCACAATGGAGCTGAACTTCAGATTACCTCTGCAGTTCCACTACGATCTCTGGGCACTATAGGTGATAAATGGGGACTTGTCCCTGTTCATCACCTGTAGTTCCCTGTATTCTTAGATAGAAAAACTCTATCCAAGAATACATAGTAGAAGCACAGCAGCCCTTAAAAGACCCTTAAAAAAACCTAAATTCTCACACCATTGACTTCAATGGTGTTCGAATGCGGCATTTGATCCCCCGGAGAATTTCTCACTATTCGATTGAATAGCTGTCGAATAGTGAGATATTCAACCAACACTAGTGATTACATCACATTATTTACTTTAATTGTGATGTAATTATAGGTGGCTCTTACTTTGTACTGTTTACCTAATACCAGATTAAATGATATACTGTTACAGACAGGCTCTAGGTAAAGCCATACAAAGCAGTGAAATTCAAAGGCACATATGCTAGATAACTGTGGCTTTTGCAACATCACAATAGACAGAGAGAGGAATGCTTGGTATAAAATACTCATTTATTTTTATGCTTGTAGATTAGGTATAATCTCCAGAATAATTCGTCAGCATATGGTTATTTCTGTGATAATTGAGTGTAAATTCCTATTCATCTACTACAGTGACATTCACTAGATAATGGTGTCTATCCCTTTATTTTGTATGTCTCTCCTTTAAGCCATGTAACAGTTGCTTGCAGCACATGAATAAAAGACATCCTTTATTATATGTTTTGTTACAAATGCTGATACAGAATAATGGTTAGCAGACGTTTCTGAAAGAAGCATTTTAACCGGTTATTTGTTACTACCTTTGTCTGTGTCAGTATGTATATATAAAGGAAAATGGTAAATATATAAATACCCAATCCCTTCTGCAATAATGGACATGCTGTAGCAATTTGTAACTTTAGTTCTACTTTAAAAGGAAACCATCATAAATATATTAACTAAATATTCAGTATCTTATGATTACAACTATGCATTTTTTCTAATGAAGGAATTTTTTTTGTTCGTTTACTTTGTCCAAGTCTTACACATCAGCTGAACAGTTGCTGCCTGTCAAAAGCCTGACCTCATCTACAGCACACTAAGAAGATGGAAGACAGAGCTGGAGGTCAGGCATTTAAAGAGCATCAACTGTCAGGCCCCAGGTGGCATCTAACCATTTGACTTATTCTATATAATCTATATTGGCAGGTTCCTTGTAAATATCTTAGCAGATAAGAGCTTGGATAAAAGAAAATAGATTTATGTACACAAATTTGTATCTGTCCATAATACTTTTTATTTGCACAATTAAAACTTGTTTATGCTGTAATACAAATACCATTAACAAAATGCCCAGTTTAAACTTCTAGGTGTCAGGGAGCTGCTACATCTGGTTTCATAGACACAGGTGGTCCCTGGGTTACATACGGGATAGGGACTGTAGATATGTTCCTACGTTGAATTTGTATGTAAGTCAGAACAGGTACATTATTTTAATAAATGCAATTAAGACAGATGTTTGTCTCAACCTATTATTAGGCAGTGTGGTGTCAGTTATTGTATAAAATCCTCACTGTGAGTTAATCACAAACAAAGCAAGAAAAAAAAACTTCATGGAGCCTAGACATTTATTAACTTCTGGAGCAAGCTGTGCTTTGATATGCAAAAAGAAACAACTGCAGAGATTGTCTTGGTCATTAAAGAGTCACAAGATGTTACAGATCAGCCCAGCTCTTAAGATCATTTAATATCATTTGTTTTTTCCTTAAAAAAATATTATTAGGATTTTACATTTATGTTTCATCATATTTATGCTTAACTGCAAAGTAATATCTATTTTTTTATTGCCTTTTTAACAATGTATGGAGATTATTCAGTAAACCAAGAGGGTTAGACGTCAACTTCCTAACTTTCATAAGTCATTCTAACTGGTACTCAATAGTTCATCTGGCCTATTAACTATTCATATCATGTGAAAAAAAACTAGGATGATAGTAACACTAACTGTCAAACAACTAGAAAATTTGCAGCTTGAAAAACAAGTTTATGTTCTCTTTATTTTCTCTTCTATAAAATATTTATGATGCACATGGACTTCATGAATATATAGATGAAGCAGCGTACCCCTAGATACATGATACAAGCTATTCACAAATTAGTAAGTAGCATGTAAGACATAAAGCATAACATATGACTATCATTGCCTTATTACTAGGCAATTAAACTTCAGCAGCTGGGAAGGATATGAAATTGATCATATTGATATAAATATAGATGACTACATTCTCTTATATAACCAATAAAATTAAAATTTCAAAAATGAAGATAATAAAAGAACTCTAAATTTGATTTGAATATTCTTTATGGAATCTCATGCATTGGTTTGGGGGCTCCACTTGTGGAATGTTACCAAGAGAATTTCTTTTTCTGGAATCTGTTTATCAAAAAGTCAATGTACATAAACTACAATCTTAAAGTCGAGCTCCAGGCAAAAAACTACATTTGTAGCGAGGCTCTCCATGAACTGCAGGGTTATTTGCTAGTTTTTGTCTAGGTTTTTTGCTTACTTTATCCCTCACTACTGTATGGGATTATAGCCAGCAATATTCTTAACTCAGAATGAAAACTCACAAACGCTATGGAATTCGTTGGTCATGGACTTTGTTAATGGTTGTTACCGGTAGCGCTTCTTAATATCAACAGCGAACTGTAAAATTCTTTTAACAGTGTCCATAAGACAAATTAATTGTAAACATACACTTGCACAGAACTTAGTCACTACGACTTAAGTGCCAAACAATTTAAATAACCTCCAAGGAAATCACTTCAATTCTTATCCTAAAGGAAAGAGATTTTCAACCCATTAATTTATAGCTGTGACAAGGGGGTGGCAGCTTCTGGTAAGTGTTTTCTTCTCTGGCAGAAGCTTGAAAGTCTCTTCCCTTTTATAAGTTTACTGGAGCGCAGAAAGCCCAGCAGTCACATCGCTTATTAATAGTGGACCTGCAGCTTATTAATTGGACAGCTGTAAGTTAAGTTTTTTGTTCCTAGAAAGTAAGGGTGACATTTACCCACCCTCCTCTGCTGGCATAATCCCATGTTGGGAGCTGTGCAATTGCCATACTCCCTTTTTAATATTTTCGTTTAGCTGATCGCCAAAAGACACTTCTCTTTTAGGCTTTATCAGGCCAGGGCCCTCTGACATCAGCACACCCAATGAGGGATAAGCAGTCCTGCAAGTGAGGATTGCATGCCATAGACCTGCCTACAGCCCAGACCATCAGAGAAAGAAGAACAGCACCAGTTGTTGGTGGAACAAGGAATGTGGCAAGTAAAACCGCTTTTACAAAAATAAAATAGGCCCCAGTGCAAGAATAGTTTTGACTACCAGTTAGGTTATAAATGTTAAATTACACTTTTTTCTAAAGTAATGTACAGGCATAATACCATCAGATAACATTTAATTTGTAGTGTTAATGAGCGATGATTATTTTAGTGTTATATTACATCTGGCATTTTAAGGTTTAATTAGCTTGATAATAATTAATTAGTGTATGTAAAGCTATACATTTTTTTATTTTTTTTAGATGAGGAGATGTTTTACTTTCTATCCATTTAGGAGGTTCTACATCTTCCATTTTTTTCAAAACTGAAAAAAGAAATTGACTTTAAATGCACTTTAATATATAAATAGGCCAGAATAATATTATGGTCCCTATTATATTTACCCTACGTGAGCCCATTTAATATCAAGAAAAATTGTTGTTATATTCAGGTATCATCTGAAAGCGTCAAATATTACAAAAATGTAAAAAGGTTGCTGTTTACCATAAATTTCATTATTTGGTCATATAACATCAAAGGCTCTCCTCTGAACCCCTTACTGAGTTTGTGTGGTGGTGGGCATGGCAGGATATAATAAGAGCCATGTGGAAGCAAAACTTCTTCAACATGTACACATGAAGGCCGGAGGGTAAAGCCTAACTAAACCCAAAAGTGAACAGTGCAAATTCTTTTTCTGTTGGTTAGTGTAAATCATAGGTTCCTTTAGAACTAAACAAATCCAAAAACCCATTGTGTAGCTGCATTTCACAAATGCTTTAAATTTCAGACCAGATCCATTTCAGGTTTGCTGTATCACCAAGGTACACCTACAAGAGTCTGTCCTCCCCAGTCTTGAAGAACATTAATAAATCAGGTCCGTAGTTTCCACTGTAATGCTGAGAAGTTGTTTGTCTGGAATTTGTCCCTTCCCTCAGGCACATTGGACCTGATTTATTAAAACTCTCCAAGTCTGCTTAGGATACACTTTCATCAGTGAAGCTGGTTGATCCAGAAAACCTGGAATAGATTTCTTCAAAGTCATTTGTTATTTGCTAGCAAATGTATTGAACCCTTGACTAGATCCATTCCAGGTTTGCTGAATCACCCAGCTTTACTTATAAAATTGTATTCTCCCCAGCCTTGGAGAGCTTTCATAAATCAGGCCCATTGTCTTGGTGTCACCTTCGATTCTGCCCTCTCCTTAACCCCCCATATTCAGAACATTTCTAGGTCCTCTCACTTTCACCTGCACAGCATCTCAAATGTCCGCTCTTCTTGTCCCCAGAGACCACAACATTTGTTGTTAACGTTCTTATCATCTCTGGTCTGGACTACTGTAACATCCTCCTCCCTGGTCTTTCGTCTAACCCGACTCTCTCCTCTAAAATCTATTGGAAATTCTGCAGCCAGACTTATTCATCCTTTCCACCGCCCCTCTTCTGCTGCCTCTCTTTGTAGTTCTCTTTATTGGCTTCTATTTCACTAGAGAATCAAATTCATTCCGGACATTCTCACTGAAATTATCATCCTTATGTTTTATAGATAGCTTCCACAACAAATTATCCACATATTTGCTCCACCATAATACCCTAGCTGTTCTATCTCTTCATTTTAACTACCTGTTTTTTTTTTTAATCTATTTGCCACAAATGCTGAGAAAAGGGGGTTAATACTGTCATTTTACCTACTGTGTGGAGGGGAACATTTAATATTCCCACGGACACATTTGCTTAAGAGGCTTATTAGATCCCACTGACACTGCTGGATGATTCCTCCTACTAAACACTAATGCAGACTGGTTTTACCCCACTTAGTAGCGATGTTGAGATTTTATTTTTTTACTGCAAACCAACAGGCATTATGACTCCCGTACCAGCATCTAAAGGGGAATTTTTCATTCACACTTACCACTGTAAGAGATTTTTATTCCTTGTGACCATCAACATAAGGACATTTTTTATCCCCACTGACCCCCGAAACACCAGGGCATTGGTTTATTTTACCTGGCCACAGTCTGGTCCTCAATAATTCTGACAACTGCCTAAAATGTTTTGGGATCCTTTCTTTAGGTAACTCTAAAAGGAGCAATATTTGTAAGTGCTACAAAGACCTTTATGATAACTTATGATAAATAATCATGTTAGCAAACAGCATCACAAGAACAAGAATTTCAAATGTTTCCTTTACCAAGGCTCATATATGCTTGCTTTTACCTCCTGGTTATATACATATTTTTATTGAATAAATTGTTGTTTTCAACAGTTCCAACCGCTATTATGGTATTTCAGACACAAACCTAAAGGCAAAAAAGCTCTCATGAGAATCTAACTAAGGGTCACCGGGAGGCAGATTGTCACGTGAACCTGTCAAAACTTTGATCTTTACCTTTTTGCATCCAAACAAGTTTTTCTGCCTTTCTGTCCTAGTGATCATGACAGAAACATCATTTGATGAGTAGCAACCTAATAAATCTAGTGTTGGTTTAATGCCACATTTGGAAGGAACAGGTGAATTCCAGTATCTTATTATTATACCTTGGATAAAGAAACTTGATGTAGCCATCCATATTGACAAACCCGGAGTAGCTATGTTTATAGAGATATGACAATGGGGGGATGTATTACACAACAAGAAGGGGTTGTAAAACTAGGACAAAGACACTGTTTGGAACACAGGGAGGAGACAAAATCAGGAAGGAGACATAGAAGACAGGGGTGACCCAGGAAGAGGACAGAAAATGGTTCAGGTCCAAGGATGATAACTATTGCATGTAGGCCTTGTTTATAATATAGTTATTATTTGTTGTATGTGTTGTATTTATATTTGTGTTATGTAACTCTTTTCTGCATGTATGATTATGTAAAAATATAGCTTTTTTATACGCAATTGTTGTGTGTTTTCTCCTTCGGTGACGGCCGTTTTAGAACTTACAGGAAGAATTATTACTATTGAATTAATATTCATATTTTATTGGAAATTGTTCTTAATAATAATCATAATTTTTTTACAAAGGGCTCTGAATCGATTTAGTATGACTTGATAAATTCCACATTTGGCCTTGTTGTACAGAGCTGGCTAGAACTTTGTAGCCCACTCTCCTGTGATGGTTTTGCAACAAAATACACAATACACTTACCTGATTAAGTTATCTAACAATGTCTTGTGTAAAGCCACATACACACATGCAATAATAGTCGTTGGAAAGGATCTTTCACGATCCTTTCCAAGGAGTAGCACTGCACGATGCATGAACGAGTGCTGTACATACAGCTCTATGAAGAGGGGAGGGGGAGAGCGACGAAGCAGCACCCTGCTGTGCACTCTCCCCCTTCCCTTCTATCAGGATTGTTAGTCGTCCTTCATTTGTGGATCCGCCAGGACAGTAGTTTGGACAATGGACGACTGGCGCTGTACACATGCCAGATCCTCGCCTGATATCGGCCCTGAGACGATTATCAGGCGAGAACCGTTGGGCGTGTGTACGTAGCTTAAGTTTCAAAGGTTCCCTGCTACATTTTTTAAATAATGTTTACTGTTTTTTTTATTATCAATGCATTCAAATGAATTTGTACAATCAAGTGAACACACAGAGTTTATTAATCACCATCAAAGGAAAAAAAACATCAGTATTTATGATCCTTGACTTACTTAGACTTTTACAGGGGAGAGAAGCAGCTGATATGTAGATTAGAAACTCAATCCAAAACATACAATACATCACAAATAAATACACCTGAATGGTGTTCATAGTCAATAAGACTGGATGTACTAAAGATGTTTGAAAACGGCAACAAGCTATGTAGAAGTTTTAATTGTCTACAAGATGTCTTAGATAGACCTGGATATACTGTTTGATTGGCAAACAGTAGAAAAGGTGGTTTCATGATAATAAATGTAAGGTTAAGTATTTGGGGGCTAAAAACATGTATGCCTCATATATCGTAAGTGGAGTACATCCCCTATAGATCTTTGATTAGAAGTCAAAAACAGAGTAGTGCCTTAGATTTTATAAATATTTTGAAAAGATGGTAGGAGAGGATGTGGAGCTTTTTATGTAACATGAACCTTTAAAAACGAAGGAACTAAACCCCAAAAATGTACTGAAAAAAATATTACAAAATTGTTTTGTTTTACTAAATCATAATCAGCTTCAACAGTTGAAAACCTTTCAACTGTTGAAGCTGATCAAGAATGGAAAATTGACCATAAGGAAAACCATAATAGTGAACTGAATTAAAAAAGAAAAAATATATATATTTGAAATATTATTTCCAAAATGGTGTTATTTTAGAGGGAACAATTTACAAAAACTATTCTTTGTTATAGTTATAAAAATCTACACAAACATACAACAGATTCTAAATACAAATATGTATTCCTGAGAAGTTGTTCTTTGTTTTTTGTCCCTCCCTTCTGGCACATTGGACCTGATTTATTAAAACTCTCCAAGGCTGGTTAGGATACATTTTCATCAGTAAAGCTGGGTGATCCAGCAAACCTGGATTGGATTTCTTTAGTCATTTGTTATTTGCTAGCACATGTATTGAATCTTGGACAAGATTCATTCCAGGTTTGCTGAACCACCCAGCTTCACTTATGAAATTGTATTCTCCCCAGCCTTGGAGAGCTTTCATAAATCAGGCCCATTGTCTTGGTGTCACCTTCAATTCTGCCTTTTCCTTAACCCCCCATATTCAGAACAATTCTAGGTCCTCTCACTTTCACCTGCACAGCATCTCAAATGTCTGCTCTTCCTGTCCCCAGAGACCACAACATTTGTTGTACACACTCTTATTATCTCTCCTCTGGACTACTGTAACATCCTCCTCTCTGGTCTTTCGTCTAACCCGACTCTCTCCTCTAAAATCTATTAGGAATTCTGCAGCCAGACTTATTCATCCTTCCCATCGCCCCTCTTCTGCTGCCTCTCTTTGTAGTTCTCTTTATTGGCTTCTATTTCACTAGAGAATCAAATTCATTCCGGACATTCTCACTGATATTATCATCCTTATGTCTTTTATATAGCTTCCACAACAAATTATCTACATATTGCCACACCATAATACCCTAGCTGTTCTATCTCTTCATTTTAACTGTTTTTTTTTTTTTAATCTATTTGCCACAAATGCTGAGAAAAGGGGGTTAATACTGTCATTTTACCTACTGTGTGGAGGGGAACATTTAATATTCCCACGGGCACGTTTGCTTAAGAGGCTTATTAGATCCCACTGACACTATTGGATGATTCCTCCTACTAAACACTAATTGGGCTGGTTTTACCCCACTTAGCACCGATGTTGAGTTTTTTTTTTTTTACTGCAAACCAACAGGCATTATGACTCCCGTACCAGCATCTAAAGGGGAATTTGCCATTCACACTCACCACCACTGTAAGAGATTTTTTTTTTCTTGTGACCATCAGCATAAGGACATTTTTTATTCCCACTGACCCCCGAAACACCAGGGCATTGGTTTATTTTACCTGGCCACAGTCTTGTCCTCAAAAATTCTGACAACTGTTCATTGCCTAAAATGTTTTGGGATCCTTTCTTTAGGTAACTCTAAAAGGAGCAATATTTGTAAATGCTGCAAAGACCTTTATGATAACTTATGATAAATAATCATGTTAGCAAACAGCATCACAAGAACAAGAATTTCAGATGTTTTCCTTTACCAAGGCTCATATATGCTTGCTTTTACCTCCTGGTTATATACATATTTTTATTGAATAAATTGTTGTTTTCAACTGTTCCAACCGGTCTTATGGTATTTAAGAGACAAACCTAAAGGCAAAAAAGCTCTCATGAGAATCCAACTAAGAGTCACCGGGAGGCAGATTGTCACGTGAACCTGTCAAAACTTTGATCTTTACCTTTTTGCATCCAAACAAGTTTTTCTGCCTTTCTGTCCTAGTGATTCAACAGTTCTAACCTGTCTTATGGTATTTCAGACACAAACCTAAAGGCAAATAAAGCTCTCTTTGAACCTTTCATAACTTTGATCTTTACCTTCTTTGCATCCAAACAAGTTTTTCTGCTTTTCTGTTTTAGTGATCATGACAGAGACATCATTTGATGGGTAGCAACCTAATAAATCTAGTGTTTGTTTAATGCCACATTTGGATGGAACAGTTGGAATTCCACTATCCTTTTATCATACCTGGGATAAAAAAAACTTAATGTGGCCATCCATATTGACAAACCCGGAGTAGCTATGTTGATAGAGACATGGCAATGGGGGGATGTATTACACAACAAAGAGGGGTTGTAAAACCAGGACAGAGGCAGTGTTTGGAACAAAGGAGGGAGAAGCAGAAGACAGGGGTGACCCAGGAAGGGGACAGAAAATGGTTCTGGCTCAAGGATGATAACTATTGCATGTAGGCCTTGTTTATAATATTGTTATTATTTGTTGTATTTATATTTTAGTCATGTAACTCTTTTCCTGCATATATGATTCTGTTAAAAAATATAGCTTTTTTATACGCAATTGTTGTGTGTTTTCTCCATCGCTGACGACCGTCCCAGAACTTACAGGAAGAATTATTATTATTGAATTTAATATTCACATTTTATTGGAAATTGTTCTCAATAATATTCATAATTTCTTACAAAGGGCTCTGAACCTATTTAGTTCCACTTGATAAATTCCACATTTGGCCTTGTTGTGCAGAGCTGGCTAGAACTTTGTAGCTCACTCTCCTTTGATGGTTTTGCAACAAAATACACAATACACTTACCTGATTAAGTTATCTAACAATGACTTGTGTAAGTTTCAAAGGTTCCCTGCTACATTTTTAAACATTGCTTACTGTTTTTTTTAATATTATAAATGCATTCAAATGAATTCATACAATCAAGTGAACACAATGTTTATTAATCACCATCAAAGGAAAAAAAACATCAGTATTCATGATCTTTGACTTACTTAGACCTGTATAGGGGGGATGCAGCTGACATGTAGATTAGAAACTCAATCCAAAATATACAATACATCACAAATAAATACATCTGAATTGTAAGGGTTCAATAGTCAATAGGACTGGATTAACTAAAGATGTTTGAAAACGGCAACAAGCTATGTAGAAGTTTTGTCTACGAGATATTTTAGATAGACCTGGATATACTGTTTAATTGGGAAACTGTAGTAAAGGTGGTTTCATGATAATAAATGTAAGGTTATGTATTTGGGGGCTAAAAACATGTATGCCTCATATATCGTAAGTGGAGTACATCCCCTATTGATCATTGATTAGAAGTCAGAGACAGAGTAGTGCCTTAGATTTTATACATTTTTTAAAAGGATGGTGGGAGAGGATGTGGAGCTTTTTCTGAAACATGACCCCTTTTAAAACAAAGAAACAAAACCCCAAAAATGTACTGAAAAAAATATTACAAAACTGTTTTGTTTTACCAAATCACAATCTGGACAAAACTGAAAACCCTTCAACTGTTAAAGCTGATAAGGAATGGGAAATTGGCCATAAGGGAAACCATAACAGCAAACTCAATTAAAAAAGAAAAAAAAACAATTATATTTGAAATGGTATTTCCAAAATGGTGTTAATTTAGAGGGAAACATTTACACGAACTATTTTTTGTTATAGTTATAAAAAGTCTGCACAAACATACAACAGATTCTAAATACAAATATGAGCACCAAAAAATCAATTTACAATATAAACAGATAAAATCAAACATACCTGAAGAAGAACTAAGCCTTAAATCCAATAACAACAGGAGACAGGCTCAGCAGACCATTGCCATGATGTGATTCAACTCTGCTTCGTTAGGAGACCTCCTACAGTTTATTGATTTGCTCTGACACTTCATATTATACAGATTTTGCTTTGATACCATCCGTATTAGACGTAGGAGACTGTATCTGACACAGATTGCAAACATTTTTAATAAATAATTGGCAGTAAGGTATAAATTAGAATAGTAATTGGACCAAAACTGTAAAGCAAAATGTAATTTTGCTAATCCTAAAATACTTATCAAAATATTGCACATAGTATTGCATATATCCTTTCCCCACACTGTAGGACTTTACATTGTTGTCCATTTTTCAAGAACTAATGTAGATTTATTTCAGTCATCTAATTATGGACAAAATAAATTACTGGTAGATTTTTAAAAACAACTAGTTGAAGAAGCTAAATTTGACATGGTATTGTTTTCTTGTCATCCCTGTACAACAGAATTCAACATGGCGTCACTGTACACATTTTTTGTTAACGGTTATCGGACGAACGGCCGTTAGTCGTTCGTTTCCAAAGATAGTTATTGAATGTGTGTACACAGCTTTGGAGGCGAAGAAGCAGAGATATTTTTGCAAGGGTGAGCATGTGCATGGAGGTAGATATCTGCTCAGTTAATGGGGGGAGGGGGTTTGAGCAGTATGTGAGATGTTCTCTCCATTATCACATAGAGGTCCTTTCTCCTTCTAATGGTAAACCAGCCATCAGCACTCATCCTGCTAGAATGGCTGCATGTCACATGAGTTGATGAGGACAATGCAACTGGGGGTTTGGTGAGACAGGAGGGACCTGGACCAAACTGCTGCCCAACTGAAGTCTAAGAAGTTGAAAAGGAGATCAGTTCTTTTTTCCTATTTGGATGAGGAGATATCTAAAGTTTGGGGGGGGGGGGGGGTGTGCAAAGTAATAGAAAACAGCAAGAAAACATTTCCTGAAGGGTATACAGGAGTTCTGATGATAGTTTTTCTTAAAGGATGTACAAAAACATATGTTTTTCAGAAAATGAGTAAAATCTTCAGAGCACTTTCATCTAACACTTTTATGTGATTCATTGTGCTCCATATGCTGTTGGTGAGAATTAGATAACACAGTTTCATATTGTGTGCAATTCTCAACAATTCATTTGTCAGACACTTTGCAATTGCATTTGTACGGCTTTTATGATGCATTTACAGTGTGTTATTTATATAGTATGCAATCCTCAGCACACAGGAAAAGATAAGCAGAAGACAAAAATCAGGATATAATAGACACGACACCCCATTTATGACCCCTTACACGACAGCTTAGTGTGAACAGGGTGTGCATCTGGAACAGATGGGATGTGATGTAAAGAAAGTAGACAAGAAGCTTGGGGAGGAAAATGATATGCCTACAGCCTGATATATTGCAAACTTTGATCCAGTGATGGCAGATTTGGGAGATGTGATGGGTGTATGTGGTGAGTGTATACTGCAATACAATTTAATGAAAAACAGTTCATAATACATCCAAAGCACCAATGTTTCTGGGACACCTTTCCCAAAATGACAGTTATAGAACATCCTTTATAAAGGTAAAAGACATGTCAGCCACCTTGATATGGGGGGTTTTGGCTCTGGCTCTGTGAAAAGTTGCTGTTTGGATGTAATTGCAAAAACTGTGTTTCATGGTTTTCCAGGCAGGCATTTCTATTAATCAATAAAAACCGGCAGTGATTCTATCCTCTCACCGACTTGGCTTTAGATAAAGTTTAGTGTTCTTAGTGCTGATCTAACATTATTTTCCACAGTCATACAACAAGCAGAAATTAGACTAAAAGAGCCAATGGACACAGTAAAACATCTGTGCATAGTGAACATTACTACAATGCATTTAACATATGTTATGTACAGTAGTGTGTTCTTGTGCCATTCATTACCAATGGTAACTTATTAACCAATGCAGATGCATTGCAGTGCACCAGATGTCCAATGATGTACACCCCTGCAATGCACTACATTGATAAAAATGGTGTTCATCTAGTTTTTTGTCTGATCATATGCTTTACACTTTTGTGTGTTAAGCTTGGCCATTGAAATGAATAGGCTGCTTTAACTCAAAAAACATATTAATTCATGGCATAACACATGCTAACACCTTTGTGATCAAACAATGCAAAAGAATAGGCAGACATAGTGGGCCTAGTTTATTAAAGCTCTCCAAGGCTGGAGAGGATACACTTTCATCAGTGAAGCTGGGTGATTCGGGAAACCTGGAATGGATCTGCTCCAGGTTTCAAAATATTTGCTAACAAATAGCAAACAATTTTTAGGAAATCCATTTCAGGTTGGCTGGATCACCCAGCTTCACTGATGCCTTGGAGTGTTAATAAATTAGGCACAATGAATTTTTATGTTTGTCAATCAAGTCAAAACAATTTTGTTAGTTTTAGGTAAGATTTACCATTTACCAACCTCCCCACTTACTTTTCTCAAAAAGGAGAAAAAAAACCTCACCCTTAATAAAATATATTGGTTATTGTAATAAATAAGTAATAAAAAATAATCATTTTTATCTTACCATGTACATAAAAAAAGTCTGACAAACCTCTAAAATCATTTAAAATGAGATATTTACACTGCATGACTAGCAAACCTCACCCTCTAACCCCTCCTTACTTTACCCCAAACTTTATTAAAAGTAGGAAGTTATGCAATGAGAGCCAGACAGACTTCCTCTATTAGTTGGAACAGGTTAAAAAATTACTTTTGTCCTAGTTTTAATTAGCACTTTTTCAATTAACCACAGTGTTTTTTCATTTTAACACAAGCAATAAGTACCCTTCTGTCCCTCATGATGTAGTCATGTATTATAGCTGCAATAAAAAATAGAAACACTATTAGGACATTTTTATGGACCCTAGTATTCCTTTATAAAATCACAAAAATTCAAGTAATTTTTTTTTTTTATAGTTGAAAATTTAGTTGGAATTTAGGTTGATTTATTATTATTATTATTATTACTATTTATTATTAACTTTCTAACAAGTTATCGGTACATGGTCACTATTCACCCAAAATACACTGGTTAAAAGAGGTTTCAATAACACTCAAAGATATATATTAAAGCACAGGTCTTGTTATAAACAAACAACACAGTGCAATTAAAATTCACTAGTCAATTTTTTTTTGTTTTGATCCTTGAGAGGACTTTTTGTACTGCTGGGCCTTTAGAAAGGGTGATAAAACAGACAGTAATACTTATTTTTTTCTGACATTCGCATTTCAACATTTAAACAAGTGTGATATAGTCATCTAAAGGGTTCATTGTTATTTAGATACTAGTAAAAGTGTGCTCCAGGGCTGGAGGGCTAATGGACAAGAAATACATTTATTTAGGATGGCTGGGTAATGATCCATGTTAGCAACTTAGAAAAGTGCCTGTTGAGTTTGGTAACCCAGTGAGGGGTGGGTAAGGTGGGTAGAAAGGGTTGTACATGAAAGGGCTGGAGGAGGAAGATAGCTGTGGAAGGATGCACCTACCGGTAAGTGGCCACAACACCCATTGCTGCCCCTTTTGCTACCCCTGCACTTGGGGTGGCCACCTTAAGGCCAACACTGCTTTGAAGGGTGTGCAGGCAGATCTCACAGACATTCCAGTTTTTTTCTAGTAGCCTTCTTTCCTACTAGGTGAGCAGGGTATGGGTCTAAAGACATCAGAGAGTATGCAGGCACATAAATAAACATCACTCACAATTGAAACTAGCACAGAGCTACCCACTGTCATTCAAGATCCGCTGCCAGAAAAATCTTCACTACTGACATCTTTTGCAGCAGTTTGCTCAGGGGGTCTCTGCAAGAGTTGTTGTAATACCTAGACCATATTGGAGGCTTTTTACCAGTGCAATAATTTTGGATGACATTGAAGAGAAGGTAACTTTGCATTGCAAATGGGAGGGGGAATACTGCTGATGGGGTGATATACCAATAAGGATGTGGAATCTGATCTCATATTTCTCGACTCTCCAAAAGGAAATGTCTTGAATCTCCTCTTCACAGGTTACTGAACCTAACATGTGTTCTTGAGGAGCCTGGATAGGTGGGAATGTGGAGGTGGATGGGATTAAAGAGTAAATGAGCAATAGAGTGGAAAAGTGGGGAGTGTGGGAGCACCAAGAGTTTAAAAGACAGGAAGGAGGGTGGGAAATTATTACTAGTGGCAGAATCTCCTAATGGCAAAACTCAGTGAAAAAATTAAACCAAGCTTGGAAAACAAATCTATAACTGAACTTTTATATTACTATGATGTTGAATGTTATATAGGAATAGATCAGCTGTATGCAGAGTGCCATGAAGATGCATACCATAAGGCTACTGGAGGCATTGGGCATTTTACCTATTTTAAAATCTAATTGTAGACAATCCACCCCTCTCTCTGAACTGAATTGATAAAAATGTAAATGTCCCTGATGTCTTCCAGGCAATCACAATGCTCAACACTCTTTACCTTGACAGCAGCATTACTTGCCAATCCTTACCCCTGTTTCCAACAGACAGGAAGCAGTGAGAACCTGCATATAATATGTACAGCCAGTGGTAGCTGTCTCCTACGTAGGTTAAGGGCCCACAGTTCAGTTTACCGTGCCAATCAAGTAGTTTGTAAGGTAAAAATCAGTCTGGAAATTCTGAATATAACACTTTTGACCCAATTTGGACAGACAGCTCACCAACTGTGCTGTATCTATGGAAAATGTTTTGTGTATATTTAGTGATGACATAGTGTTGTAGTTTTTATCTCTAAAGTACTTGATATCACAATTTGTTGCCTGTCCCTCCACATTGTTGCGTTAAGCTGTGTACACACTTCCAATTTTTATCGTTGGTAAACGAACGACGAACGATCCTGCACGATATCTGCGAACGATCGTATGGCACCGATCCTGTACCTACAATGCCGATTATCGGGCGATAAAAATCTGACGTGTGTACATAGCTTAAGACCCCTAAACATTAAAGAACAGATATCAAACACCCAGGTAAGAACTGTTAAAGACAAGGTATGGGACACCCAGATAAGCATTGTTCAAACGAGATATCATGTGCACAGATAAGAACTGTTAACAGATATCAGGCAGACAGAAAATTGCATTCTTTTATTTGAATTAGCAAACTCAAGGACATGCATCTTAGGTAGAAGCAGTAAAACAAAACCAGCACATCAAAGCAGCAAGCAGAGCCTAAAAATCTAATGAGTAATCATGGCTGATCCCACTGCCAATTTTGAGCTCAACCAATCTGATTGATATTCCAATCAATATGAAGTCCCAGAATTCATGTACAAAATTCTGCCCTTCCATTCCTCTCCTTCTGATATAAGATTTGCGACGGGAGAGTATAAATAAAGCAAACATGTAAACATCACATAGCTTGTAATATCTATGTACATCGTTATGCAAAGGTGTGTTCTGTTTTCTATACTGAAATGTGTTACATTTCACAGTTTAGCTTTTAATTGATTTAGTAATGAAATATAGATTATTCAGCTCAGTAAATTATCCTCTTGACAAGTTAATGAGGTGCACCCCTGCTTTACCATCCACCCATGTGCAAACAAAAATCCTAGTTTTGTAGATTTCCTTGAATGTGAAAATGGGTTTCTCTGCAAAGTAAATTATCATTCCATTTACTAAGCTAAGTTAAATAATTATTACAATTGGATAATACACTTTCCTAAGTGAACAGTCTATTTCTTTTTGTAAAACTCTCCTAAGGAGTAAAGCTTTCTTTTTTATACTTGTCCCCTACTGATCTGCAGATTCCTTCCACCAAATCCTTGGCAGAATAAAAAGGTTTTTCCTTTTCAGAGCAGCACTAGGATCCTGGGGAAATCTGGCAGTAAGTGAGCTGTCTGCTAGACTCCACCTTCATCCCCATCACATTGAAAGCTTCACCCTTTGCTGCACTTCACAATCATCCTCTCCAACGCCCAGCTATATGTGTGCATCCCTGGTGAATGCTGATCTCCAATGCTGACGTCTGAGACCAGGAGGATCTGATCTGAGCTAGGAAGCAATGCTCAGCCTGCTACAGCAGCAGAATAAAGCTTCCCTCCATCCATCATATACAGGCTGGGAAATTTGATTCTTCCTTCTCTCTACACTTCTATCACTGCCTGCCAATGACATTACTCTGGAGCTGCACTGATTAGTATGATCAGGAGGCTGCACACACAGGTAAACTTTTACTATTCATCTAAATCAACAAACCTTAATACCATTTCTTTTTAAATCATCTTTAGATATGTAATCCAGCATACAGTGATAGCCTATGGTGAGTATATAATTATGTCATTATAATAATGCTGATCTATTAACTGGAATTGGGATCACAGTGTCACTGAGTGCTAATGACTACTACATGTGTACAGTTATCCAGAAGTTAAATATTATTGTATTCTTCATATGAGAAAAGAAAACTATTAGACTCCATCTAGTGGATGTTATTTATGTTATGTTATTTTTTTTATTATGTCTGTGATTTGACATCAAGTTACTATTCAGTTTGTGTTTGTCCTATGCACCTATGTTGAGTTATCCTAGTGTGTGTGTTTGCATGTATATATATATATATATATATATATATATATATGTATACTTATATATATATTTAAATAAAATAAAAAAATATATATGTATAAAGTATATATATCTGTATTGTTCCACTGGATTGATCTGTCCAATAGTCCTTTAAAGAGAAGCTGAAAATTTTATATACAATTTTATTTATACAATAAAATACAATTTATACAATTGTATTGTATAAATATATACCTTGTATATATATATATATATATATATATATATATATATATATATATATTTATATATATATATATATATATATATATATATATACATATATATATATATAAATATATCTGCATTGTTCCACTGGATTGATCTGTCCAATACTCCTTTAAAAAGAAGCTGAAAATAAATTGTCTGACATCTCCTTTGAGCATTCACTGGAGCTGCGACTGAAGTTGTGTGTAGTAGACTGTAAAGACGCAAGCGTCATATTCAGGTCATTTGCAGTTCCTACATAGTTTGAGCCATGTAGGAACTGTACACTGACTTCTGTACTGTGTCAAAGTTACACAAATATTTCTCACAGTTGGAATAAGATATATATCTGTAAGATATTATAGCGAAGAGTAAATATTTCAAGCAGGTTAAATGTGTTCTATAACTGCTCCTTTTCTCGCAGTGGCACAAGTCAAGCCAATTAAAGATCAGTTTAACTGCTTTTATGTTTACTACCTGCAGCATACTGTTTTCTTTACTTTAACAAGTATATAACATTGTTTGACGTTAAGCTATATTTAGCACTAAAATAAAAAAAACTAAGGATGTTTATGGTAATACTAAAAGTCCATTTTTTTTATTAGGATATTTAAGGGTATTTTATTTAAATCTATGTGCAAAGGAACACTATCCATGTGCAGAAGACCAACATGCCTAAAACACAGAATCATGTCAATGAGCTGTAAATAGCATTACCGTAGTCCAGTACCACTCCGTATTTTTGTTACAGATGTTGCTCACCCAAGGATCAATATCAGCATACAGGTACTGTGGACATGTTGATGATACTTTAATAACCTCCATGGAGAAATATAATAATTATGTATGAAAATAACCAGAATAGAATATTAGCTGGCACTGTGGTAATTAGAGCATTCATTCTTATATGAAGTTGTTCACCCAAGCAGTAAGTTTCTGTTCTAGTGACCCTTTAACAACAGTACCATGATTCACAAAAAAAGACCCTTCCATCAAAAATAAAATAAAGTCTAATAAAATGGTGATTTTTTTTCTCCTTCACGCTCTGCCTTGGTGGGTGGGGGAAGGAGTAGGCGTGTGCAGTTTACCAGTTGAAGGGGTCTTCTTGATTAAAGTGCTCCAAAACTAGGACCCTAAATAAATATTACCATTTGGACCATATAACTTTCTTACATTTATACCCTTCCAGCTTCAGAATGTGTGAATAAAATAAAAACTAAACTGTAATAATTGAAATAATATGCATGTGTGTCCTGTGGAGTGTAATATGGGTTGCCCTAGGCCAGTATGAAATTTCTGCCAACTGACATTGACCACCAATCCCAACAGGTTTTTATTTAAAACATTCAACCGTGTTTTGGTGTTGTTAATGGTCTGATACTGCCCAACGGGTTTCAGGTATTTTCTGTTTGTCATATTGGTTAGTCAAGTTATTGGCCAACTGAAACCTTTCAAGTATCAGTTCTTTGGTATACAGGTTGGTTGAGTTTTAGGTACAACGGGTTACCTATGCACAGACTACTGACTGTACATACTTCTTCAATTATTTTTACAGAAAATTGCGAAGCTGTAGTTTCTTTACAGTAGTGCAATAGAAACTTCCATTAAATTTAGGGTCACTAAAACAGGTGTCCCAAGTGGAAGAATTCTCGTCATCTCCTGTAAAGTTGTGGAATTCTCATTACTTTGTGTCCTTATAACAGTGGTCATCAGAAAAAATCAGAAGACTGAATCTTCCCATTAGGTTCATAGACAGCAGTAAAAACCTGTTGGAAACCTGTTTTCCAACATTTCACACCCTAAAGGTTTACACATGTATAACATTTATTCAGGCTTTTGTTTCCTTATTTTTTTTGAAGGGGGGAGGGTTAAATACTATGACTATTCCCTTTTGGATTTAGATCCTAAATGATTACATTTGTATAGTAGTAGTTGCTGGATATTATGATCCCTGTGAGCCAGTTCCAGTATTGTCTTTGTTATTTTCTTCTTTTATTTGATAGTATACATATTATTCCAAATAACATATTTATTCTTCTGCTTCAGAATCTAATAACTCCTCAGTTATCCCTCTTCAAACCCTTTTTACTATCATCCAGTTCCCCATATTTAAAGCACCAATTAGTTTTGGTTGTGCTACTTGTTTATGCTTTGCAGACTTTAAACAATGCATTATTTGAGTGTAAGTCAATAGATTTATTTCAATAGATCTGGATGGTATACTCATTTGTTCTCCAATTTTTGGAATGGCTTGGGGTTCAAGGAGAACTGAGAAGATGCTGTGATAAGAATGATTTTGGAGTGTCTGAGATTTTTAGAAACCGTATGAACAATTGGCATTTAACATTCCGATAAGTGAAGAGAGCAGCATTTAGTGAAAATGGTGTTTGTATGAATACAATTCATATGAGGGGTGATAAGGTTGACTATTCAGTAAATGGAGATTGCACACTGAGTAGGGAGTTCAAGAAGGTTAAGGGAGTCATATGTGTGTATGCACATATGAGTTTTGACGGTATGTAGGGAGGATAGATATTTGGTTTAGGAATGAGTGGGGTGTGAGATCAGGGTGTTGCCTTGCAATGGCATCCTGAAACTGCCACTCCTTATAACAGTATATATTTTATACAAATTTTTTCTCTGAACTGGTGGCATTCTCATCATCTTCCCCTAAGGTATGTGGGGTAGAAAGATATTTTTTGAATATGGAATGTAGGGTGTGAGATCAGGGTGTTGCCTTGCAATGGCATCCTGAAACTGCCACTCCATATAACGGTATATATTTTATACAAATTTTTTCTCTGAACTGGTGGCATTCTCATCATCTACCCCTAAGGTATGTGGGGTGAAAGATATTTTTTAGATATGGAATGTAGGGTGTGGGATCAGGGTGTTGGCTTTATCTCGATTGCAATTGCATTCTGAAACTGCAGTTCCTTATAACAGTATAGAACGAATACGTGATCTGCACAACCATTCTCTGAACTGGTGGCATTCTCATCATCCACCCCTAACCTGTGCCATCCACAGCGTTATAAACCCAGGCTCCAATAAGGAACCATACACCAATGTATTTGTGCCGTTTCATCCCATACTAAAAATATACTCATTCACTCTTCTTTTTCTGTCAGCATGTTTTTTGTTAGCACATGAACTGATTAGCTCCTTGTAACGCTTCTTCCTTTCGCACTCTAACTCTTCAATATGCAGACTCTAAATGGCCAATAACAGGTGGTATTAAGGTATTTGCACTGAATAAAGTATATTGATAGATGTATATTTATAACAGAACTGCATGAATGTGTATCTTTTCCTGAAATTTCTTGAAATTCAGATGTAACAGATTAATAAATCTTCACCTACTCTACAATTTTCTGTTCAAGTGCTGCTAAAGTTAAAACAAAAAGTTTTTAGTTTTAGTGGTAGCTCAGACTTTTCATGTCTTCTTCTGAAAATAAAAAAAGACTCACTTTTTTCTAACAAATTATGTCAAGTGTACATTGACTTTTGTATGCAGGGAAATTTAGCTAAGCATTGGATGATTATCAGTGCCTGCTCAGTACAGAAAAAGCGGCGATTTTGAAAAACATTCCAAAGAGAGGTGATGAGGAGCAGGGATTAATAAAGGCACGGGAAGCTGGCCCTGTCTTTAAAATGTCTGTGAACCTGAAAATGTTCTTTGCATGTTTATATGTAAATATGTTTTAGAATTATGTTTTACTTGCCCTATATTGCATGGTGTCTCCATTTATTCAGAACACCAAGGTGATAATGCCACCTTTTCTCCTGTCCCCATGCATTTTGACCATGCCAAGCACAGAGCCAGATCTGTACTGGTTTGGTCAACTTCCAATCATTGGCTAAATGTTTATTATACAGCGTGTCATTCTCAAGCAGAGAACCTGTACCTCAATAGTCAGTTTTTACTCCCCACCGTGCCCTTTGTGTTGGATGATAGCAGCTCAAGCAGATTGAGGCTCCAGGGTGTGATAGGAGCTGGTCACACCACATAAACCCATCCTTATCTATGAATACGTTAGTAAAATATAGCTTAATAATTAGCGCAAGGAACTTTCTTTATATTGGATAACTTACATTTTCTCAATATGTCCACATTTTTTTCAATATGTCCATGTGACTGCAAGAGCACCAATCGGCTGTGTGCAGCCATGGCCAATAGTTGTGTAAACAAAACCATGATCACCATCAAGACACATAATGTGAAATTCCATTAATGGGTTTGTGTAAACTTTAAATAGTATTTCACAGGGGGTCCGGCTTTGTTTTTTTTTTTTCAGCTTCAATAACATCGACACTTGGGAACACTTAATTGACTAATAGCATCTCAAAGCAGAAGTGTGCTGGACATGTTTTAAGGGAAAATGCAACCGGATAGAATGAAAAGGCTGTTTCATGGAATTTCCACATTAGTAATAAAACATGCTTTCTGTCTGCTCATCCTAACAAGGGGTGGAGAACATCAGGTGCAATAGGCCTGATTTATTAAAGTTCTCCAAGGCTGGTCAGGATACACTTACATCCGTGAAGCTGGGTGATCCAATAAACCTGGAATAGATTCCATAAAAGTAATTTTCTATGTGTCAGCAAATGTTTTCAATCCGAGACCATATCGGTTCCAGGTTTGCTGGATCTCCCAGTTTCACTGATGAAAGTGTATCTTCTCTTGGAGAGCTTTAATAAATCGGTCCCAATGTGTGTGGCCTGAACCTTATACACCCCTGTTTTAGTCTAATATTATCATCCACATCTTTTATTACTGATCTGTCTGCTCTGCACCCTCATGTAGAACACACAGAACACCATATCGCATTTCTGTTCACCTCTTTCGTATTAATTGTGCCCACCCAATAAATTTGCAGCATTCACCCCATTTTGAACTGGAGCCATCTGGGAAAAGAATCGTACCAATTTATACTAACCAGCAAATGACGGACATTAGTCACCCTACATTGTGTTGGCCTGTAATGTATATAAGTTGTAGGTGCACTGCCTTGGTGTGTTAGTGTGCCTCTGTAAATGAATAGCATTGCATGGTACATACACATCATATAAGCCTAAAACAAATAGTAATATGTTGTAGTACCACAGGTTTTTTATTTAGGACTCACTGGTGTGTTCCCCATCATCCGAGTCACTTTCAGTACAAAGATGAATATGTAACCTGCAATCCTTTTCTTCCTTTATGGTATAAGTAATATTCTGTGCTATGAGTAAGTCACATTTTTACTGCTGGTACAGGTCCCTCCAGAGAATCCAAATGTCATTCCATTGTGGAGCTGCAAAAATATTTCTCAACTCTCTATGCCATACAAATAGTATTCCCAAATCTTTAACTCCTGCACAGTTGTAGTGTGAGCCGAATATTTCTGTATATTCAATTGGTCTAAGTATTTAGTGATTGATGATACAATGGTTGGTAGACTCCGTTGTCAACTGCATTTGTAAGAATTGATTCACTAAGACACATTAGTTAAATAATTGCATTCGGTATTGCACAGTAATTGTTTTATTTTAAATGTTCTCTTCATATGATTTCATTGAATATTGAAGAACAAATACCCATGATTAAACCAGATGCATTATACTTGCTTCTATGGATGCTACCAGGGTAGATATTTCTTCTGATAATATTAGTTCCTTGATAGTCAAGCTGACCAGTGCCTTAAAGCTGAACTTATATCACCTGGAAATATACTCTGTGTTCAGAAGGACTCCTCATTGTTCTACAGCCTGCTCATTTACTGCCCCATCTCAAGGTAGGGGTAGGGAGCTGACCCAACTATATTGCTTAATTGCAGCAGAGAAAAGTCAAGTCATCCGTCTGGGGCCTTGCTGCCTCTACTTTAAAATGTCATGGTGCTTTAAAATGTCTTCCAATGCACTACTGCTCCAAAATGTGTAAAAAAAAAGGAATTGTGATGGGTCCTATTTGTTACTTTATTAAATGAATCAATATTATACTAAATATAACCAGTCTTCTTTATTTTCTATCTTTATTAAAAGAAAAATTGGGGGTTAAAGCTCCTAATATGCGTACTCTAGATTGATTTTCTAAGACATTTATGGTAACCGGGAGATCTACCACTGTCCAATTATTTATAAATAATAAGTAAACATTGCAGCAGGATACTTCCTATACATCTTACTTAAATGAATAATTTTACAGAGATTAAAGCCTATCTCCATGGTTTCTGGGCCTGCAGGCAAGAAGCAACTTTGTTCTGCTAACCTCCACCTCAAATTAAGTTTGAAGGCAGACCTTTATATACTTTTGGACCTAATTATAGTGGTTAATAGATGTTGATGTGTAAGATGTTATTGTACATTTTTTGTTTGTTTGGTATAAATATATATATATATATATATATATATATATNTATATATATATATATATATATATATATATATATATATATATATAAAATAACATTTTTATGTAGTTGTCTAAAATAATTTCAGCTTTCTTACCGACTACAGGTTGATTTTAAAATATAAAGGATAGTCACTGCTCCGTTGCCATGATGATACCCAATAGGATGCCAGGCTGGCATCATTTAAGGAAAAAAGTAAAGCACACTGGCGGATCAGAAAAATTCCAGCATAGATCTTAAACTCTGCAGATCCATTTACTTAGCTCTATTTACAATTACTTTTCCTTTACATTTAGGTCAATCCTGACACTTTATAGTTAGTTTATGCAGAGCAGATTTATGTTTTATTTATGCAACCAAATATAGGAAAATATGTTTTTTTTTTGTATAATGTGTCTTTGATGATTACTTGTAGAATGAATACTTTTGATGTAATTAAGTTTCTATAGAAAATGTATAAATTTAACACAGATAGTATTTGGCAGTACTTGGTATAACTGTGTATATTTGTGGAATTAATATTGTAAGTTGTAGACATTTGGCTCTGGTATTTATTTGAATGTGTTCATTGCCAATGACAGTAGGAAAGTGGAAGGCTTATTAAGTTAGAATTTAAAAAAAGCTAAACTACTTAAAATTTGTGAAAAATAAAAAAAACACCTTCTTTGAGAAGATTTCAATATCTCACAAAATAGGTGCTATGTTTTTTCTAAACATTTTATTTTTATTAACATATTTTTAAAGATAACAATAAAATAAACATAAAGGGAACAACAAAACAAAGGGAGGTAAGGCGGAAGGGAAAAAGAAGGAGGTGGGAAGGGGGGGGGGGGGGTAATTGTCTCTGAGCAGCCAATGTCCATATAAAAAAATAGGGATAAAAAATAAAAATAAAGAATAGTCCCGAGTGCAAAGCGGACTCCACTTGTTCATCTCACATTCCAGATAAGACAGCAGTTGTACATGACAGACATCGCTCATTTAACTTGAGGGATAACAGCCAGGAGGCCATCAGGTCCCATAAAAAGCAGAACAAAAAAGCAGTGCACTTTACATAGTACAGATCATTAACTTGGGTTACAGTATGTCACATTTTAAAGGCCCATCAGCGCTATATATTCAGCAGATTCCTGTAAAGCTATCCAAGGGGCCCAGGTAGAGGTGAATTTCTCATTTGTATCATGAATCCCAGAAGTGAGATCCTCCAATAACATTATTTCATTCACCCTGTGGAGCCATGATTTCATAGTTGGTGACCCAGTCTTTTTCCACATGCCCGGAATACAAGCTTTCGCAGCATTTAATAAGTGTTTAATCACAGAACTACTATAGGCCTTTTCTGGCCAGTCATTTAAGTGGAGGAGAAAAAGGCTGGGTCATCAGGTATATCATGTCCCGAGAGCTTCTGGCACACATCTTTAACATCTTTATCAAGATTTCTTTGTATTGGACTCAATACGGTTATTTTGTATTGAATCCAATACAAAATTATTTGAATTCCCCGCCAATCCACCTGCCAGCACCGACGTATGCACCGGCGTCTCCAGAAAACCCCGGAGATTGTCTCTGCAGTTGGCGGCTGAAGAGCTGAAGATCGAAAAGACTTGTCCCCCGGACCTGTGGGGACCACAGGATGCCGGAGGACAACAACAGAGCAAGGTCAGCAGGGTTTTTTTTTAAAGATTTTTAGTGACCCCGAGTGTGACTCAGGATTACCTGATTAGTTTTTGCATGTAAAATCCACCCCACACTCGGGATTACCGCTAGGGGGGTTAAGGCTGTGTCTACACAGACGTTTTTAAAAACGCATGTAAACATTCCTACTGTGTTTATATGCATTTCCATGCACTTTAATTAGCGTTTTATAGCTTGCCTTTAAAGCACAGGAAAACATGTTTTCTTTGCATTTTCCCACTGTTTTAATGCGTTTACATTTCAAGTTCTTTTAAACGCGGGAAAACATTGGAATAAACTTGCATTTTTCCGCAATTTTGGGCATTTTCCAGCCTTAACCCCATGTTTTAAATTTTTAAACATTGCAAACAATGGTATAGATAACGCCCAAAAATGTGCCTCAAAGACTTCCTGGTGTAGATTAGCCCATTTGAATGCATGGGAATTTCAAACATGGGCTTTTAAAGCCTCAGGTTAAACACTGGGAAAAATGTCCTGGTAAACTAAGCCTAAAAATGATTGCCTCCATCTTCATGGAGTCTAAGATGAGTACCTATTTAGAGGTTGGGAGACAATCAGATTGAAAGTTCAACCTCTGTGCAGTCATAGATGATAAGCAGGTCATTGTGTGATAAGATATTTTCTTTGAGAAAGCTCCGACTAGTTTTTTAATGTCAAATATATTTTCTATATTTACTATATATACTATATTTAATACATCACCTTTTAAAAAAATAGTCATTAGACGTGAAATTGAACTTTCCATTCTTGTGAGGGCCATATATTAATCGTTTATTTAATATTGTTATTAGGACGGTAAATGTATTTGTAATAGATCCAACCATTTTACGATATTATAATATGATGTTAGTTGTGATGGCTGCATTGTTTTTCTTCTATAGGCTTTCCCTGTACCTGGTGATCTTGCCAAACAAATTACACCAAATGTTTGTCTGTGCAGAACCATAGGATGGTAAACTTTTATGTTGAGGAGTCTGTGGACTAAGCCCTACATGACTATACCATACAATTGTACAGTGCAAAGCGGCCTGAGATTTGTAGTCCGTCAGGAACTGGCTTTATCATCACTAAAAGATGAAAACCCATGGATAGGATATAAGCTGTATATATGGACTTTATAGAGAGAAATGTAGAAGGCTAATGCAGACTTCCATATAAACATGCTAATTGCATGATTTTTGTTTTAATACTTCTGAGCCACTTATAGCTGTATATATATATATATATAGGTCAGGGTTTTTAAACCCTAATTTTAGGAACATTAAAAATAAACTACCCTTGCAGTGTGGGACACTTGCATTGCAAGTGGTGAATGCTTGTTGTTTGCTACTTGTTTTTTACTTTCCTTATTCCACAGGCCCACTTCTATTACTGGTCCCCCACTTCCTCTTCTAGAATGTCCGCCAATCTGTAGTTGCAATCCTGCGGTCATCTTTTACAATGCAGGACCAATAGTTAGTTCTGTAGTGTAAGAAAGGACATGGAGAGACTGTCCACAACCTAGATCAGGGATGCCTAACAGATGGATCGCAATCTACTGGTAGATTGCAAAGGCAACGCAAGTATATCGCAGAGCCCTGCCTTTTAAAATAAACTTTACCGCGCATAGAAGTTATTAAGTCCAAGTTTTTATTGTTGGTGATCACTTTGACTTGGTCATTTTTATAGTAGCTCGCAAGCTAAAAAAGTGTGGGCACCCCTGACCTAGATCATCAAGAGAACTGCACTGTCATGGGAGTGAGGGATGAGGAAAATAAAAGATAATTTTATTGGTAATAATGAACCTTTGATATATGCTGTGGAGTGGTAACCCCACTACAAGTGTTTTTGTTTAGTTCTTTGGAGCTTTCATAAAACACTGCAGAGTTTTTATAACTAAAATATAGTTTTTTTTATAACATTTATTGTGTGAAGACAGCACTTCTAGCTCAACACTTATACAGCTGAAGAATTCCTGTTGCTGCAGACCTGTAAAAATATAAAAATAGACTTACATTATAAAAATAAGCTTCAGTGTTTAAGTATTTTTTTAAAACTTTTAATAAAGTTATTCTTGTTAAAATTCTGTATGTCATTAAATTGTCATAATTAAATTTTCCAGCAGCCTTAACAAGCTTTTTTTTACGGTAGTTACGGTACGTTACATAGTTACGGTAGTTACGGTAGCTACATAGAAGGTCAGATTGAAAAAAGACATACGTCCATCAAGTTCAACCACTAGGGAAATAAACATATCCCAGATTTAAAACCCTATGGAGATAGTTGGTCCAGAGGAAGGCAAAAAAAAACAATTTGCTCCAACGGGGAAAAAAATTCCTTCCTGATTTTATGAGGCAATCTGATGTTCCCTGGATGAACAGTCTCTCTGGTATTTTTACTTTAAAGCCCTAATACCCATTTATATTCTGTGCTTTTGGAAAAGCATCTAGCCTTTTCCTAAAGCAATCTATATTAGTTGCTAAAACTACTTCCTGAGAGAGCCTATTCCAGATTTTCACAGACCTTACAGTGAAGAATCCCTTTCTTATCCGGAGCTTAAACTTCTTTTCCTCCAGATGCAAAAAGTGCCCTGTTGTTCTTTGTAATAATCTCAAAGTAAATAATTGGGAAGGGAGTTCTCTAGATAGAATAGAATAGATTCAGTTCAGCTAATCTCTCCTCATAGCTGAGCTCCTCCATTCCTTTTATTCCTTTTATTAGTTTAGTTGCCCTTCTCTGCACTCTCTCCACTTCAACAATGTCCTTTTTGTGAACGGGTGCCCCAAACTTGCTTTGTGAACCTTAATTTTGCCCAACTGTTTCTTAATCATATCAATCTTGAGCCATTGTGAACCGTTTAAGGCAGTGACATTGCTATTATGAATTTGAACTTGAGCTCTGCCATTTTCCTTTGTGTACACAGAGCTAAAAAAGTGTTTAGTAAATCGGCCTTTTCTTTATCCCCAGTTTCAAACCCAGAGACATCCTTTAAGGAGTCTACATGCTCAGATCTGATATTTTTGCTATTATTATATTTAAAAAATATTGGGGGGTTTGCCTTAATTTGCTTTGCAATATGTCTTTCATTTTGAAGTTTTGCATATTTTATCTCCTTTTTAAATCTTTTGTTATATTCTTTATAGTTTTCAAACAATGAAAGTAATCCTTCATTGTTATACTTTTGGAATACCCTTTTCTTGTTCTTTATGACATTTTTAACATCAGCATTTTTAACACCCATTGGAATATATTTTTAAGTGTGCTTGTGTAGAACAGACTTTAAGCACGTCCTATTTCTGTTCTGTGTTCTTTGAGGACAATATTGTCTCCCAGTCCAAGTCACAGAGAGCTGCCCTTAATAATGCAAAATTTGCTTTCTTAAAATAAAATGTTTTTATCTTTCCTGTTTTTGCTTCCTGTTTACAACTTACATTACATTAAATCATATTATGGTCACCTCTTACATTTTTTTAAGTTTTTCTTTTAATTGGTTCAGTGTTTTGTGTTTGAAAATTTATTTGAGATTCAACATTAATAATGGTTTCTACCACCTTTGCACATGTACACACAGCTTCTTAAAATCCTTACAGCAACATCATGTACAATTTAAAAAAAGGGAAGCTGTAAGCAGTAACACTGAGTCACACTCAGGGTAGCTAAACCTATGGGAAATAGTAGTAAAATCAAGCCTTATCTGATCCGCTGGCATTCCTTGTCCTTGTCCTTTGCATCTTCTTTCTTTTTCGGGCCGGCGTTCTCTGCACCAGATGAGTCGCCGGCGAGTTCCTGACGTCGGGAAGGAAATTCAAATCTTTTTGTATTGCATTCAATATTCAATTTTTTTATTTTTAATATATATATTTTTTAAATGTATTTAATTTATTATTTTGACATGTTTTTGTGTTTCAAATATTTTTATACTCTATACATATACACTCTAATACTATTACAGTAAAATGTAAAATACATTTTCACGAAAAACAATGTACCGCTTTTAGACATAAAAACCATACAGAAATGGACACTGATAAGGAGTTAAATCTAACTCTAGATTCAGCAAAAGTTCTTCCCTTGCACGGCACTGCAAAAGTTAAATGCTCCTTAACAATAATTTCTTCTTCTAAAGTTGTTAAAGCCAGCCTATTACTCCAAAAAACGCACATATGGGGAGACTCCCTTTCTGTTTTTCATAGTGCCTGTAGGTATTAGGACAGAAGATGAAAAATCCATTAGTGGTGATATGAGTTAATTTAAAAAAATATATTTTTGATCAAAGTTTAGGCTATTTTTTTTATAAATATCATTTTAATAATAGTCACGGGATTTAGGTTAATGAAAGATAGTTTTCCCTCTCCAGCTGCAGACAGTTCTGATATAATGTGACTTCCAAATAAAGTCCAGATTTCTCTATCTGCACCAGTAATTTTAGCTCTTACAACACACTGCTTAGTGTTGGAGGTGAAATTACATTTGACCTGCTTAACAAAATATAGCATTCACAACATTGCTTTAGAAGTGCAAGAAAAATAACCTATTGCAAAAAACCTTTCTAATTAAACAAAACTACCCATACCAGACTGAGGCTGTTATCTCAGAGTAAGAATTACAGACTAAAGCTGCGTACACACTTCCAATTTTTGTCGTTGGAAAGGATCTTTCACGATCCTTTCCAACGACAAGGGAGTGCACGATGCATGAACGGTGCTGTACATACAGCACCGTTCATGCTCTATGGAGAGGGGAGGGGGGAGAGCGACGGAGCGGCACCCTGCTGCGCGCTCTCCCCTTCCCTTTCATTAGGATCGGCTGTCGTCCATCGTCCGTGGATCCGGCAGGTCGGTCGTCCGGACGATGGACGACACCGACTGTACACATGGCAGATTTTCGCCCGATAATTGGCTGATGCCGATTATCGGGCGATAAAAATCTGACGTGTGTACGTAGCTTAAGAGTTAAGTATCTGCTGAAATACATCCAAAACAAGCTGGAGTATTCATGCTCCTCTCAATCTTAGAGCTAAGTGTTTATGAAGATTACAACTTGGCACAAATGTAAAACACAATAAATATACTGAAATGGTGCATGTAAAATATCTGCAGAATATATGTATTGGAGTGAATATGGTAATCTAAAACTAAATATCAAATACTTAAGCTGTCATTAACATATCTTCTGTATACCTTTTAGGGGCTTAATTGCCACTGGTACACTCATAATATCATTTAAGTGCAAAGTTTTTTTGAACTGGATTCTGGATCATAATGCTTTTTACATTTAATATTATATTTATCACTATATCACAAAAAGTTGTTTTTTTTTTCTCTCTGCAGGTATTTCCTTCTATATTAAACTGAAAATTGGAAACGTCACTGGAAAGTTGTGTCAGAAGTGGCAACATTGTGTGCCGGACGCAGCCAAAACACAGAAACTACAATCAAGATTACTATTTAGTTGAAAATAACACAGTACATACTGTTCTTTCAACATATCTGTGAGGCCATCAAACAGTAGCTAAACCATAGATTACAGCAAAGTTATTTTTTTACTCTGGAAATAGCATACAAACATTAATTCATCTCATTAATTAGATAAGTAAGTAAGCGTGCATATAGTGAAGATCCTGTTAATGCTTCTTCTAATCAAGAACCTATTGGAAATGCAGACATGGTTTATCAACACCATATTACTTCCTTAATCTTCTCTTATTGGTTTCTTGTGTTGCAAATATAATTAGTATACGTGAAGAAATCTCATCAAGTGGAAAAAATATGCAAAGATTTTCTCTACCTGGTTTAGCAATGTGTGCCAAAGTCACGTGTACATTGAACCTAAATGGCAGTTAAAAAATGAATCATATGTGTTATTGATTTGCAGTCTAATGGATCATGGCTCCAAATGTAGTAGAACACTTTCTTTTGGCAATTATTTGTGTTTTTCTGACATGGTGCCATGTTTATTGTAGCAATTATTCTGATAATTGGATGACACTCAACACTGATGTCACTCACCATAAGAAACTGTTTCCTGTCACTGCTAGCATCAAGGAGAGAAACAACCCTTCTCATCCACGCCTGTATTTTGATAGCACAGATGTTCAAGGATTAAGGCAGAAGTCCCATGGTACCCATATACATTTATTTAGGGCAATCAGAAATGCTGTTAGCATTATGCTGGAAAATCCATCTGCATACTTGCCTCCTCAAAAGCATGCTGATTTTGCATCCAAGTGGAATGAAATTTATGGGAATAATCTACCACACTTGGCACTCTACTGCCTTCTCTCTCCAGATGATAAAGCTTCATTTGATTTAGTACTGGAATATATGGACAGAATGGCAAATTACAAAGATTGGTTTGTAGAAAATGCCCCTGGGGATGAAGTCCCAGTTGCGCATTCTTTAACTGGATTTGCCACTGCATTTGACTTTTTGTATCAGTCTCTTGACAGTGACAGAAGAAAAAAATATTTGCAAAAAATTGAATCTGTAAGTAGTGAAATGTATGAATATTCAAAAATTCGTTCATGGAGTAAACAGTTTATCCACAATCATCAAACCACTAACATGGTCGCATTGCTCACTGGTGCACTAGTTGTGGAAGACTATAAATCAAATCAGGCAAGCACCTGGAAGGAAATTGCTATTGACACAATGGAAAAGACAATGTTTCTTCTAAATCATGTGGTAGATGGTTCTCTCGATGAAGGAGTTGCATATGGAAGCTACACATCAAAGTCAATTACACAGTATGTTTTTTTGGCACAACGACATTTTGGTATAAATCATTTAGAAGACAATTGGCTGAAAATGCACTATTGGTTTTATTATTTTACTGTGTTACCTGGATATCAGAGAACTGTTGGAATAGCAGATTCCAATTACAACTGGTTCTATGGCCCAGAAAGCCAGTTAATATTTCTAGACACTTTTATTCTGAAAAATGGAGCTGGAAATTGGTTAGCAAATCAAATTAGAAAGCACCGCCCAAAGGATGGACCAATGGTACCATCGCCTTCACAGAGGTGGAGCACACTTCACACAGAATACTTTTGGTATAATCCTGAACTACCTTTACATCCACCACCAGACCATGGTACACCAAAAATGCATTTGTTTTCCAACTGGGGAGTGGTAACATATGGAGGTGGCTTGCCTCATTCCCAGACTAACACATTTTTTTCCTTCAAGTCTGGAAAGCTTGGTGGTCGAGCTGTGTATGATATAGTTCATTTTCAACCATACTCTTGGGTAAATGGCTGGAGAAGTTTTAATCCTGGTCATGAGCATCCAGATCAGAATTCTTTCACATTTGCTCCAAATGGCCAGGTTTTTGTTTCAGAGGCTCTCTATGGTCCAAAATTTAGTCATTTAAATAATGTTTTAGTTTTTGCTCCATCCCCCACAAGTCAGTGCAATAACCCATGGGAAGGCCAGCTTGGTGAATGTTCACATTGGTTGAAATGGACAACCAATAAATCTGGAGATGCTGCTGGTGAGATTATAACTGCAAGTGAGCAAGGGGAATCTGTTTTTGTAAGCGGTGAAGCAGTAGCTTCTTATTCGTCTTCCATGAAATTAAAAAGTGTTTACCGTTGTCTTTTACTTTTGAATTACCAGACTTTGCTTGTGCTTGACCATATTGAGAAGCATGAGGACTCCCCAATCTCTTTAGTTAGTGCCTTTTTTCATAACTTAGACATAGATTTTAAATATGTTCCCTTTAAACTTTTGAACAAATTAAATGGTGCTATGATGGACATTTGGGATGCTCATTACAAAATGTTTTGGATAGATCAAAATGGTAATAGCCCTTTAGCTAAAATACAAGAAGCTGAACAGAAAGCCGAGTTTAAAAAACGATGGACTCAGTTTGTTAATGTTACTTTTCCAGTGAGCCAAAAGATTTCAAGGATTGCATACATATTTCACGGACCATATGTTAATGTTTCAAATCTAAGATTTCTAGACAATAGCAAATATGGAGTTAAACTCTCTGTAGAAATAAATAATACAGAAAAAGTAGTGTCTATGGTAACAGATTATAATGATCTCCAGGTCAGATTTAATTTTCTTGGCTTTGGGGGGTATGCAAAATTAGAAGACCAAAAAAAAATAGTACGCTTTGGCCTGGGAACTGAGTATAAAAAAAAAATAAACAATATGAATGTATTTCACTTTGGACTGAAGATTAATTTAATCATGGGTCTAATGTTATGTGTAGGTTTAGGGATTTTAGCATTTCATTGGAGATTCTATATTCCCTTCAGTAGGCTGATGCGTTTGATCTTGGTTCTGATTATAACACTGTGGTTTTTTGAATTGTTTGATGTATGGACAACGTGTACTCAGCCCATTTGTCAAAAGTGGAAAGGTGAGGTTTCAAATGATGAGGGCATGAAGATATCTGAAGCAAATTCTAATATTCCTTCTGTGGTAATTACATCTCTACCAGGGTCAGGAGCTGAAATTTTAAAAGTACTATTTTTTAACAGTTCAGATTTTGTTTATATCAAGGTTCCTACATCATTCATTGACATTCCTGAAGCACAATACAAAATTGATTCATTTTTGGATGCCTGTGAATGGACTGCCTCTGATGTACAGGATGGACATTTTCAGCTGATTCAAGGCTGGCTGCAATCTTTACTTCAAAACACACAACTCCATTTACAAAATATTGATTTACAGGAGGTCAATAAACTCAAACTTTTTCATCACCCCTCAACTAGCAAAGATACAAGAAGAAGGTTCAAAAGGAAAGACTCTTTTTCTGAGCAGAAAAGTAGACTTAAAGGAATGTATGATAGAGATGCAGACTATGTTAGACAATTACGTAATCATCTATCATTATTTCCCAAGGCTCAGCCTGTGCTTAGCCTAAGTAGTGGAAGTTGGACTTTAAAGCTTCCATTTATTCATAAGACTATTGGACCTCAGCTAAGAGCATTATTTATTGTTCGAGACCCACGAGCTTGGGTTTATTCAATGTTATATAAAAGTGATCCCAGTCTATATTCAATAAAAAATGTTGCACAACATTTATCTACAATATTTCAGGAGAAAGAAAAGCAGAAATGTAGCTCGAATTCTGGCTATGCATACGAATATGAATCCTTTAAAGAAGAATTTTCTAATTCTAACTCACATGACATCTCAAAACTTTCTCATCTATGGTTGGCAAATACAGCAGCAGCACTTAGAATAAATAGTGATTTGCCCTCCAAAAATTACCTTTTGGTCAAGTTTGAAGATATCGTTAACTTACCGCAACAGACTACTGAAAGAATATTCAACTTCTTTGGCATTCCACTTTCACCTGCAAGTTTAAACCAAATAATTTTTGCCAGTTCCACCAACTTATTCTACCTTCCCAATGAAGGAGAGATATCACCTGCCAGTATAAATATGTGGCAACATAACATGATGAGGGAAGACATCAAAATGATTGAGGACATTTGTTGGACACAGATGGATAAGCTTGGATATGAAAAATTTATTGGTTGAGGAGTATAATGCAAAACCACTGTAATACAGGCTAAGCCAAAAGTCATCATTATAGATGAGGATTTTCTGAGTTGTAGCCCCTATGTGCCTCAGGTCAGCAATCATTTGCACTAGCTTAATATGCTTTATGAATTTAAATCAGAATAAAATATTGTTTATTCTTGTATATTGTATTTTAGAGTTTTTCTTATCAGATTATTTTATGCATAGTCATTTTTAAAAGCCGTACAACAATTTAATGTTATATAACTGACTAATTTTTCTAGTTAGAATTTAGCAAACTCAAATTGCATAAAGGGATACTTATATTCCTGTTTAGTCCTCTTCTTTATGGTTCAATTGTTTCTTTAAAGTAGAACTTTTTCAGCTTAAGGCTATTTGCAAGGACCATTAAGAGTGTGTCTGGCATGTGTGCCTTACATTCTGTAAGCACTATGGTGTTTAGAATTAGAGATGAACTCCAAGCAGATGTACAAAACACAAGCAACACAGAGAAAAGGTAAACAACTATGTCTGCTTCTCCTTCATTGTCCAGTCATACCCAAGGGGCAGAATGGACTATGCAGTGTAACAGAGCTTTATAATTCATAATATAGCATACACAGAAATACAAATATTTGCAGGTTATCCTGTCAAATAAAATATGTATGTTTTATCTATGAATTTAACTTTGCGTGGAGTTCAGCTTCAAAGGAAGTTGTGCTGTAAACAATACTATCAGTTTTCCCTGGCCTTTTACATTACCATTACTAAATATATTGGGCCTGATTTATTAAAGCTCTCCAAGGCTGGAGAGGATACACTTTCATCAGTAAAGCTGGGTGATCCAGCAAACATAGAATTGATATCTTAAAAGTAATTTGCTCATTGCTAGCAATACTGTATCAGATCTATTCCAGGTTTTCTGGATCACCCAGCTTCACTGATAAAAGTGTATGCCCTCCAGCCTTGGAGAGCTTTAATAAATCAGGCCCATTGTCTGTGCAATGTAG
This sequence comes from Pyxicephalus adspersus, assembly GCF_032062135.1. Classification (NCBI taxonomy): domain Eukaryota; kingdom Metazoa; phylum Chordata; class Amphibia; order Anura; family Pyxicephalidae; genus Pyxicephalus; species Pyxicephalus adspersus. The sequence goes on along the minus strand of NC_092862.1, from coordinate 51,520,883 downwards.
TCTTTGGTATAATTTAAGGGAGCAATTTGTGTTTATTGAGTAGACAAAAATAAAGGTTTACAACACCATTATTTATGGTACAGTCCATACTGTGGCAATAAAAATATCAAACTATGGTAACTCTATGACAGTATAATTTTAAAAGGGCAAAATGTTGAGAAAAAAAAGGAACAATATCCGGCCCTTGGGCCATAGTGGAGTTGTGAGGTTGGGAGGGGGTTGGAATGGGGTACATTTATTTGTAGTAAATAACAACCATGGGAGAGTGGAGTGGGAGATGAGGTCTTCTTGGGATAGAAGACATTTATTGAGTTATTATCTTTTATAGAGAACTGAACTTTAACTAATTGCTAACTTTAATTGCCAAACTGTTCAACAAAATATTGATTTGGGATTCTTTTTGCTATGAGATAAAAAATAAACAACAGCCCTTCAGAAATTCTGCAGTTTATGAAGTTATTCTTTAGGATTCAGCTATCTTTGACTTGAGTCTTAATTACATTAGTAAGGGATCAATAAGAACATTATGTGACGTTCCTAATTAAAAATACCAGCACACAACATTAAAAAAATCCTGAATTCCTAGTAAACTGGTAACGCCTCACATGTATTTTATAGCTGTTTTCCCCAAATATTTGCATGATAGGTTGGTCTTCTATTGGAATGAACTGGAAGCACTGTATTGTGCTTTGTTATAAAAATCCTGAACGGCAATCCTGCTGGAACCTGGCCCTGCTTTCTCTTATCTCCTGCACCTTTCTAATCGCTGTGGTGGATGGCATGTTAACTAGTGATGCAGAGAATAGGAATGCAGGGCTGCTCAAGATTTGAATTCCCTGGGCATGCATTATTAATATAACCTGGAGAAGCATGGCATGGTTTCCAGCTTTACCATGCTCTGTGCTTTGTGCATGGTTGTATACGAATAGAGAAACGCTTACATAAATGAAACTATTCCCAATAGACACTTAGAGAGTGTGAAAACTGTAAATGTTATTTGGATGCTGGCTGTGTTTAACATTTTGCTTCAAAAAATTAAATCACCAGCCTAGACCACCAGAATCAGCATTCAATAGGGACCTCTAAAGATTAGTAATTAGGTAAGTCTAGAACACATTTTACTCTGATTCTTGAACACCCTTCTTACAGCCTCAAAATACAGCAGTACTTTTTCTGTCAATAATTGCCATTGACTATATACTATTACAGAGGTCAGCAAACTTTTTGTCCACTAGGCCATTTCAGAGGTAGGCTGGAGCACACTAGGCGGGACTCTCTCTCGAGTCCTGCCCTACTGGCTCCGCCCCCCACCAGGAACGCCCCCGGAAGGGGAAATGTTCCCTATTTACCCTGACGGCGGAAGTGTTAACACCGGCCACGGTAAATATGGAAGGGAGCCACAACACGGAAGCTCAAGAGCCGAATGTGGCTCAGGAACTCCAGCAGCTCCAATTGTTCTTTCCGGCTCCGCTGCGGGTTGCCGGCCGGAGTTAGACCGGAACGGCCAGGGGGCCTTAGGCTGGAACAAACTACTGGCTAGGCTGTATCTGGCCTAAAGACTAGAGTTTGCCGACCTCTGCACTATTATATATATATTACACTGGGGAATGCATTTCTTGTTGCGTTAGATCTTACACTTGTTTTTTTTTTCTATTTTTTCACTATTTGGGTTGTGAAACCAGAAATGAGCCCAGTTTTATGCTATCACATCCAGTTTTACCATACAGGAGGGTGCCTCCATTTTTGTCAAAAAACATACAAATTTTACATACAATGAAAAAATAATGAAGTAATAACTTGAATGTACTATTTATTTAAATTTCTTTTGTAATTACAAATGATTTGTTGTTATTCTACGACTTTTTTTTTTTTTTACAATAAAACGTTCCCTTTTCAAGTAAGTTTTTCTCACGCAGTCTTGATGCTAAGAGTTCTGAAGCCTTCTTCAATAGTTCCAAATCACCTTCCAAATCACTGTCATCAATTCATGCTGATCAAATCCTTTAAGAACAGTGTCTTCTTCAGTTTCAAATTCTTCATCATTGTCACCTAGTTTATTGCCATAATCTTGTTCTTCAAGAGAGGGTAGTGTAACAAAAACCGGGACTGGGATTTCATCTGAATGAGCCACTGGGCATATAGCCGATGATAGACTAGGATACTCTATGTTACATTTATTTGTCTTGTAATTTCCTGAAGTTTTCACTATACAAAAGTAACAGTCACTGAAATGATCTCCTGACTCTCGCTAAACCATAGGTATTCCAAATGGCATCTTATCACATGTTTTTTTTGTCCACATCCATAAACCCTCGACACACTGTTTATCTTGCTCACCAAGTTTAATCTTGAAATATGCCAAATATGCTTGCTCTACAAATGTGCTGATGTTCGCCCTTTGACTGGGAATGGTGAAACTGCCACAGATATAACAAAATGAATCAGGGTTGTTTAGGCACTTACGATGAGAAACAGCAGAGCCAGACATGATCTGGAAGAAAGGAAATATGTGTGTAAGTAGAAAAATACATTTTTCTTATTCACTATGTAGAGCAGCGCACAACCTCTGACCACACTGTCTTATGTGTAAATGAATGTTCTATACAAATCCACACTACAGTAACCGCATTAATGTAAGCGGTGGGGAAAAAACTGACAGGATAGAAGAAAACTAACTGCACTTTCAGAATCAGCATACCTATTTTAGTTTAAATAAGCTTAAAAATTAAAGTCAACAAAAAATGTGTTCCCCAGTGTTATTTGTAGTGTAGGAAACAAAAAGGAGTTGAAATGACACCTCCCATACATATGGGAGCACACTTCTACTGATGCAGGGAGTTCCTTTCTGTGTGCTGGCAATGCAATGGATTACAGAAAACTCAGATTACGTAATATAAGTAAATATAGGTGGTAGAGCTAGACACCAGTGCGGGCCTTACAGGTGGATTGCCCAAGGACAGTTTAGAAGAGTAAAGTATTGTGAGGTACATACCTCCCCAGTGAGATGACCGGTTAATGGACATCCTGCACCCTAACCCTTCTTTCTACAATTCTCAAAAATTAGATCAGAACCACACCACACAGGAACCCATACCAGCAGCTCCTGAGGCGGTGTGCTACATAATACAGTTACCATATCTGATAAGTTGCAATTTTTTTCTTTTTCTATTTTTGTTCTTGGGCTTAGATAAGGTTGAATGCATTTTTATTGTTTAGGAAAAAAAAGTAATAATCCAAGCAATATCAGAACATTACTAATCAAGAATTTCACAGGTAAGGCGGACCTAAACTCAGAATTTTTACTTTACATAAAAGTCTATACAACCCTTTTATTTAAAGTGATTTTTTTTTAAAGTGCAACACCTTTTTTTAAAAAAAAAAAGTAAAAGGGTGCAGCACCTCTCCTTTCTGTCTTTATTGCCGCGATGATCAAGACAGAATGGGAACACAAAGCATCCCAGGATTCCTATGTCACGCATCCTGGGCTCTTGGCTGCTCCTTCTGCGCATGCCCTTATCTTGGGTATGTGCAAAAAGAGCTATTTCATCAATGGAAAACACAATTGCAGATCTCAAGCATGCAAAGTCAGATCAGCAACATTTTTTCCCAAAAAGAACCCGATAGAAGAGAAAAGAAGATGTCAGTGCCCGGCGTTTCCTTTGAGGAAGACGGAAACGGATACTAGGACGACGCAGGACCCGATGGAAGAAACCTCTCGATGGATAGACTGATCTGCGGGATTAAAGGTGTTTTTTTTTTGTTTACTTCCGCTTTAATTACTTTTTACATAGACCTGTGTTATTACTACTGATGTAAAGAGACCCTGCTACCAGCTTAGGTAAAAACTTACATCAAGTATTTAAAATTCTTACTTCCAGTGTTTGACCTTTCTGTAAATTATGTAAGTACTTGCTTATTTAGGAGGTTTTCCTCAGCTTCAAAGGTACAGTCGTAAGTAGGACAGGAAGGCACGGAGAGCCACAAACACATGTCAGAATTTCAAAATCTTCTCAAATGCACTAAAATGTGTCTTTATCATACTGGAAATAAAGCATGGTCCGCTTGGGAAAAAATACCCTGCCTGGCCTCAAAACATCATTGGTACTATGCCTTACAAGTATAACAAAGTTTTATTAGCATTTAGTTTGGAGTGTAGGCTGTCTGTCTAGTGGGGCCCCTGCTACCTTTCACATCAGCAGAGGCTGTCTGTATTCTTTTACCCTTTTAATCTTCAAAAGCTGCATGATTTTCTTTTTTAAATCTGGTAAGTGATTGCAGAGTCTCAGACTCAGAACACATGTTTAAAGTAACTATGATTTATTTATACACAGCTTGATTAACAATCATTAACTTTTGGTTTTTAGAACATTTATTAGACTATTGCTTTATAAGATTACAAGGGTAAACATTTTATGATCAGGTCATACTGACCCTTGAATTAGAACTGTGAAGTACCATATTTCTAGTTGGATTATGTTTACTTTGGATCTAACATTTATTAGATTATTGTTTTATTAGATTACAAGGGTAAATATTTTATGATCAGGTCATACTGACCATTAAATTAGAACTGTGAAGTATTATATTTCTAGTTGGATTATGTTTTACTTTGGAACATATATTATCTTTGTATGCCTGTTTGTTGGTACAGTGCCTTTACAGGTAATTATAACACAGCTTTATTCTAGACATTATATTCTTTGTGTACTTTGTTCAGCCACCTAGCTGCTACTTGGTCCCACCCAACCCCTTGTTTTTTACTTATTTATTTAGAAATCATTTTTTTTGATGATGGGGTTTATTTTATAAACACAGTTTATCCATATGAAGGTCATGGGTGCCCATATAAAATTTTGAAGCATCAGTGTATTTATTGATTAACTTTTCAAAGACCCTTTTAATATTTGCCCCATTAAATAACTTTCCTTTGTTTTTAAAGGTATACAAGGTAATTTATTTGACACAGTGGTTGGTTTAAATATCTTGTTCTTATATATTATTATAGGTACAGGGAACAAAATAGAAATGTTTCCTGTATTTCTGTGTGTAGATTGAATTTCTATATAAAGACATACACCAGCAGTTGTCTCTGATAGCTGATTATCAACAAAGCATAGCTGATATAGTGATCACATGTTCATTAGTAGGGACAAGGCCCTGCACCGTCCCACAGCTAGGAGTGCGCTGTGTAATGTACATAAATATAGTTTGTTGTTTGGGTATGTAGAAAAAAAAAACAGCATAAGGTGGAGGACAAACTGGCCTTGAAATTATTGTCGTCTAGAAAGAACCGACATTTGTATTATCAAATGTCAGTAAGTTATAACTCACTACCTGTATTTTTTACTGAATATTTTTCCTGATAACATTTCCAAAAAAAAAAAAAAAACAACACAGATGTTTAATTTATTATCACAGTTTACATAAACTATCCTCCAAAATTGTTTTAGGGTTTAAACTCCTCTATATCATTGGATACCACCACTAGCCAATAGGAATGCTTCCCACTGTATGGTAGTAAATGGCCAGGAACCAGGTTGCTAATGTAAAAAGCAGGCATTGTTCTCATTAGATGGTGGTTGTTAGCCACAAGCTCTCTTGGGTTCTCAGCAGGTGGATTTGTTTGCAAATATAAATTATATGCATGGTAATATTATTATTATTATATTATTTTTCCTCTGAGCATTTTAGAGCTAAAAACAAACAATATGCAAGGCAGTATAGTTTTCCATATATATAAAAATAGTACAAACAGAAGCAATTATTACTAAATTAGTGTTCCTATCATAAAATTTCATGCTTTCTTTTTTTTTTTTTTTGCCGCCGCCGCTATAAAAGGGTGTTTCTTACCAGGACCACATGCCTCTACTTGAAATGTTAGGAGTGACATTAGAAAAGGAATAAACACACACTGAGGGATATATAGTTTACAGTATTAGATACCTTACTTCAGGTCAATGAGCAGTTCATATATACACACAGCCAAAACATTAAAACCACTGACATGTGAAATGAATAGCATTATGTCAAATATGACACCTGTCAAGGGGTACTATGTATAAGAAAGTCAGTGAACAGACAGTTCTTGAAAGTGATGCATTGAAACCAGAACATACAGTGAATCACAGCTTATTGCTGCAGACCACTTTGTACTGACCCAAGCTAAAACCGAATATGTTTCCAATGGGCACATAAACATCAGAACCGGACCATGGAGCAATGAGAGAAGGTGACCTGGTCTGATGAATTGTGTTTTCTTTTTAATCATGTGGATGGCTGAGTGTTTGTGGGTCTATTGAAAAAAAGCAGCCTGATCTAAAGTATATGATGCTATAAGACACTATCTGAGGTCTGGAGTCCATTGTTTAATGGCTCAGAACTGTTTTATTGGAATACAATATTATTAAGTGGTTTTAATGTATTGGCTGTTCAGTATCTGTGTACTCACAAACTAATGTGTTCCATTAGGTAAATATATAAAACTCTAATAATGAATGTTAACATTGTAGTATGGAAAATAATATAAATAAATGGTGTCTCAGTTATGATTTAATAAGCATACATATTCTATTTCTGACAAACCTCCAACATTTTTTAAAGATTAGTGGAAACCCCAAAGGCAACATGACAAAATTTTGTACAAATAAACCAATCCAGTAAAGTGACAATGTTTCTGCAATAGGATCCCTGAACGCCTTTCTAATCTCCTTACTGGTTATTCACCATTTCCGCTTTCTCCTCCACAGCTGGTACTAAAATGACTCAGACCTAACAATTGATTCCTATACCCAAACAGTGTTAAAGGCTAGGAGGCCACTTGCTCCTCTATACCTGGAATTGCTGGGTATTGCAGATGGCTGCAAAAAAGTAAGGAACAGGGGAATAACTTTGGTAAGGTGAGTATAAGGGGTCCTTTGCAGAGTTCACAAATTGCAGTGAAAGCAACAAAAAAAAAAAAAAACTTGTAAAACTGTGGAAGACTGCAGGTAAGGTAGGAGTTTAGCATTATTGTAAATGTATACCACGTGTTAGTAATAAATAAGTGATCAAACTTTCTACAGTAAAATAACGTTCTTCTTTCTATTTTCTGATTGATCTAAATCCTCCATCTCTGCCTTAAACCTCCTCATTCTCAACAATTTAACGTACAGCACTGTGCAATATGTTGGTGCTATATAAATACAATTTAATAATAAATATAACAATGCTGCTTAGATTTGGAGATATTTTCTAACAGAAGCAGTGCTGTTAATGCAGAAACAGTGGATTTGATTAGGCCCAGCCATGCCCTGTGCAACGTTGTTTTCACTGTCTTTCACTGTAATCAAAGCAGGAAGAAGTGAAAAATATGTATTAAACTGGAATTCACTGGCTGGATCAACAGGTATATTAGTAAAATAGCAGGGCTCAATCTCACCAGAGCATTGCTGGAATGAAAGCCTTAATATGTGTGTTACTGCAATGCATGGTAACATTCGGTATGTGCATTGCTCTTTGTCACTGGCACCCTAATACAGTAACCAAAGCAGATATGTTGCAGAACACATTGTAAAACACTACTTGTAGTTGTGGTATATAAAAAAAAAGTTAATGTCCAATATTTCAAATAAGGTGGGTGTTCTAACAATTCAAAGCTGCATTCATGAATTGTGGCTATTTCAACAGCTGACTTGTGCTGGCGCATTGTCCTGATAAAACAAAACGCCTTTTGTCAAGGCGTTTCACCTTCAATTCCTCCTTTAACTTTCCTAATAATGTGGAATAATAAGTCTGTGTGATTGTTTGACCTTTTTCAAGAAAGTCATTCATCACTACACCATGAATATCCCAGAAGACAGAGGCCATGACCTTCATTAAGGACTTGGTGATCATTGCCTACTTTGGGGTAGGAGAACCTTTGTGTTTCCATTGTTGAGACTGCTGTTTTGTCTCTGGATCAAAGTGATGGATCCAAGTCTCATCCATTGTTATGAACTTTTCAAGAAATTGCTGCCTATTTTTTTGAAATGCTCAAGAAAGACTTTGGAGCATCTCACTCGTTATCTCTTTTGGTCAGGAGTCAGAAGTTTCGGAATCCATCTTGAAGAAAGTTTCCTCATTTCAAGTTCTTCAGTAAGAATGTGGTAAATTCTTTCATTTGAAATCCCCATACTCCTAAGCTGCGTACACATACGCAATAATTATCGCTTGAAACAAACTACTAACAACCGATCGTCTGATAATAGTTAACATAAAAACTGCACAACGACGCAGACGAACAAGGATTGTCCCTGGAAATGAACGGCCATCCCTGCGGATCTGATTGAGCGTCGATCGTTCACTATCTATGGTGTGTACGGTCGTTCAGTGATCGTAGATGGTTCTGCAGTACACTTTCTCCTTTACTCACTTATTGCATCATTCAAACGATCATATCTAGCGTGTGTACAGTATTGGTGGATTATATTTGAACGACCGTATTATTACAACATGTACAGAATTGTGCACAATACGATCATTCAAAATAATTATGCATAATCGTTAGTCGTTCGTTTTCTAACTATAACTATTGCAAGTGTGTACTTAGCTTTAGCAATGCTTCTGGTAGTCTGTCTTCACAATATTGGAGGACAATATTGTGAATTCTGTCAATCATTTCCTGGGTTGTGACAACTTTGGGTGCTTCAGGCCTTTCTTTATCACAGAGGTTTTTTTCTACCTTGTTTGATCTCGACAACCCATCTTTTGACAGTGGAATAAGAAGGAGAATCATCTTTTAACACTTTTTGCATCTCTTTATGGATTTCCCTAATGACCGCCCTGTGCTCAATTTTCTCCATCTGAAAAAAAAACACCAACATGCAATTTTTAAATTTGTTTAAAAAAAAAAAAAAAAAATTGAATCTATGGCATTATATTTTATTAATTTACAGAGTTTTTACAAATATTTTTATTATTTATATGTTAGGCTCACTACTTGTCAAACAGCCCTTGTATGCCTTGGAAGCCTTTGAATTATCTGCCTTAGCACAAAAGTGTATTACAAAATGTTCATTGGCATGCATTTTGTAATGCAACACAACAGGACACCAGGTGTGAATATGTCTTAGCAGAAAACTGTAAATGTAAACTGTAATGTAGTTATAATGAGTTCAGCACAGCTGTTACTTATTGGGTGGCCATAGTTCTATTTCAGGGGTCCAAAGATTTTGAACTTTAGAACCACAACATTTATGAAAAAAAAATACAAATTTTAAAACAGCTAAACTTAGGACATTAAAATTAACCAAATTGTCCAAAAAATTATCCAATGCATTTACATTAATGCTAAATTCCAATAGTTCCAAAACCATTAAAAAGTTTACATACAACCAAATGGATTTATCCTCTTTTCAATCTATTTTATGTAACTGCTGAAATTAAAGGAATTAAAATTGCACAGTCTAACAATAGCCGTATCCTGATATTATTGATTTATGCCTATTTATTGTATAAAATATATTTGATTAGTGTGGCAGTAGTATTAGACAATGAAGAGCAGTTCATATAGTTTATATAATATGTATATATTAATTTAAAGTATATCATATTAAGGAAATATGCTTAAAATCTTTGCACTTTATATTTTTTTCCTAACCTCTATTCTTTTACAGCATTGTTTACATTAAATCACAGATTTTATGCAATTAATTATTGTAAAGGATCACACTGTGCTGCAAGGGAAAGAAGCAGCCAGACAACACCCGAATATAGTATGTATGAGAAGCTGAGCATAACAAACGTAAAGAAAGGTCAATGAGGCCTCATTTGTGTAGAAAATAATGCTTGAAATTTGTGCCCAGGCAACTTTTCAATTTTAAGCTGATCAGTAAAATTTGAAAAAGAATGTAAAATATTTATTCTGATCTTTTGAATAGGAAGCCCAGTTCATTCTATACTTTGGCTACATAAAGAAGTAATGTTTAAATTAAATGGTGATCATTATGTAGAAAAAGAAAAGATGGCAACTGTCCCTCAATATTCTACATTTCATGTTTCATTTTTCTAATGCAGGTCAGATAATAAAATACATACATATCAAAGGTAGCTGCAGTTTAAAAAATTGGCCTTCATTTGTTCATATTTCAAAAAGCAATCTGCAGTACAAATTATTTGAACATGCACTATGTAAAATAAAGTTTCAATTCCCTCCTCAGTTTGAGCTTGATATAAAAATTGCATGTTCAAACTAATAATGTAGAAGGTTTAGTAGTTTAGGAGGTAGGAGTGAGACGTAATGGTGATGTATTTGAAATAAAAAGCTTGCAATGAAAGAAAAAGAATGAAAGTCAAAATGTGCATGAATCTAAATTCTAGAAAATGGCTGCTAAATTGGAAAGAATTTTAGTGGTGTTGGTTTGGCTTTCCTTTTCCTCTGTGTCAAAAAAAATGCCCTTTTTTCTACTTCTACCAGAAGCACACACACAATTGTCTTGCATTTTGGTGCGATAATATTATTAACAATATTAAAAAAGGGCAGATTTGTTTTTTAACCTATTTCTATGCATTTTTGTGTTTTAGTTTTGCAATAAGCAGGAAAGAATAGCCTAATCCAGAGATATAGAGGTGTGTTTCAAATTATATACAACAACAATACTTTTTAGTTTTTAGAATGAAGGGGTTAAAACTGCTGTCAGGCAATGTTTTGCTGCCTTGGTCCCAGTGGGGAGTTTTCTGTTCACTTCCTGTTCATTGAAGTAGTAGAAAACACAATGACATAGTATGAAGGTAGCCCTATGTAACACAGTAAAAAAATGTCACCCGTGTTACTATGCAGAGTGCTGGATGGATGCTTTGTGGGATCTTGATATCTAAGATACCAGATCTGAGATAAATCCAGCATTGGTTTGTCCATGGGGAACCTGAAGGTTCTTCTACTGGTTGTTCAAAATGTCTGTTATGAGGCTGGTTTTAATGGGAATCTGCAATATTAAAGTGGGGTGGATTCCCAAATCCAGGCCCCACATTTTCCTAAGGCCTTTAAGCCTATTTAGCTTCTAAGCAGCAGGTGGTTGTAGGTTAGAATGACTGTAGATCAGTCTGTGTTCATCCAAACAGAGTTGCATTTACTTTATAGCGCAGCCAATTTTTTTTGTCAGCCAGGAGGCTGTATATTAACTTGTTTATGGACTAGGTGATCCCTGGTAGAGATTTTCCCCTGTTCCAAAAACTATGCCAGGAGGAGCACTGGGCTCCTGAGACTGTGGTCACTGAGGGACATGAGGGAGGGGATCCAACCCTTATTTTAGGCTTTTAGGAGAACTGTGCTCAATCTGGCACATTCTCATCACTTGGGTGGGGTCCTGGCATATGAAAATACAATTTTTTCAGCTGTTTTCACCCAATTTGCATACTGATATAAAGAGCTTTTGTAAGTCCTGTCCCACCTGTCATATTTCCACTCCAATGCCTCATTTCCACAGCCCATTGATCACATTTCCAGTAATTGACTTGGTAGGGCTACAGTCTGGTACAGGTATCTGGAATGTCGTGTAGGGGAGGCCCTACTTCGTTTATACCCAGGGCCCTATTTTGTCTAAAACTGATACTGGTGAAAAGAATTATCAAAACCAGTTTACATACATGTGCTTTAACTGCCTATTTAACTATTTCCTGAGAGTTTACTTTAAGTTGTTGTGCATCATTTTAAATATCCATTAAAAGTTTGTAGTAAATTAGTTTTAGTTTTGCTAAATAACTATAATAAAGGGTTGGATAGGTAACATGTTTCCTATACCTTGCAACACATCATTGATTTAGAAGCTATTTGTCATGCTTGAAGAGACAGAGCCTCTAGGGGGTGGTAAGGCTTCCACAAAAGTGGTGTGAGCCCTGAGAAGGGCCAAGGCGCAGAGTCTAAATGGCAACCAGGTCTTCTCCAGAGCCTTTAGTGGTAAGAATGTTGTGCTGCTGGTTACTGCCAGGTTGCGGCCCTTGGGCGCACTAGGGTGGGCAGAAAGATACACATCACCAAATCACTAGGCAGAAGAATTGTCAAGGAAGGCTGGGGTTGAGGCAGGCCGCAAGCAAGAGAGGACAGGTAACAAACCAGGGATCTAGGAAATAAACACCAGTGACACAGGGCCACTGCAGACACAGGGAACACAGGAGACACTGGAAGCAACAGGAGGCACAGGTTTCATGGGGATAAACACAGACATAGAGGAATACAGCAACAGCAAACTGGCTGGGAAACAACAGACTGGGCCACAAGGGTTTAATACAGGTGCTGGACAGGGAAAGCACTAAATTAACCAACAGGTATATAGGAAATGCTCCTCAGAGCTAGGGGGCTCGGCACGAACGCTGCGTCAGAGCTAGCTAAATAGCCAAGGGTGATTAAGCGGCTATTTCCTGATTGGCCGGTTGGAGGGAGTAACTGATTAAATCCGGAAGAGCCGGCATGTTCGGGCGAGGAAGAGGTAAGTGTGACACTGTTTGTTGTGTGAGTCACCCATTATGGTGCAGGATCGCAGACCACATTGTCACTGATCTAGGGTCATTGCGGGATAAGGGGGGACTTGTTAGCATGGAGTAGGAGATCTAAACTTTTTGAAAATATTGTTAGCCTTTAGGCCTCATTCAGACCTTTTATTTGTGACAATGTGCATGAACACACAAGGAACTCTGTGCAGCATGATCCCACAATGTACATGTAGTACAGTAGCTGACAATGGACCCACATTTTAATTCACAACAATGCAGGTGTTGTGTGTTTCCTTCATTACCATGCACTGCTACAACATTCTTGATTAAATGGTTTATTCAACACTCACAAACTTGTATGCAATGGAGTATGAGTGGAGTACAGGTCTTTTGTCTTTGGGAGTCCATACCATACAATCGTTTGTCATTGGATTCGATTTTGCCTTCATACAAATAGTGAGTGTGTATAAATATTTATAGATATCTTTTTTACTTTGTGATTTGATTCCTTGATATTTATCATCATTATGTGGTACATATAGAAACTCTATTTGTAGTGCTGACGACAGTTTTTGATAGATTTGATAAAAGCTATATACTCTGATACTCTACTATAAATACACATATGGAGTTTTGTGCTTTATGATTGCACTGCCCTACTGCCACACTCTTACCTTTTTTAGTATTGACTATTATCTATGAAATTAGTTTTGAGGTCTTTGTGATTTTGACACCTTTTAGTTTGGCAGTACACACCCACTATAATTGCTAATGGCTGAGCGATGATGGCAAAGTAAATATCTTTGGAAATCTTTGCACGTGGGATTGCATTGGTGATTGCAGCACCGCTCCCTGAACCTCCTCCATCCAGGTTAAAGTAGCAGTGGAGCTGTATATATGGTTATGTGTTTTACTCTTTTTTTCCTGTTTATATATATACCATTTGATTGCTTTTGATATATTGAGGTACTTTCCTGTTTGTGTTTTATTTTAGTAATTACCTCCTTTCTGCATACATATATGTTTCCTGATGAAGCAGATTTATATCTGTGAAACACGTTGAAACTTTTATGATTGACATCCTACATTAATTGTTCGCCCCTATATTGATATTATATATGTAAGAATTTTATCTTTATAAGTTTTCTTTGTATGGGCAGAAGTTGTACAATTGAAAATAATCACTCAGAAAGAAGTTTTAGCAACTACCATAGATTGCTTTAAAAAAAAGCTGGATGCTTTTCTAGAAGCACAGAATATAACCGGGTATTAGGGCCCTGATTTATTAAAGCTCTCCAAGGCTAGAGAGAATACACTTTCACCAGTGATGCTGGGTGATCCAGCAAATATGGAATGGATCTGGTCCAGAATTGAAAACATTTGCTAACAAATACCTAATGACTTTTAGAAAATCCACTCCAGGTTTTCTGTATCATCCAGCTTCACTGATGAAAGTGTATTTTCTCCAGCTTTGGAGAGCTTTAATAAATCAGGGCCATGGAATCAGGAAGGATTTTTTTCCCTTGTTTAAGCAAATTGTACCAGGGTTTTTTTGCTTTCCTCTGGACCAACTATGTCTTATAGGGTTTTATATCTGGGATATGTTTATTTCCCTAGTGGTTGAACTTGATGGACTTATGTCTTTTTTCAACCTAACCTACCGTACTATGTAACTATGAATGTGGACATAAAGGTATATTTTTATACTTGTTTATATTATGTCTATATTATGCCATTGTTTGCTGCCTCAAAAGTCCCTATAGACGTTTCTTTTTGTACCGAAATATATTGTAAAGCAATTTATAACATAATAGTTTGACTGTAAGAGCAGTGCTGAGCTTTTTCCATTATTATTAATATATTTTTTTGGAGTGGAAAAAATGAAAGAAAAAGACATTAGCTTTGTAGTTACTAATCTATTATTACAGAAACAGCTGCACAGGTGAGTCATATTAGGTTGATTGCCATTTAGTAGTATGTGTCAGCTATAATGAAGATCACTTCATTTTAGTACACAGCTTTCCACATCATTGACACATCATTCATCACCTTGTAAGTTTGGCATCTTTGTGCTAAAGCTTTTATTATTTGAATCTTCTACAATGTAGTTTTTTGCTGACAGCATTACCATAACAATACTACCCCAAAAGTATAGTGTTCATTTCCAATAGTAAACATTTAAAATGAGGTTTTTGCATAGTGTTAATGAGTTGGTTAAGTGTTAAGGGATTTGGTTCAGATACGCTAAAATATGAAAATAAAAGGGATCTTATTCATAAATGGGATTTAACAGCATTGAGTAAAAACACAGAAGGAATATGTAAATCCACCCGAATGCCTTGGCTACATTTAAAACCACCTCCTTCTATTTAAATATAACAAAAACTTACCTTATGCTTCTCTCCTATTGCAGTTGTTGGCAAATATATGTGCTAGGGAATGGGCAAAGGAGCATATTCACAAATACAGGGTGGGATTATAAAAAAAGTAATCAATTTAATGTACTTTTGTTAATTGCAAGCATCATGTTATACAATACAGAAATCATCAGTTGCAATGAAAGTAACAGGACACATCATAATGTATGTTGTAGTATGTGTATATGGGGGTGTTTTTCTTGTTTTTTTGTTGAGAAAAAAATAATGGCCCCTGGGTGATTTGTTTACATTGTAAGGATTTTAACAAACTTTGTTGCAGATTCCTCTTTTTTGTTTTGAAGAAATAGTTTTTGTTTATCCATGCCTCTTTCCAAACTGATTTCTCACCTAGTGAACATTCAGTGATTTATTTAAGAAAGTTATATATATATATATATATATATATATATATATAGATTTATACATATATATATAGACCTGTCTTTTCGTTGGTATCTTTGGTATTAATTGGTACTGGTTTTAATTATTGAAAGCAGAACTAAACGGATCGGGGGGTCGTGAGCTTCTGCCATATTTGCAAGTATGCACAGTATGTGCCAGTATCATGTCACATACTTATCTCAGTCCAGGATCTGCCATTGGTGCAGAGATGGACGCCGCCATTTTCACCACTGATTCCACTGCAGACCTTCATGGTGACGTTGATCCCCCTCGCTGATTGGGTGATGTGCAGGAGTTACACCTTCCCCGCAGCTTCCTTTGTGCGCCGATAATGCCCAGACTGAGCTCTAAGGTACACGGTGCATGCCTTTTTTTTTCTTTGTTTTCTAGATCCGCTTTAAGTTCCTACTAATTTTCAAATTCAAAAGCGATCAAGGCTTTAAACAAGCCTTGATTTTGGAACATCAAAGGTTTTAAATAACATTTGACTTGATTGTTAGGTACAAAGCAAAGAACACGTAGCACACTACATTAAAAAGGCTTGGTTAAAGCCTAGGTGGTAAGATGTGCACACAGCAGCCACATCAAATGACATTTCATTATACTAGCTGTAATACTGTATTGCTGCAGGGAATGACTGAGAGTATCAAGCTAACAATTACCTCGCTGACCGGACCTGAATCTCATATTTCCAATTCATTTGAAAAAAGTCAGCAAATTACCTATGAATATTTCTAACTACATTTGACATTTTGAAATGTCAAGGTAAAATATACGATATTTTTAAACATATTTTACCCTTCCACAATGTATATGCAATGTAATTGAACTATTGTATAAAAAATATGTAATAGAGTGGTTTTAAAACATGAGCTGCACAATTATATGTATGTATTTTTTATTGAATTAAGAAAAAAAGCCTAGATATTTGAAATGTATATATCTTCATTACATTTACATTATCATATTGATTTCACTAAATGCTCTCTATTTATGGTATAATATTACAGGCTAATATGCTTCCAAATAAAAAAAGCATATTTCCTAACTACATATTTTGTGTCCTATACTGTTTTTCTATTTATAATTTTCTCTCCATTTTCATAGCAGCATGTTTTCCCTGTGGCATTTTCTACTCAATGTTTGCTTTACACACATTTAAAAAAGGAGAAATAAATAGGCCTTTAAAAAGATTCTATTGACATAAGAGTGACCGACTTTGACAGCCATTTTTATCTGGTATGACTCAACTTTTAAAGATATAACATATTTAAGAATTTTCTCTAATATAATGTAAAATGAATTATTTAAAACAATATTTAACATTATTGTAATGAAGACAGTGTGCCAATGTTTTTTTTTCTTCTTTGAATGTACTAGTGTGCTGTGGGCTTTTTTAAAATACTGGTGTTAGCTTTAGGCTCAAGATCGGGCCACTGCACAACACAGCAGTCTGGATCTAATGCGGTTCAACCCATCCCCTGTGCAGTGCTCTATCCAACAACCCCACTAAGGGGTCACAAGCGTTGTTCAATGTAGTGCAATACCTAATTTACCAATGTTCATGCTCCAGAGTAGCATTGTTGATTGCAGAGCTGTGCAGGGGACATGTTGAACTTCCAGGTTATCCTTGGTATTAATACTTTGAATTGCTAAGCCACAACTCAAAAGCTAATGGGGAAAATTGGGGTTTTAGGGGAAAAGATCAAGGGCAGTGACCTAAAATGCTTAACTATTGGAAATTTGAAGTATCCATTCCCCCCCCTGGTTTCCTTTCAAAGCAAACTAATTTAATTTTAACATTTAGTTCTGTAGTCAAGCAGCCTATTTCCCCTGTTCATGTTTGGAGATGAAAGGATTATACTAATATTGTTTTATGTTTGCTTCTCTTATGTTGAAATATCTAATGGCTTAATACTAAATGTCATAGTGGTTGCTGATGGGGCATTGGAAATGTCAGGCTGTAATAAATAGTAGAATTCGCTGTTTTCTTTCCATCACTAAAAGAAGTTACAGGTTTAAGCAAATATTCATTGTACTTTCCAGAACTTCTTTTTGCTAGTTAAAGAGACAGCATTACCATTTCAACAGAGCATGTACCTGTAAAAAGACCAAATACGTTTCTCTCTTGCTAAATATTAGGCCTAAATCTTCCCCTTCTCATTGATTATTCCTGCTAACCTTAACATAACACTGCAGGATACAGTGGGACCAAAGAGATCTTCACTCCTGGAAGTACTGGTTTCCTGGTAAACTGGTGCAAGAAATATTTCATGTGGCTTAGAAAATGAAATTAAACTCTGCTGACCATCCGGACATGTTCATGAAAAAATCCTTCCTTGAACATTATTTGGTATTCCTTGCAAAGTGAATCTTCAACACATTTACTAAGCTAAGTAAATTATCTCTTGCAAGAAGGTAATTCACATTGGTAAACAAACATGTAGTTACAAATACAACTGGAGAAATGTTTATGATCAAAAATAAATACAGATATATGTATATGGCATATGAGATATTAGAGGGGGTTTACCATATTTTGGCAATGCAGATACAGATATACCCTAAAAACATTTTTGATAATATCACCAAATGTATCATCCAAATTGCTGAAAACTACATTAATTTATTTTATTTTACAATTTAAAACAAATAGCCATTATTTTCAATAAGGATAAATGCTATTTGTTTCCAAAATCTTTTGCAGCTCATCACTATTTTCAGAAGCAGTGATTAGTGATTATTTATACCTCTATTCTCTAAGCCCAATCATCAGTTTGCCTTGGCAAATCTGTTTCTAAAGGTGGACAATGAAACAAGTGGAGAACAAATTCTATTTCCCTCTTGTTAATAAATAGTGTCCTAATTATCTTACAGTATTTTACATGCTAATGAGTATTTTATTTATATTTGTAAGTTGTCACCCTCTGAGTTGCAGACTACGGTATAAATGGTTATGTTCATACTTAATATGCTGGAGCATGTACACATAGACGTGAAGTTCCAACAGAAATCTAAAGTTCAACATCGCTGATACAAAATAAAAATTGGGGAAAATATTTTCTAAAATAAGAAAATGTCATTACTAATATTATGCAGCCTTTAACAACCCAAATCTCATCCATTTATGGTTTAGATCTTCTTAAAGAGGATCATTTCATCTAGCCATTGACAGCTTCCCCAAGTGGTTGGTGTAAAATCTATTTAATACCATTACAAAAAAATACAAAATGATAAAAGTCAAATTTAAATTCCCTTAGATTATACTTCAAACCAATATATCAAATATGGTTTTACTAAAAATATGCTACACTTTCCCTTTAACACACCTGTCCCTGCATCTGTACCACATTCAGGGAAAATAAAAGTGAAGAGCCAAGAAGATAGAGCCCATCTCACAGTCATTCCAATTATGATAATGGGTTTTCTGGCTGATAAAAGGTTATAGTGCCTCATTCTCGCTTCTCAGTTGTAAAGATAATGACATAAAAATAATGCCCTCTTTGTGACATACTGTTAGCATGGCATTAATGATGGAAAGATAATGCTCCATTTGTGTCCACTATTTGCTCGATATATATTTTTTCATTATCAATGTCCTTGATTTCCTGTCTGTTCTCTGGCCCTAAATGGTGTGCAGCACTTGTATAAAGATTAATGGTTGCCACGGCAACTTTGCTGACAGCGTTTAGAAAATTTCAGCCAGTTCCCCTGAAATGTTTTGACTTTTATGTGCAGTTACTGATCTGTGCTCTGCTAACTTGCAGCATTCTAATGTTAAATTATGTAAAATACCTAGACAATATGCAGAGTCCAGTGGGGTGTCTGGGATTTACATCTGTGGATGACAAATTTTAAATATGAGCTGCGTTTTAAATACTATAGTTTGCAGACCTTGAGGACTTGCTTCTTTATCTGTATAGCTACTCATCAGTGCAGTGCCTTCCCTTTTTACAGGGTACAGTTATAGACAATGGGCATAGTGATTCGGTCAACAAAAGTGCTTGTTTATTTGTTGTGTGCAAATTCTAGCAACATTTGCAAAATAAGTCAAGGGCTATTTGTAAATCAATGAAAGTTGAGCAAATGAGCTGAATGTGAAGGTAACACGTGGATATAGCAATAATATATATATATATATATATATATATATATATAGTACACACTGCTGTTAGAAATTCTCATTTTTGAAAGAACACAATTGTTTTGTCTATTAAAACAACAATATTTGAGCAAAAATACTATCCAGCCATTGTTAATGTTGTAAACAACTATTATGGTAGCTGGAATCATATGAAAATAGCTGGTAATAAATAAATATTTATATAAATGAAGAGAGCCCTATTACCACCAACAGTTAGTTTTGAGTCTCAATTTAATGCTATGTTCACTAATGCATGTCTGTCAGTGTAAAGGTTTCATTGATCGTTAGATCCCTTTTGCAATTATCTTAGTACAGCTCAATACAGTTACACTCAATAAACACACAATAAAAATGGCCTTCTTCAGACTGGTTCAGCATGTCTTGCATGTGGGTCCTACTGACTGAAAATGACCAAAAACAAAGAACTTTCTCCTAGAACTTCATCAGTCTATTCTTGTCCTGATGAATGAAGCCTATTACATGCAAAAAATTGCAAATAAACTGAATATCTCATACAATGGTGTGTACAACTCCATGCACAGCATAGTACAAACTGGCTCCAATTGCAATAGAAATAGGGGTGGGAGGATCCCTTGAGAAAACCCTTGTTTGAGAAACGAACACCCCACTGGTCTTCAATTGACAACTTCAATAAATGAAACCCACAAAACACCAGTCTCAAAATCTGCAGTGAAGGGGTGACTTTTGGGAAGCTGGTCTCTAGGGAGAGTTAAGAAGAAACAGTTCTATCTGAGAATGTCCAAAAAAAGAAATATGTGATGAAAAAACAACATAGACTCTGGACACAGAAAGTTTGGGAAAATGTCCTATGGATAGATGAATCCAAAGTTATGGTTTTCAGATCATGAAGAAGAACATTTGTAAGATGCAGACCAAATAAAAAGATCCCGGAGGAGTGAATAATACCATGTGTAACACTGGGACAAGAGAGCCCCTGGGAATAGTCCTGGATGGGCCTTATGTAGGGCGCGGTTTCTTGGGTAAAATTTGTTTGCAGGGAAGCTCTAGCTTTCGCTGCTGGTTGTTTAAAATTTTGCACAGGGTTAAAGGGACCTTGAAGAAAAAAGACTATCATTCCATTTTACAACACCATGCCATACCCTGTGGACAGTGCTAGAATCCTACAACAGGACAATGACCCAAAGCACACCTCTAACTTTCCATGAACTATTTAGAAACAAAGCAGACAGCTGGACAGTGTGTAGGAGTGGCCAGCAGTTACTGCAATTCTGCAACCCTACTGAGTTTTCATGTGAGCAGCTTGACCAACAGATACAAACAAAGTTTCCATCAAGAAAATACAACTTTCTGGAGATGTTCTAGGAAGCATGGGGTGTAATCTCCTCAGATTACCTCAACAAATTAAATGCCCAAGGTCTTCCAGACTGTAATTGCTGCAAAGGAAGGATCCTTTGACAAAAGTAAAATGTGAAAGAAACAATTACTTTTTCAGAAGTAACATTATACTGACCTGACTAATCCAGATGGTCAAAGATCCCAAACCTGGAAGAGGGCAGAAAAAGCAAGGTGAGGTGAGTTTAGTTAACACATTGTAAACAGGGACACATTATTGGCCACTATGGGACAAACAACACCAGTGAAATCAGCATGTTCCTGTTTTATGCAGGGTTGCAGGAAGTGTTTTTAATTATTATTATTACTAATAATAATATTATTATTATTATTAATAATAATAATAATAATAATGGTTGTTCCTGTACACCTTATACTTCAGTTGGTTTGTGGTTATTACAATCACATTAAAAGACACATAACATTTACACACACATAACATTTAGTTCTGCACTTCTCATTTGAACATTACATTTAAAGTAAATAACGTTTACGGATGTTCACCTGTCTGTAGTTAATACCTTTAAAGTGCAAAAAAAAATACATTATTGTCCAATTTTCAGTACATTAGTCTTTTTAGTTATTACTTTTCAAGTATGTTAGATTCAGCTTAACAAATGTTATGTTAAAATGTAAAACATCATGGAAAATGTATTTGTAATGGTGTAATTGCTCTTTTATGCAAATAAAACAACATTTTTACAGCAAATTGTTTACTTCATAGTGTTAGTGGCTGTATTTTACAGCGAAACAAAACTTACAAAATGTGAGCAGGCAAGTTCCTTATTGCAGGGACAGGCAATATCTCTAACATGAAAATCATCTGCCTGTTTGCAATTTTTCCCCTCGTTCCAATGCAGATATCTTCACCCAGTCCTCTTCTGGGTTCAGAACCTTGAGTCATCTTTATTAGCCAGGCCAAAATTAGTTAATTACAATCACGGAAGCCAGCTATGCTGAGATTGTAAACTGAACAACATACAGGTGTTTACCTTAGTCAGTAGTAAGTAAGGACTATATCAAGGTAAATTCATTCCCTTTAAACTCCTTTTAACACCTTGCTTTACCCGCTGAGACAAATAATTGGAAAACCTCTGTGCTCTTCACACAGTATACTGTTCTGCTCAGATGTAGATAGAAAGCAATCCCAGCAGTCCACAGCAAATTAAATTGAGCTTACTCCTCATGTTAACCTGAATAGGCTAAAAAAACTTTACTTTGCATTCCATCTCCCAAAAGGATTGCAAAAAATAGAATCTGTCAATAATTTTACACCTGAAAAGATTATTGTTATGATAAAGAAGAGATTCGCAGGACAATTATTGAAATAGAAGAAGTCGGAATTTTTTTTTTTGGCTGCAGATGACATTTTAATTCCTGCCTCTTTTCCCTTTATTTTTTGTTCACAATATTTTTTTTGTTTATTTCTCTATTCTGGTTCTCCTCCCTCTTCTTTATTGAGATCATTGGATCATTGGCGTAATCCCGTTTCCTACTTGACATAATTATATTGATTAGTTTTTTGGTCGGTTAATGTGCAAGGCTCAGGAGCCTTTTATTAAATTTAACACCCAGAAAACAGATGCCTTTTGCTTATAGGATTACATTTTTCTGCCTGAAATACTTCCTTTGGTCTCCTACCCAGTGGTGTAGCGGTGGTCTAGTGCTTCACTAAAGAATTGTGGAATTCGTATAGGATTCTAAAACAATGTCCCTTTTATATTTTTCTCAATTTTTACAATTTTTCAAATGTTCTACATTTTTCAAATTTCAGATCTAGAAGACAGATACTTTATTTTAGTGGGCCAGCTCCAAGATGCATTGGTATTGCTAGTGTCCTACTATGCCTCCAATGATAAGCATGTATCATTCTTCCCCCACATACTCTAATTGATACCAGCACACAAAGAGGGTACTTTGATAATGTGCGGTGACTTCAATGTAACTCTGTTGCCTCGATTGGACAAGAAAAATAGTGCCCCCCCCCATCAGTCTCTCCTGAAGATGCTGCTTCACAGGAACTGGTATATTTGCTTCATATAAAGATGCTGTCTGATGTATGGGGGTAACTCCATCTAATTAAATGGGGCTTTCCTTATTTTTACCACTCGCAGCGTTTGTTTTCCGGAATTGACCAAGTCTTCACTTTCTTACAAACATTGCCACTTCTAACTTCCTGTGACATCCTAGCTATTCCCTGGTCAGACCATGATGCCATATTTACTGAATTCTCCTCTCTCTTTCCTCATCCTGCTGTAATTTTTTGGTCACATAATGATTCTCTGTTGAGTAATGCCTCAGCCATTGAAGCCAACTACAAATTGCTCATGTGCTGGTACATGTTGCGATATAAATTAAAAAAGTTTCTCCTAAACAATACTGGAAAGTGCTCTTGTGGTTGCCCCATGGATAGGACCTTATTCCAAGTCTAGTGGAGGGTCTCAAAATAAGATGATTTTGGATTGGGGTTTATCAAATGGCATACACTGCCTTGGGTTATTTGTTACAAAAAAGACCTGCCGAGGCTCTCCTCAATCCTAAACCTTTTCAATGTACACACTTACAGTTTTTCTTGCTTACGTACCTAATTACAGCAGTTAAAATGGTCCCTGTATTTTTTTAACGCTTGGCCTCATCGCCTATGTTTATATGAATTGGACTCTGTTCACATAAATATACCTATAATCCCTTTCTACTTTACTTCTTTCTTGTTTTATTTTTTGTAAGTTTCTCAATAAAAAATTATTGAAATAGAAAAAAAAGGATTGTTAGCTTGGATGAATAACGTTAGCCAATCTTCAGCAGCACATTTACTTAAGTTAAATGAAATTTTAAGTGAAAAACCTCTTAGAAGTGTTTTTTTCCCTAGAAACAGCCTAAAATTCTTTAAAAATGAACCTCAGTGGTTTCTCTTCTTTCCTCGGACTTGGCCATATATTAAAGCAGTGTTTTCCTCATCTAATTACCTAATTCCCTCTTTCCTGCTTTCTTGAAGCTATGGGTTACTTGCTATTGAAAAAAACAGCAACATTTGAACAAAAGGTTGTTGTTCTTTTTGTAATGTTCGGTCTATTAGTAACCTAAAGTATCCTTACACATTCTGCAGGTGTCAGCCTTGGGAATACAACTATCTCACCTCATCCCTGATCTATGCGGGGATGATCCACTTCCCTGGTGGGCTCGTTCTTTTTTACCCCCACAATCATGTATTACCTTCCTTTGCATGTGCTTCCCTTTCTCACTTATTAAGGCCAAATAATTTACTTAACAACTCTATTCCCATCTTCATCTCTTTGTATATATTAACGTTGGATGTATTTTACTGTATGCTTCTTATTTGGATGTATTTGGATATATTTATTTATATAAATAAATAGTTGGATGTATTTACTGTATTCACTTTTTCTGTTTTACAGTATGGCTACAAGAGCTTTTGTATGGAATTGTTTAGGCATTTACAACAATATTTAAAACCTTAAATATGTAGCAAATAAAACTCTCAAATGCCCTAAAACTTTGCAGGATGTTATTTCTTTTTTAGCTCATCAAGAAAATGTTCCATTTTAGACAGGCTTATTGGAATAAATAGGAATTTCAAAGATGACTAAACAGTCTGTGTAGACATAGTCTATGTGCTCTATATTATGGTATAATTTTTGAAATTTCTAATTTGATGTCTTGATAAACTGCTGTATTTATCAATCACTGCTCCCTTCTCTAACCATAACCCTAAAGAAGGTTTGGCTATATAAATATCTTACTTGAACAAGAAACACATTTCTGTGTATTATATGTTAATGAAGAATCTACAAGCAATAACTGTACTTGTTACAGTAATAGATCTCAAGACAACTTACAAAAGAGTGGACATAAGTGCTTTTTAGTATTGATGTGTTTTCTTTTTTTAAATCCAGGTAAGCAGAACATTGAAATGTAAGTCTCCAAAGAAATGATTGTCCATAATAAAGATTGAGTCTATTATGATCACCCTGCCTGTCAGGTATCAAGTTGTGGGGTTTGTTAGCTGTATGTATTTTTATTGCACCTGCTGACTTCCATTTCAAGAACGGTCATCGGTAATCAACATGTGAGTGAACACATCATGAAAAAGCACAAATGTGCTATGTGGATGCTGTGAATTCTTATTCCATTCCTATCACAGCCATCCCTCATCATCTTCCTCTGCTGTGACAACTTCATTCACCTTCATTAAATGTATGAGTACTGCTGAGATCTATTCCAATAGAGGAAAAAAAAATATTGGAACATGCCTCCAAAACACCAAACCACATTCCATGAAAAATGCAAAAGAAAAATATCTTAATCATTGTAACCAAAATGAATATATAAGGTTAGGTTTAAGACATGTGAGCTAAATCAGATATTATTTGAACAAGTGCATGCTTTGACCAGCAGCTGAAAGCTGTTTGCTTACCTATTGCAGTGACTCTAATTTAAATGTCACATACCTGAAATAATCACGACCATTTTCTGATCTGCAAACGTGTTTTTTATCCCCAACCTAAAAATTATTGAAGCCAATATGTAAAAGAAAACATCCAGAAAAATTGGATTGTCAGAAGGACAGCGATCTCAGCCTTTGGATTTATGTCAAAGCTGAACTTCAGATGTATATCACAGACACAAATTAATGCAATTATGTATTCATTTTTATATCATTAAGGTGCACATTTAAAAGTCAATGGAGCTGGGTAGAAAATTTTCTAGGAAATAGAAAGAACTCTAGATGAAGAAGAGTTAACTCAGGCATGGGACTTGGATAGGTTACATGATCCAGTTCTCCTCCAATGACAGAGCTCCTTTTGCTATATAGGACCATTTTTTCTTAAAATTCTATCTGTTAATGTGCATACCTAAAAAATACACATATACACATATGTAGCAGGAATAGTGAGGCTTTCTGATTATTCCTCTGGGGAGCCACCCAACTTTTTAGCAAGTCAAATACAAAAACATGGAATAGTGAATACATGTATTGTGGATATACAGGTGGATTTGTGTAAACTGTCTGGTCTGTGCCCTTGTGATCATCTTGTGTCCTCCTTCCCACACTAGGTTTGGGTGGGAGTGACCTGATAAGAAGAAAGGTATGGATGTTATGCTTATATGGGTCATGAGAAAGAAAGCAACCTGTAATACACTGTTGCACCTCAAGATTGTTTATGAATATGTAAATAGATATGTATATGTATATAGAGGTGTGTATATATATATATATATATATATATATATATATATAGGTATGCATAGGTATGTGTATAGGTGCAGGAATGTTGAAACCTGTTTTTCTTTGTACTGGCCATCTGGATCACCTAGGGGATGTCTTATCAGTGGTCAACCAAGGAACAATAAACAAAACAAATAATAAAACATGTCAGTACACAAGATCCAGTTCCCATAACAAACTGGTTACCAGTAGGACCCTCAAGGGGCAATTAATCCATCAAGCCAGAGTGGGCAGAAGATGGATGCATAATCAAACAGATGGGTTGGGTTGATAACCCAGCTGGACCTCTGGTTGAACAAGAAAATTCAGTGCTTGTGTTGCATAGTTGTTCCATTTCACTACTTTTCACTAGTAGCCTGTAGTTTTTTAGCCTAAGGTAGAAAAAGTAATAACATCACCCAGTAATACTATAACTACAGAAGTACATTTTGCCGCAATACTCACTTTTACTCTAAAGCTGTTCCCTATATTGAGTACTTTTTGCAACCAGACATCTCCCATTTTTAGTGTTGAATGGCAGACTTTGTCACATGATTCAATTTTCTGGCCAGAAGACCCTTGGTTTTTGTAAATATACATTGATAACCCAAAGCATAATCAGCGGATTCTTTATGCCACTTTACTTTCCCTGGCCTACCTTTTCACAGCGATCTAATCATTCCCTACCCTATCCTAAGAAATACTTTTTTTTGTTTTACTTACACTTTAACACCATATTTAGGACTTCCCAGCATCACTCTCTGGCAGCCATTAATACTTTATTTAATAGAAGAATAAATAAGACAGAGACTGCATATAAATGTTTAGACCTACTAAAACAAATCACTTTAATATTAAATAAACATTTAATCTATTTACTTGTCAGTACTGGTGATTCTATCTTATTTTATATTGATATTGACAAAAACTTTGAAGGTTACTGGTGCTTAACATGTAACGTAATGTGGAAAAAAACATGTCACTGTAATATTTTTAAAAGTGGATTATTTCCAAGCTTTTTAAGCAAGAGAATTTTAACAATACTGTGACCTTGTGGTAATTCTAAATCCGATTACATAAAGAGCACACATCATTAAAGAATTGCATAGCCCAATCTCAATTTCGCAAATATCTAAAGACATATCTGAAAATAATTTTATTATACCATTGACATAACATATTGTATAAAAGTGTTTTATTCCTACTGCATTTGAATAAACAAAAATGCAATGGAAAGTCTGCTGATAAAATGAATGGTCTGATAACAAGTTTTTTTTTAATGTATGTTTTCAGGACCAAGTTTTCAGGAACAGTGAAACAAAGTGAAAACAAATAATAATAAATACAAAAGACCCTTAAAGCAGACTCAAAAAAATTACATTACAAAAAATAGTAGAAAACTCTTTTATATAAAATAAAAATATAATTTTTTTTTTTAATTTTACAACTTTTTTTTTTTTTTTTTTAAATAAGGGTGAAGGGACTTGGTGGACCATGGTTGTGGCGATCAAGACACAATGCCCCTGATTCATCAAGCAAAATCGGATTATCGGTCGCGCATTCGTATTAGCGATCCGGAATCGTGCGCGATCGCGCTATTCAACAACTGTTCGCGCTTCCAGCGAGTGCGGATTTCATTGATGAATCAGGGGCAATGGGTGGGCAGAGCCTTCTGGGATAACTACATCATGCATTCCTCGAGGCTCCTGAATGCTCCTTCAGTGCATGTCCGAGATCAGGCATGCACTGAAGGGGCATTTTCCTACCTTGAGGGGAAAGAGATGCCAATCTCATGCGTGCAAAATAAAATTGGCTTTCTTTTTTTCCCTTTTACAGCAGGCTATTTAACTGCACATGTGCAAGATTGGGTGATGTACCCAGAAGTAGGAAGAAGAAGACTAAAGATAGCGGTGCCTGGCGCTTACTCCGCGTCAGAATGAAAAGGAATTCCAGGGCAGTGCGGGACCCAAATGAGAAAAGGTCCACTGTGGTCATGAATAAAGGTAGGTGTGATTGTTTAAAAAATGTTTCTGCTTTGAATGAATAAATGGAAAGAAAGGTTAAATATCTTAAAATATAGAAGTGCATTCCTAGCCTAGGCATGCCTTTAAACTTGTACATGTTTATATGCAAAGTAAGATCATCTTTTGCCCTGCTAGTCTCACCAGATTTAGAGTGACATTTGGTGATATGATTACTATGCTGCTCTTTGTTCTTCTTGCTTGAAAGGAAGCTGTACCTGAGGACATGCAGTGCAAGAATCTACATGCTCCTGCTATTCATTTAGTGGATCTGTGCTTTCTGATCCTCTCCTAATGCTACTTGATCTTTTTACCATCAGCCATCAGACCCACCATGGGAAGGCAAAGCCCTGTCTCTACAACGATAGCCACTTCCACTCTGAGGCACAATGCAAGGCATCCTAAATCATTAATTGGGAAAAACATCTGCTGCTAAAGCTCAAAGGCAATTTTGCTTTCATTTTTTCTGATCACAGCTTACACGGTTAGTTTCTACACCATTCCAAATTCTCACAGCATCTTGGGTTTGAAGCATGTTTTTGCACAGGATGGTTTCACAGACTTTCACACCATCCAAAATATCTATAAACAATCAACAACAGCCTTAAACCAATCAATTGTAAATAAATTAAGGGGAGTTACTCAGAAGGGTATAATGCTGGGTTATGCTGCTGACACTCATTAAAGCTAAGGAAGCTGTTTGCATTAACACGGAAATGTCTTGAACTTTACTGAACATAATCAGTTAAATGTAACCAACTACCTCCAGCTAAGCAATGACCTGAATAAATGAAAATATTCCGACAAATAAAGGTTGCTTGCATGACGAAATAACCTAGTGCCTAAAATACATCTAAGATTGTTTTCATGCAGCACTTGCTATGTTAAAATGTTTGAAAGCTTATTAAACAGAGTATAAGCAACAACAGATAACCTTAGAAACATGTTCCTGGCAAAGTAGAACTTTGAAAACGGTAATATCCAGCTAAACTTCCATTTTCAAATTGTATTAACTGAGATAACCCCCTGCACACTACTCTACCTGTAGTCCAAACATTATTCTGTAAACTTTACACAACTTTTTTCACTCCTGTATGTTTGGTGTACTCTTCATTTTTAGTGGGTAAAGTTGTGAGTAAAGAGTGGGTAAAGAGAAATGTTTGGCTTCTACTTCAGCAAATTATAATAAAGATGATTTCTAATTTAGAATGTGGGAGCTTCAGGGAATACACAACAAATATGTCTTTTCTTCCACTAATGTAAATATGCAAATATGTATAATCTGCTCTGGTAAATGAATATGTAAATGATGGCCATCTAGAATATTGTACAACACACAGTGCAGTTAAATCAGAGCTCAACAACCAATACGCTATTAACTCCTGGACACCAGAGGTCATATATTCTAGATTAACTGTCTTTAGTGATATATTACATTCTCAAAGTATTTGACAGCTTTTGTTCCTCTCGTCTGGAGAAGCTGACAGCATTCATTTTCACTGCCTTGGTAAATTACACACCAGCTATATACTGTACTTTTAGTCCATGACAGTTCCTTCAAGTTATACAGTGACTCATATTGTACTGTGAGTTATTAAAACAAGAAGTTCACTAACCTCACATGAACTAATGTCGCCTGAAAATAGATCATAACTTGACCAACAGAGTCTATCTCAACACTGAAGAATGATCTGAAAACATTAAATGTTTAATTTGTTATAACCTAAATGACTACTGCACAAAAATATGTCATCATGTCTGGGTGAGTTGATGAGTTTATTTCTTAATGAAAGTATCCATGAGATAAAAACATGTAAAGAATATTTGATTTGAGGCTACAACTGAATATACATTTACCGTATTTTTCGGACCATAAGACGCACTGGACCATAAGACGCACCAGTTTTTTAGAGAAGGGAAATGAAGAAAAAAAAGATTCTGAAACAAATAGTGTCCTAAAATATTTTATGTGCATTAAAAACCAACATACAGGAGACAGTCACTCTGGCCGCGCTGAACAGGAGACGGGACGGGACAGCAGCTGGGAAGGATACATTTTGATACATTTGGACCATAAGACGCAGGGACTTTTTCCCCCCACTTCTGGGGGAAAAAAAGTGTGTCTTATGGTCCGAAAAATACGGTATGTGTTTTTTGTTTTTTTCATTTTTTATTACTATTTTTTCTACCTAGGTGTAGCGGTAGGCATATTGAGTAAAAAAAGAAATGGGCATGGGTTGGTTATATTTGAGAACAAAAAATGCCTCAGTATCATATACATATACATTTAAATAGAAGTTTTTTGCAATAACGTCTACAGGTATAGGAATGTCTAGGTATAGAGATGTAAAACACAAAAACAGCCCAACTGGTTCCATTTTTGTTATACATATTGTAACAGCTGGCCAACGAAGACCCAGGGTTTCATCCAGGATGATAGGTACATTTGCTCCAGATACAGGTTATATGCAGAGTATTTTTCTGTGGAATCAGACAGTTTTCCTTTTGAAGGTGGTGCTGAATTACCAGGCTGAATGACAATGAACTTCTTGGCCAGATGGGGGAGCTAAAGAGGCCTGGGGATGATCAAGTGTATTTGTTTCAGCTGAAACCTATCCTGGAAATTGTGTTTGGAATATAAACTCCCAGCCTGCTCTTTCCTGTGTTTCTGTTCTTGGCTAGTGAGCTGGAAGGAGGTCCAAGGTGAACTGTGAGTAAAGACACAGACTATATTTGGAAAAGCTTTATGGTTAGGGCCTTAGAGTCCTGCACAGCACTAGGTTGGGCTGGATTGTTAGTAAAGAGATCTAACAGTAAGTTAGAGGCCAAGAGGCCAGGCTTTATTTTGCTGTTTGTTTATATTGTCTGTTTTTTTGCTAAAATAGTATTAGTGAATAAAACCCTTGATGCATGGATAACCTGTTGGCCCTGTTTTCCTGTTTGAAACACCCTTCATTGCTATGGGTGATCTCACAGTATATACAATGTATTTAGATAAGAATGGATGCTTCTTTTGGAAAGGAGGGGGTTCTTCTACAACACTTACTGAAGTTGACATAAACAAAGTAGGAGATTTGTCTCCCTTAAATCTAACTTGATACTAGTGGTTCAAATGATCTGAAATCTGTGGCTCTACAAAACAGTCTGGAATAATCTTCAGCAGAATATATTTTATCATATACAGTTTCCAACAATGGACACTAGGTGGCGTCTAAGGTTTGCCTAAAGCTGCGTACACACGTCAGATTTTTCTCGCCCGATATCTGGCCGATGCCGATTATCTGGCGTGTACAGTCGGATCCACGAACGATGAATGACAAGCGATCCTAATGCAAGGAAAGGGGGAGAGCGCGCAGCAGGGTGCCGCTCCGTCGTTCTCCCCCTCTCCTCTCCATAGAGCAGAACGGTGCTGTATGTACAGCACTCGTTCATGCATCGTGTAGTCCTTTATCGTTGGAAAGGATTGTGAAAGATCCTTTCCAACGACAAGAATTGCACGTGTGTACGCAGCTTAAAACACTTGGCAAATTGTGCTCAAATAGCAAATGTCACTTAGCTGTATATAGTTTAAGAAGCCTTCAAGCTGCTCATATTGTGTTCCCCACATTTGGATGCACACGGTGGATTGCACAAACACTCGCAGATTGGGGAATTGGCCATCCCACTGGAACTCTAGGACAGTGACAGCTGACAGAATACACCTGATCAAAGTAGCTGAGTCTTTCAGGAACCACTCATTCTATTCTGGCCCACAGCTGCCCGAACTCCGTAAAGACTGGAGGCGACCACACAATCTGGCTGCAGCCTACATGTTCAGCTACTGCTGCCCCATCAGATTCGGTCACACTGACCTCCTCCCCTCTGTACTCCTCAGCTTTTATCACTTCTGGTCTTGTCAAACATCCCTGAGAATTCTGGGTAAAGCAATTAAAGTGGCCAGCATCAATACCACAATTAAAAGCCACTCCTGTGAGTGGGGCCAACACCTCTACCTCTGACACTCCTGGATCCTGGGATGCTGGCCACCCCACTACAGCTGTACCTGACCAAAAAAAGTAGGGTTGCTTATCCCTACAAATGTTTCCAGTCAGTAACTCCCATAATTAAGATCCTAGAACTGATTTAATAAACCTCTACAAGACTGGAGAAGATAGATTATCATGCTGGAATGGATTTCCTAAAAAGTTTTTTTTATTTGCTATTTGTCACATGATTTCTATCCTGGACCAAATCCATTCCTGGTTTGATGGATCACTCAGGTTGTTCCATGATTGTGTATGTTTTCTAGTTTTGGAGAGCTTTAATAAATAAGGCCCACTGATTTATTATCTTTTAAAGCAAAATTTTTATGTTGTGGTGCTGCTTTTTTGAGAAGAGGAACCCCACTGGGATGATACATGTATCTTGCACGAACAGCCCTTTTTGGCTATGACTATTAGCTTACGTTGCATCACATGTTCATGCACTGCAGACTTGCTTTAGTGCAGACTTAGTCAGATTCCCCCCTTTTCTTAGGTTGTTGATGTTTTTATATCTCCTGTTCACAGGCATATACTTTTTGTCTTTTGGTGCAGCATTTCCACCAGCTCTCATGGTCCAGAGTAGTTATAAATGATGAGTAGGGTTTTTTATTTGCTTATATGTAAGCCTTGAAGTTTCTCCAAACCCCATGCTGTATTTAAATGCCACTAGTTTTTTTAAAAAAAAAAGCCTAAAGAAAAACCATTACTGCAGGTACATACAAATACATTTTTTAATTATACATTTACAGAATAATATTTAAATATAGATAAAGACACCAGTTTTTCGTGACAGGTGTCCTTTAAGAAGTTTGCTTTTCACGGCATGTACAAATACACATAACATACAAAAAGGACAGTGAAAAGAAAACTCTTTTCAATTAGAAGTTTCATTCTATATGAGCTAATTGGCATTCTTTTAAACTGGGGCTAGCATTTTCTCTCTTTTCTAAAAAAGCAGTTGAAAAAGCTGTATAGGTCTAAAAAATCTGTGCCTTCTAAAAGGTCATTATTAGCAGTTCACAGTGTGTGTTAAAGTGGTTTTAACAATACTGAAAAGCTTCCAATTAGAGGAAAATACAATAGTCCTGAAATACTGCAATCTATACTTGCTCATCAGCCAACATAAAAGACCTTACATCAAATTTTACTGCATAAAATAGGTTCAAACTGTTCTAAATGATAATCAGTGATAAGGTGTGGATCTCAAATGATTCAGGGTCTTCATGAACTTACTTCACTACTGCTTGAATTAGGACAGATTGTATGGTTTGCAGAACTTTTTTTTATCACACTTTTATTTGACATTATACCCTGTATTTAGTTGTGTAGTGGGACAAGAAGTTTGTTGTATAAGAAGTGTTATGCCAGGCAAGGGAGCAAAGTTTTTTTTTTTTTTTTTTTTTTACAAGGAATAGGAGCTACAATTTTTATTTTATTTAATATCTATTTTAGCAACAGGCTAAAAATATAAGCTTGGTACACAGTTTCTAAATATACCATGTACCTTCCAAATACCAGGTGTGACCAATTGGTGCAGAATAAAGGGCGATATTTTCTAGGGAATTTTTATGCACTGCCTTTAGTCTGGATTGACTTTCAATGCTTCAGTAGGTTGGGCAGTAGGGGGGAGGGGTTTGCCAAGTTACTGAATGCTTACTCATGAAATAATATCTTTCTGAACAAAAATATCTTTCTTAACCGAACCATAAGACGTAAAAACGTCTAATGGTTCTCATCCGATAATCGGCTCAGGGCCGATATCGGACGAGAATCTGTCGTGTGTACATTGCCCATCATCCATCGTCCGAACGACTGTCCTGGCAAAACTAAGGACGACAAACGATCGTAATGGAAGTGGGGAGAGCGCGCAGCAGGGTGCCGCTCCGTCGTTCTCCCCCTCCCCTCTCCATAGAGCAGAACAGTGTTGTATGTACAGCACTCGTTCATGCATCCTGCATTCGTTAGTCATTGTAAATGATCGTGAAAGATGCTTTCCAACGACAGTGATTGCACGTGTGTATGCAGCCTTAGAGAGCATTGGTTGTGCACATGTGAAGATAAAACATATACCTTTATTGTATTAGGTTTCCCAATATTACCCCCTTGTACACTGTTTAGTTATTGGCTGTCTGCATAGGGCTCTTGGTCAGGCTGGCAAGAACTGAAAAAAACCCAATGCAGTCTTCAACAGAGAAACTTAGTTATAAATTGACACTGATTCTGTCTTAAGTTCCCACAGTGCTTGCTTGCTGTGGTGGTTGAAAGGGTAGGGCTTACTAGAAAAAAAAATATTTTTATACTTGAATATAAACCAAGGTTTTTTTTATTATTGAACATGCCTTTGAAAGAAAACATTGTCAGTTTATACTTGGAGCAGATCATATTGGCAATTGTTATGAGGACACAGCATCTACTGCTGGCCAACAATAATGCACAAAAGATCACATAAGAACAAGTGCCCCCTTCATAAACATCACATAAGCAAAAAATAACCTGTAAAAAGTGGGTGAAAAGATACAAAGACTGTGCCCATGTGATTTTGTGTCCTGGGTTTATACTCGAATCAAAACTTTTCAAAGGAAAAACAAACAAGGATTTTACACTAAGGCTATGCAATGCTGAAGATACTGGTAAGCTAATTTTTGATTAGTTGGAATGTTAATGGTAACTAATAAAAGTTCATTCACTACAATTTTGCCTGACAACTTGCCACGTCACTTTCCTCCTGAGGATCCAATGCAAATTTTCGTATGGGTCCCTATGATCTCTACATTACTAATATCAATACAGATATAATAAAAATATTCTTAATTTAAGTTTAACTAGCGTGACTATAGACTTTTAGAAAAGCTCACATGTAATCCATGGCTCACTCACAGATTGGTCAGTCTGGCACTTTTTAAAAAGGAAGTGGGAAGTGACACCTTCTTCTATGACATTTAATAAAGCACAATATTACTACCTGGTAATCTTATTAAAGGACATCTGAGTGAAATCTCAAACAGGCTCAGACACGATTATAAACTACCATTGTTCTCTCAGTAGGTTATTTTACTGGAAAGTGATGGGAAGTGAATAGATGTACATAGAATGGCTACAAGAAGAAAATGCTTAAAAAAGGGTGAAAATAATCTATTCTTTTCTATGAATCAGAGATTGAAAAACTAATGCAACCTTATGAAATGCATGAAAACACAAAAAAGCCCTATTCTGAGAATTATGGTATTGAATTTTTTCTTAATATAAAATATTGACTTTTTCATCACATAAGATGTATGGACATATGGTTGAAACAAAAATACAGAAAACAGTGTACTGGTGCTTGATATTTTCAATAGGATTTGAAATAAGATAAAATTACAACAATAATTAAAGCTGAGCTCCAAGCAAACATCTAACATGGATTTCATAAAAACATTTCCATACATTTGACAAATGTTTTAAATCCCTGAGCAAATCCATTCCAGGTTTGTTGGGTCATCAAGTTTACCCACGATAGTCTATTTTCTCCAGTCTTGGAGATATTTAATTAATCAGACCTATTGTGTAATTTTTAGTTTCTTAAAAAGGTTTCATATTTTTTCATCTCTAAAATATGAGAGTTAATATATCATCATTATGCTACATAAAACATTTCCAATAGCAACACATTTAGTAAAATTTAGCAATGGTACAAACACATCCCACTCATATGATGATCATACAAACAATAGAAACTGTAGAAGCTACAGTACAATGCTACGGTAGATTTGATCAAACAATAACCTTTATACTAAGATAAAAT
The DNA here is from genome assembly GCF_032062135.1 of Pyxicephalus adspersus. Taxonomy (NCBI): domain Eukaryota; kingdom Metazoa; phylum Chordata; class Amphibia; order Anura; family Pyxicephalidae; genus Pyxicephalus; species Pyxicephalus adspersus. The sequence continues at coordinate 51,485,048 of NC_092862.1, read as the reverse complement.
AACTAGATGAAAACAACATTATAGCCTGGACCAAGCTTTGAAACAAGGCACATATGACAAATATTTTGTTCTATGAAGCATGGTGTTGGATTCTGGCTTTGATCTCTCCAGGGAATGAAAAAGTAGTTTTTACTTTGTTGTTGTTTTCTATTGCTGACGGGTAGTGATTAGGCTCCCATGGAATGGAATATTCTTGGCAGATTCACTGATGAAAGGTCAAAGTGTTGTATGTCCATTAAACTTTATAGATACTATAATCTGTTTTAAAATATAATAAATAACAAACAACAAAAGGTATTGAATCCAGTATTGCACACATTTAATTGACCATATAAAACAACAATTCATCCTAATACAAGTATACAGCTGTCACTGAAAATAAGAAGCTATTTATTTAAAGTGTTTGCTGAAATTGTCCGAGCCTAAGAGAACCAAACAATGTGAAAAATAACTTTAAGCTAATTGCATAATGCCGTCACAAATACTGTATTGAAACTGGCATAATTCTAATAATTTTTATGTTTCAAACTAAAAATTGCTAATATGCCTAGACAGACAAAAATAATAATTTTAAGAAAAAGCAACCATTAGTTACCTGAATATCTAACAGATTTCTGAAAGTTCTGTCCCTGTATTAGATGTCTCTCCCAAAATATTTATTATAAAATCCTCAGATATTCAATAATGAGTTCCATTAAATGAAATCAAAGGACAAACATTCACTGTTGGATCATTCTCCACAGTCTGGACTCTCCAGAACTGTCTGATGCTCTGGAATGTTGACCTGCATTGTATATTGCAGGATTGTTGGTCCTGCATTTGTTTGAGATGCCGTCAGACAGGTACGTACAATAGGGCAGTGAAGGGTAGAGGCTTTGAGGTACCAGAAGAGAAGGAAATCTGTTGGAACATGAAATTATGTAAGCATATTAGCTAATTCATCAAACCCTGGGCAATATGAGCTGTTAAAATTTTCAGTGAGGAGGGGAACCCTCTTGAAGTGTAAAAATGTCTTCCTCTCTACTGGTAAGCTAATAAGAAATAATAAATATTTGATTAATTATTTTCTTAAATGTGCTGGCTGCATTAAATTTCTTTTTTCAGGCTATTTGAGTACATTTTCTTCAGTACAGAAAAATAGCCAAAAAGATCATTGGTATCGGTTAAACTGACCCGAGAGTCACAAATTGCTTAAGGAATTTTTCCCAGTCCAGACCAGTTGCGTAAAATTGCCATGGGATCATCAGTGATTTAATTCAGAAGTACCGTGGCAGGTGTTTTCTGGGGTGTGGCATGAGTGGGCGGGGTTAAGGGAGAAGTTAGGGGTTGGTAGGTCAGTTGAGGATACTGTTCATATGTTGTTTTTTTGGTTAGCGAGTGATTTTGTAGCTGGGCTGTCCAGGGTGGCGGTGAGCAAAAAATGAACGGGGATGGTTTTTTATTGGTTTAAATGGGTTGACTTTTGAGTTGCTTCATGGGTTGGTTGGGGTGTTGGAAATCATATCTACAGGGAAGTATGAGCTGGTGTTTTTAAAAGCAGCTTTTGTGGTTGCATTTTTGGAGGCCATGCAGGTCAGTCAGTGGGTGAGCTCGTCTAAGAGTAGGCCTGGGGACATCTTATCTCAGGATGTGGAAAGCACGGCGGATCAGGTGAATTCTGTTATCCGGCAATCTAAGTCCGATCAGTGCAGAAGGGGTTTTCATGGTGGTGTTTCAGATGTGAGGGTCTCGGGTATGGCAACTTGGGGGCAGTTGAGGATTTTGGAAGGCCAAGTGGGAGGGACCCTTTTTGGTATACGAGGATGCAATAATTTTAAAAATAATTATAAAAACTAATAATTTCAATTTGTGGCGGTGTTCAAAAAACGTGTGGGTTGGGGGTGGCAGTGGAGAGGTACTCCTCTTATTTGTTTAGATTTAGAGCAGCTATGGATGTGGCCAAGTGGGGGCTGGGAGATGAGGCCAGTGGAAGGATTGAAAGATGGGAGTCCAGGAGCCCTCACTAGTGGGGTGAGAGGTGTATGGAGGTGTGGCCACTGTTGGGCTTGTCTGAAGCGACGATTTGTTGGATGGGAGAACCTGGACTTCTTTGAAGTAGAATGGTGCCTGAGCTCCGCACACTTGTGGCGTTGGATTGGCCCCTGGCATGGTAGGGATCCATGTTGGGGGCTAGGATTTGGGCAAATGATCCATGCAGGACCTAATTCGTAATGTCAAGCTAGATTTTTGAAGTTGCGGCTTGAGTGCCTGGTGAGATAGCAGTCTGGTTGAATATTGTGACCAGGACCAGTTGGAGTGGTGCCCACCCTGTAAAAAAGATAAACACAAGCCTGAGTTAAGGTGAATAAGGAGGTGGGCCATTTTGTGGCCAGGAATGGGGGTATTGTGTTGGGGCATCATGAGTTGGAGGATGAAACTTGGTGGTATTTGAGATGGACAGTGTACATCTCAATTCTATTGATATAGATATGTGGTTTCTTTGATTGCAGGATGGAATTCAATGAGCCCTGCAAGTGTGGAGGTAGCGCTCAGGTCTGAGGTTTCACGCCTGTGCACTGTGGCGGCTGGGGTCTTGGAAGGTAAGGATTAAGTGCATGTTAAAATGGTGGATTTTGTCGTGAGGGATCCTCCCTGGTAGGGTCCCCCCCTTTTTGATGAATGGATGAGTATGGCTCCTGAGACAGTGCTGGGCGGCTAGGGGCCAAGATGAAGATGTTGGAAGAGTTAAATTCCTGTTGGGTGTTGTTTTTGCCTTCTGATACATGCAGCCTGGTTGTTTGGTAATATAACTGGGAGGTTGGAGTTTTATAACACTAGGAATATAGTTGTTTATGGTTATGTATTTTTAAAAGGGGGAAATTAGGTTGTTAGTTAATTGGGTTATAGTTAATGGGCTGTTATGTTATGTCAATTTATGCTTGTATATAAAAGTGTAAAATCCAGTTATTTATTTTGTCAGTTTTTAGATATTTAGTTGTTATTTACTTGAATAGTTAACCTATTTAATTATGGTTAATAAACATTTGCTTGCCAGCCAATTTAATTCCAAAATTGCTTTTTGTGTATTTTAATGGTTGGGAATGGTTGGTAAGCAGGAGGGGGTTGGGGGGAGGCGGAGGTTCTGTCGGTGGTGTAAAAGGATGGGATAGAAGGTCCGAGCTACCCTGGTCATGGATATAAAGCTTATTTTTGGTGCCCTTAGTTTCAGTTGCACCTAAAACAAGCATGGAGATAACTGTGTGACAAGTTGTGTGGCTGTACATCTGAGCTGTATACTAATTCTGGGTAGGGGATTCAGAAGTTATTAATGACAAAGAATTGGAACACAATCTAGACAAGCAGTATTTTATTTTAGAACCAGGTCATGAAAATCACTTTACATAATCCCTCAGTTTAGATTGTCTTTAACACTTTTTACAAGTCCTGAGTTGCATTCTTTATTTACTGCCAGTCATCACATCTCTTCCATAATGTTTTTATTTGTAAGGTGGACCCAAGAGAATAATAAATAACGTTTATGTATTACATTTTCATAGATTTTATCTTTTATCTGTTGTGGTTCTTTGTGGCCAGAATACAATTCATATGGATTTACTCGCATGGTATCATCAGTATTTTACATTAGCATACTTCCTCTTCAGTAACATGATTAACATGCAATGTTTGTTGTGTGACCCCCAGGGCCAGAAATGATGGTAAAAATAGTATGGATAAGCCAGATTAAACATCCACTGTTTTTTTTATTAAGCTGATTACAGAATTATTGTGTTTTCCTCATTTGTTATTAGCCAAGGGGTTGCTGCTCTATCTACCTACATGCTGCATGAATTTCTAAGCATTCAGTTGATGGAGTTGGGCTAAATCTTGATGAAAATAATATTGTAATCTTGTAATTCAATTAACTCATTAATAGCAGATTGGAATGCAAGAGTGTGTAACTCATCTGACACAACAAAAACAAAATATAACCAGGACAAAATAGGGTGTATATGTGCCCTAAATATAAGTCAGTGTAAGCACGATGCAATAGAATCTAACAAAATATTTTTTTTTTTTGTAAACCAAAATATGTGTAAATCTGGCCTAGACAAGAGAAAATATGTAGAAGGGACTTTTACAATTACAGGAAAATTGCAAGAAATGTGTACCGTGTAATGCAAATCATGTCATCATGGAATAATATTCTAAAAATATCTCCTTAAACAAAGTTTATTTACTTCGAACTCTGATTTATCTGGATTATCTTATCTATTGCCAGTGAAACCCATATTTGTAGTTCCTATATATTAGTTTTACCTCTTACTGCACTCTCATAGTTTGCTCTCTCTTTATGACTGCTCCTATCAGGTTTTTCCTTCAATGGTATTTTATCCTATCCTACTCCCCTCCCTGTTGCTGTTCCCCAAGGGTCAGTCCTTGGACCGGTTCTCTTTTCTCTGTACACCTCTCTTGGTAGTCTCACAGCCTCCTTTGGCTTACAGTACTATCTGTATGCTGATGACACTCAAATCTATCTGTCCACCCCTGACCTGTCTCCATCAGTTCTAGATAAGTTTTCACACTGTCAACCACCTCATCATGGATGAAAATTTTATATAACTATACATTATACATATATTATACATGCATATACTGAATATATATAAACTATACATACATATATTTGGTATGGCCCTGATGATGGAGAATTGTGATTTTTTTTTTTTCTTTTATTGTGATTTCACTTATTATCATATTTATTCCTGGATACCTTACAAAGTGCTATTAGCACTTTCTTGTTTTCTTGGTGGTGACATTTTAATTAGACATAATGGACCTTATTTAATAAATCTGTCCAAGACTGGAGAAGATAAACTATCATGGGAGAACCCAAGTCATCAAGCAAACCTGGAATACATCAGACATAGGCTGAAAACATGTGCCAAGTAAAAGCAAATGATTTTGAAGACATCCATACGAGCTTTGCTTGGTCACCCACGTTCTCCTATGATTGTCTATCTGTTACAGTCTTGGAGATCAATAATAAATCAGGTCCATTGTGGTTTAGACTACATGGAATGTTTCTCCAACTTTAAATGCCAAAAATTTCAATAGGCCAGTTCACATCGTGTTGTCTGAGTGTTTTCTTTATGTGTTCCAAAGAAAACAGTCTAAAGCATTAGGTAAAACACCCATACAGCCCCAAAACATCCCACAAATGCCCCAAAATGCTTAAAAACACCTATTAAAATGACTGGGTGTTTATAAACTTTTTTGTCCAATTAAGTTGTTAATTTAAGTGCTCATAGACATTTGTGGGGTGTTTTGTGGGTGTTCATGGGCAATTTATTTTGTTCTATTCTCTGCCCCCATAGCCTGGTTCAGAATGCCTTCGTAAATGTTTAAAAACTTTAGGCATTTAAAAGTAAAGTCAGTGTAGACTTAAATCACACATTGAAACTCGGCAAGGACTCTATGCTGCATTGGGTTTGGAGGTTCTCCCCGTGTCCTCCGGGAACTCTGGTTTCCTCCCACATGCCAAAAAACAAACATACAGTTAAGTTATTTGGCTTCCCCTGAAATTGACCTTAGACTACATTAATGACATATGACTATAGTACGGACATTAGATTGTGAGTCCCTTTGAGGGACAGCTAGTGACATGACTGGGGACCTTGTAAAGCGCTACGTATTATGTCGGCACTATATACATAGTGTGTTATAATAATACAAAAAATATAAAGAAGACCTTTGTGATTTTTTTTCCAGTACAAGTTGACAATGGAAAATCCGGCCTTCGATTATCCGGATCCTTCCGATTCTCGGCATGAAAAAACCTTGCATTCTCATGGAGGAAGAAGCTGATTCCATTCAGGTGTAGTTCTGTCAGTTGCCACTAGATGATGCTAATACATTATAATCGCAGACAATTCAAAAATCTGTAATTTTCGAAAATTCGGCACTCCTCAGGTTCAGAGCTTGCCAGATTTTTGAATGTCAACCTCTATTTTGATTTTGATTATTTACAATAATAATAATAACAGTCTGCAAGTCTTTCCTTATGTTTGCTAATATTTTCATATATAAACAGGTATCATGATACCATTATATATATATATATTCAGGTATGTTAAACAAAATTGGTTCAAGCTGTTAAAAAAAAAAAAGAATTCAAAACAAAAGAAAGTAGCAAACATAGTGCAGATATTTATTACTAGAGCTAAAGTGTAGGAGTACAGCAGCTTATGACATGAATAACAATACAGCAATTTCATTCATTTTGCACAAAGCGGAGAAAGTAAGAAGACGGAAAATTTGTTTTTTTTTTTTTTTTTTCAAAATGGAAAACGCTCAGCACCAGTCAGGCTCTTGAATTCCCCAGTCAAAACCTAGATATAAAATACACAATTGTTCATTCGTTCAGGAAAAGTGGAAAAAAAAAGACACTGGTTGAAAGTAAAGCATCACAGTAGGTCTCTAGATAATTTATTGTTCAGATAATTAGGAAATGAAAGCAGTGCTAACTCTAAAATCTATACAAAAGCCTTTTAAAATCTCAAATTGCTGCAGAAGAGATCATATAACTATATATTGCATATGCCATATTAGAGCCTTTTTCTTGTTTTGGTAAAGTTTGGTACATGCTTGACGGACTTATATAGTAGACCCTATACACTATAGTAGATCTTACATGAAAATACAGAGCTTTGGAACAGACTAATAAATTTACAATGTCCTTGTGGATATGTCTTTTATGTATCTATGCACACCATTTATAACAAAAGTTTTTTTAAATTTTTACTTTTTTTTTTTAGGTCCCAGTGAATTGCAGCCTATTATGTTGATAGTTGAACAGTCTGTATCTTGTAATACTCTAGTTATCAGGAGTCAAAATGCCCTGCAGTACTTAGGCTATGTACACACGTTCAATTCTTGTCATTGGAAACAAACAACGAACAATCAATCGTCCGATAATTGTTAAAAAAGTGAACAACGACTGGATTGTCGCTGGATAGAAACAACCGTCCCTGCGGATCTGATTGGGGGAAGATCATTTGTTATATTTTGTGTGTATGGCCGTTCAGTGATAGTAAATGGTTCTGTGATACACTTTCTCCTGTACATGTCACTTCCTGCATAGTTCAAACGATCGTATCTAGTGTGTGTACATTATTGGTGGATTATATTTGAAGGATCGTATTGTTACAGCATGTACAGAATTGTTATCGTTGATCGGTCGTTAATCATTTGTACGTGTGTACCTAACCTTAGTCTATAAAACGTACCTGTGGAGAACCAAACAAGCAAATGGTCAACTGTTTTTATCACATTGCTCCTTAAAGTGAAAGAGCAGAGGCAACTCAGCACCTAAAGCATGAGAGATAATAATCAAACTTTTATTTCTCCATCAGTCATTGGAATAGGAAGGAGTATATTATAAACCACCTAACCATGGAATGATTTTCAGTACATTTAATATTTTCAATAAGCCCCTGGAAACCAGGCTGTTTGATTAACAAAAAAAATAAACTATTATTTTGTATTGTATTTAAAAAATGTCTTCAGTTAAAAGTGGCAAATGCTGACTAACAATAATGATAGGTCAACCATTCACCACGTGAATAAGTTAAAATCTTTTTGACTGTTAGATATGAAGTATTAACACAATTCAGAACCTGCTTTGTGTTGCACAGTGCTTTTATCCAACTGACATTCCCTGTACAATTTTTTTTTATCATCATTCAAAGAATTATAGTGCAACACAGTGCTGGTCAAACACAACCTATGAGCTGCTGTTAGCATTGGTTTAAAAAAAATATGGTGATAAGTTTGGAAAGTAATGAGATTTTGATTGTCTGTGTTTGATATGTATTCCAAACATATGGATCCACAAAACTGGACAAATAAGCATTGACCTGGTATACAAAATCTCACTTTCCTCTGCAATGAGCTGATTGGAGTAGAAAAAGATGAATCCAACACATACACATTCATGTGACAAACACATAAATCCATCCTGTCCTCCTGTAAATATTGGAGATTTAATGGTATATAGGAATATTTTATGGCCTACAGATAAACAGTATTTAAATAGCACACATGTTCCAATATTTATAATATTAACCTGTTTAACCCATGCTTTAAAGAAATCTTTTCAGGCAAAATGGTGCCTCACACTACTACAAAATGTGCTTTAAATATCATTGGGCAGGTGTTAGGTGTTGGATAGGAAAGCCACAAAAAATGCTATTTGTTTTGCGGCATGTATCTTAGAGTATTTACTGTGTATTATTACTGTGTATGTATAAAAAAACAGGCCCAATGAACCAGTTCACGGTAAAACCTCTGCACTAGACACTATGATACATAATACACTTGATGTCATTATTTATCACAATACCCATTGTCCAGCACTGAAATGGAAGTCCTTAAACTAGGATTAAGTTTTTGTCCATCTAATTGAAACAATAAATTTGAATTGGTAAAAGATGCTCACCTGTTTGCCAGGAGATTTTTCTATAAGGTATACAATAAGGAGCTGATACATGAAGAGGGCCCTTCAAAAGATTGGCTTGAATTTAACTCTTTTTTGATTTTAAAGTCATGAGAGATTTGATCCAACTAGACAATGAGAACCTCTATAATTATAATAATGATGATGTTGGTGGTGATTTTCCCCAAGTAGATTCAGAAAAATCTACTTTGGATCCATCATGTAAAGCCATTCCCAAATCAACTCGATTCCCTGAGTTGAAACAAAACCCTAACCTGTATGCTTTTTTTCTAAAAGTATCAAAGACGCTAATGCGTTGGACACCTTCTAAAGGTGAAACTAGAAATTTAACAAGACAAATAGCAGCTATTTCAAATTAGAAAAAATGTCAGCAATTATAATTAAACCATCTGACAAAGGTGGACATGTGGTCATCATGGATAAAGAAAAGTATAAGGTAATGTGTTATAAAATTTAAAAAAATAGGGAGTGGTTTAGATCCATTCCTAAAAATTTGGTTGACACATATTATTCTGAGTATTATAGTATAATCCATGAGGCTTTTTTTACTGGATTTTATCGATAAAGGTACTTATGAATTTTAGAATATTAAGTTTTCAACCATACCTACGTTCTACGCCCTTTCCCAAGATACATAAAAATGCTACAGATCCTCCTGGATGCCCTATTGTGGTTGGTATTGGTGGCATAGCTTCCAATGCCAGCCAACTGGTGGATCAATATTTGCGCCCCTTCGTACATAGCTTACCCTCATTCTTAAAAGATACTCAAAAACTATTAAAAATTATTGATGACTTAAGTGTTCCAGTAGAGGCCATCTTGGTGGCCATCCATATAGAGGCACTCTAGTATTGCCCACAAGAAGGGTTTGGATGTGATAAATAACTTTCTAGGTGTGCTTAATCAAAAAACATCTCCTCAAAATCAATTTATATTGTCTTTGTTAAGATATATTCTATATAGGAATATTTTTGTATTTGATGGACATACCTACCTCCAGGTACATGGAGTTGCTATGGGGACACGATGTGCCCCCACATATGCAAACCTGTACTTGGGGGGAGGGGAGAAAGAGATGTTCACAGATGAGGCCTTATCGATATACCTTCCCCACATATTATTGTGGAGAAAGTATATCAATGACGTGTTTCGTATTTGGGTAGGTTCTATGTCCGATTTGAATGAATTTTTCAAAAAGATCCAGCTTAATTTATCAAATTTAAAATTCACAAATGTAATGTAAACAAATGTCACCTCAATTCCCTTTAATACCTTAACTTCAAACTTGTTCTGCAAAACCACCGCAGGTAATATTATCTTATCTGCGAGAAGCGCACATCTATTGAATCTTAAGAATAGCATTCCATAGTATGTAAGACTTTGGAGGATTTGTACACAGGACAGTGACTTTCAAATAGCTGCTCAGGAATTGTGTAATAGACTTTTGCAAAAAGGCTATAGCCATAAAACTCTTAAAAAGGCATATTAAAGGTCTAAATTGTTATCTGGGATACAGCTATTATTTGGTAAAAAGAGCTGTAAAAAAGAACCTAAGACAAATATCATTACCAGATGTTCACAGGATCATCAAGAAATGAGGAATGTTGTAGACAAGTTCTGGTCTCTATTAAAAGCAGATCCAAAGATAAATAGGCACATCACTGAACACTCGTCAATTACGTATAGAAAATTGCCATCATTATACGATAAGTTAGTTAACAGTCATTTTAGAACTGAAAAAATGTTTCATTATTGGATAACAGTATTATGGGAACATACCTATATAAAAAATATAACCAGTGTCGGTGGATTTACACCAAGCAAGACAACTTTCTTATTAGATATACTCCTCGCTGTTCTTATATTTGTGAATCAAAGGGTGTAGTTTACTTAGCATTTTATAACTGCAGACGGTACTATGTATAAAGAATTTATGAGCATGTGTATAATGTAACAAGTGGTAGGATCATTACCCCATTAGGTCATCATATGGGCATTTGTCATAATTATAATGTAGATGAGATTTATTGTATTGAAACAAGTACTTCCCAATGAAAGAGGGGGCAAGTTAGACAATATGCTATTAAAGAGGCAGATGAAATGGATTTTCACTTTAAAAGCCATGGATTACCCAAGTTTAAATGGAATTATTATCTATAAACCCTTTTTGGAATAGAAATTATCTTTTTAAATATTTATTTGGTTTCCCTGTGCTTTTCTGCTGGTTTGCCCCTCTGCGCCTGTTGCCATCATGTGTTCCACTCTCTTGTGGATCTGCTTATGTGATTGGGAAGAGATACTTTATTACTTTGTGGTTATTATTGTGACCTACAGTAGTGAGTATTATTCTATGTGAATTTTATGTATTGATATCAATTTTGTTACAGTACATTTGTTTGTGCATTATATATGTTGGTCTTAGGTCTCTATGTGATTCATCCTGAAGAAGCGGTTAAAAAACCGAGAAACACGTCAATGGTAAATGGAACCATCAAGAGACTATATATTATAAAAGACCCATGTTTAGGATCTTTTGAAAATATTTTGTTATGTGCACTATAACATTGCCTGTGTTATAGGCAATGGTTAAAATTTTATCTTGTTCTTAAAATGAATATTCCATAAAATACTAGTTTTATTTTTACATATGCCTGAAAAGCCCTGCTTTTCTGCACATTAGACTTATACTGTTAAGATGTGGAACCAAAAAAGCAAATTCATAAATTGTAGATCAATATATACATTCTGTCAGACTAATTAGGGAATATTAGGTCCACATGGCACATTACATATTGCTTCAAACATTCTGTGCTGGAAATCAATTGCTGCCATTGAAATACATGGACCTGGAAGAATCCAACAAGGGAATGTTGGAAGAAATGTCTGATTCCCTGTTTTATAAATAAAGCCACCAATAAAATATAGCAGATAGAAAAATAGAATAATTAGAGCAGATCCACAAAACACTATAGTTGGAAATGAAAGTCATAAACCATATCTGACCTGAAAACTATAAATCCTCAAAGAATTGTTGAAGTCTTTGGCTAACCACAGGACACTACAGTCTTCAATTTTTTCAGTTTGGAATGAATAGTTTTTGTTATTAATAGTGATGGCAATATTGATGAATGTTGTTTGAGGGAAAGAATTAGGTAGGTATTGATGAACATATGTTTCTGAGATAACGGGTAGGAAGCTTGTGCCTGACTTTGGCCCTTAAAGCTCCCAATTGGCTATTAATTCGGTGGTAGCTCAATAGGTCCTGCATTGAAGCTTTATATTTACATTTGAGATAGCTTTGAGAAGCTTCTGAGATAATTCATAGTTCATTGACCAGTGCATATGACATGCAGTTTTCTTTTATCTGAGCTGCATTTGATCTTCTGCAAAGCTGGCTGAACCTGCTTTAAGCTTCATTTGCAATTGATAAAGGTGGAAAGCAGTTCTCATGTGTATAAAAGGCCAAAAACACAGATCCCAATTAAAACCCAGGAATGCAGCTTTAAGCTAAAAGTGGAGCACACAAAAGTTTACAGGGAAGGATTCAGCAGCTCTTTAAATTGTCGTCCTGAAAAGTATAGTACAGGAAACATATAATGAAATTTTTTACCAACCTAATGTAATAATTTTCAAATGCTTAGCCCCAGCTTGTTTCCAGTGTAGCCAACTCATAATTCATTTTTATTCCCTTTTAGCCTTTTCCAGGCTACATGATGCCCTCTGTGTTTTAAGCTGTCTTCTATAAAAAACTGCACAGTTGCCAGAAATATTAATTTAAGACATTTCCATTTTAATTTATTTATTTATTTAATATCACACCAGCTCTATGCAGACATAGTGGGTTCAAATTTTCTATTAACTCAGAAACCTATTTCACGATTAACTCATTAACCTATGTCATGGAATTTGGTCAATACATATCCCTCTAGCTAGTACCTTTTGATAATTATTTTTTTTTTCAGGGTTGGTTTAGTGACACCAGGTTAAACTTTTCAGATTTGGTTGTGTTGTAGCTATTAACTCCTTTATCAGATGTGCTAACATTCTGCACTATTACAAGGTTACCAATAATATTGTAAATATCAGTATTAGTATACAGTATGGATGATCTATTGTTTCTTTACAAATAACATTTTACCTTCTGACTTCATTGACATTTCTTTGGGTACATCTTCTAAAGGGGCCAAGTTCAATTTCCATTCTTTCCCCAATTGACTACAATACACTCAAGAATCTATTTTACACCCGTTATGATGTAATTTGTTTACTTCTAATTGATGAATCTGCTAGTAGCGTTTAATCATATTTTAAATGTTCCTCAGATATAGAAGTGGTCAACAATTCATTTTATTTTTTTATTTCATGTAGACTATAATAGCTCATCCCAACCCCATAGTCATTAAATCTGTTCCCAATTCTTTTTTTCATAACTTGACAAATTGGATGCTGTCTTTTTATTCCAGTACCTCTATGCATAAGAAAGCCTTTCACAGTAATTTCCTTTTTGTGGCATTGCTGTAAGGTTTTATATTCCAAAATAAACTTACTTCTTACTTTGAAACTTTATGTATATGGCTCCCAAAGGACTGAATGCTGTAAGCTTTTTTTCAAGAAGGAAAGTCTTGCAAAATCTTTCTCTTGCAGACAGCAGTGACTCCCCCTCAGAGACAACTTGAATTTTACAGTATTTGTTCAATTAAACATTATTTAATACTGAGTATGGGGCGTTAGTCCCTGAAACAGGAATACTGCCTGATTTGCCTTAAAATATACACACCCAACAGCCTAAACAATCCATTAGTAACCATTTGGGAATACCTCCACGCCCAGTTGAATGTATAAGAACAAAACACAATGAAATTTGGTGTGCATAAAAAGCTCAATGTATATTCTATGCATTTAGAAATATATACATATATATTTTTTCTTTTTAAAACAACAAACTTAGCTGGCTAGAGCTATCTTCCAGTATATTCCATAATAGGGACCATATGTAAGGAGTTAATTTCCCTGTTTTTGACTCTGATCCGTACCCTAGTAGCAGTTTATCTGTAGTCTGGGATCTTCTATGGCACTGCTTCCTTTGGTTATCTCATATAAATTGGCTTGACTTTTTTCTTGGTTACCTTTCAAATCATTAGATCACCAGTCACCAAGGTACATGTGTCTGAAATCAAATCGCCTTACTTCCCTTCCAAGATTGCCACCTTTACATTGAGAAATCGGGCCTGATTTATTAAAGCTCTCCAAGGCTGGACAGGATACACTTTCCTTGAGAGAATCTGGGTTCCAGCAAACTTGGAATGGGTCTGGTCCAGGATTTAAAACATTTACTGGCAAATAGCAAATGACTTTAAAGAAATTCACTCCAGGTTGAGGAAAGTGTATGCTTTCCAGCACTGGGGAGCTTTAATATATCAGACCCATAGTGCAGAACAATATATAGTAAGTCCATCCTGGATAAGCTAATAAGCCTACAGTCAATATTGGTGACTAGACCAGACTAGTTGTCTATAAACAAAAAAAATACACAACCATTTCGTTTTTAACCAGCCTTTATTATTAAGGTAAACATGCAAAGGGGTATTCACATAACAACATACAATACAGATTTTTGCCAACAAATCTATCAGATAATACCCCCCCCCCCCCTTTTAAAAACCACAATCAAAGGACATTGTTTTACCAATTTACATTAAAATTGGTTTGCATTGCCTTATCAAGGCCCTTCAATGAAGTGTGGTCCCTAATTCTATTCTACGAGAGATACTATTGTCTTGCACAGCAAATCTGCACCACCCAGAGCTACGCAGGGAGGTGCATTTCCCTCTGCATTTTGATAATAGATTGTTCCATAAATATTATTAAACAGGATTTATATAAGCCAACATATTATGTAGCGCTGTACATTAAATAGGGGTTGCAAATAGAAGACATATTCAGACAGTTACACAGGAGGAGGAGAGGACCCTGCCCCAAAGAGCTTACAATCTTCCATAGCACAGAAATGAGCAGGCACCTCTAATGCTGGAATTACATTTATGTATACACCGTAGTGGTGAGTAGGATGCTTGGTGCAAGGTGCAAGCCACATGGAGCTACACAGGATCTTTTGATCCCAAAGCACGTCTGAACCTTTTTTAAAGGCCATGCTTTTTGTGGACTTGTATTGACATATAAAGTGTTACAAATTGCAGTCTAAAAGAAAAATAAGATATAGTTAACCAATTATCAGTTGTTAAAATTATTGAACATGTAGAGCCAAATAACATTTACCTGCTATTCATGTACTTTATATAACACCTGTGAGTGACAACATAAATCAAATGAAGATTCACATTTCTGGCTCAACCTATGTAAGAATATTTTGAACACAATATTTTCTAGTAATCATTTCTACTCATACATCTTATAAGGCCATGTTTGTATAATACTAGAAACAAAATAACCATTTCATTACTTTTAAATTGAACACCATAGTAGAAAATATTACCCAAAAAAATTATGTCTTATTTTTCATAAAAAGCATTAAACCCTCTAAATTCTCCTCTAATTTTAAGCTTTGCACATATAATGATTGAAAGCCCAAGTGAGGACCAGTGAGGACCATGGCTGGAAACAATTAAGGATAGGTACAATTGCTTAGATTTGGTTTGTTCAAGTTAACTGCATTAAATGTAATAGTATACAAAGGGCACTTTATGAACAGTTTTAATGAATATCTCTTTTCAGCCGATAGTAAAGAGGAATACTGCCTGCTGTGTAGCTTAACAACTGGCTCTCCAACTAATGTTTACCTTGTTAACTGCTTTGGAAAAATCAAACTGAATACCAAAGTAATGTTGGATGTGAGCCAGTTGTCTTTGAGCCTTTTATACATCAGGCACATTGTATTTAATAATTTTAATACACGGAGGCACAGCACATGTAGGAATATCTAAGGTTGTCTGCACGAGGCCGGGTGCTGTGATGTTTTCAGGAATCTCTGTATGGCAACTTGCTGGAGCCTCTCATCAGCCATAATAATACCGCATTGCGCGGACGAGCATAGATACAAAGGGATGTATCCACTGTCTCTAAAATAAGGTATGAAATTCAAATGAAATTACTTTATTTAGTAATTCAAATTGGTATTTAACCAATTAATTCTTAGTTAATACATTTTTTTGTTGATGATGATGGAAGAAAAGAACCAGGGAAAATTAAACTTCTATTTTAGGGAAAGCTTATTTTTTATTGTTTAAAATTAGATGGGAGCTAGTAGGAGGAGAGTTTAACTGCAGATGATTTCATAGAAAGCATTTACAACATTTAATAATCATCTCCTATTTTTTTATACAGCCACATGATGGTAAATCTGCTCATATTTAAATAAAAGATAGATCATAAGATTTTTCACAACAATCCACATATCTACAGTGAATGGATTTATGGCTTCGGTTTTATACTGAATATGCTTTACTTCTTATTGGATACTAAATGGTAGCAATGTAGAAACCTAATCAGAGCTGAAGGTCTTCTACTGATGGGATTGTCTTTATTGCTGTTTCTCTTTTTGTAAACATTTCCATCCATGTGTGCACATTGCTTTTTACAATGGTGTCATTTTCTGTTGGTGTTGGACAGCATGCACCCTCCTTAATGACAGGACATCACTTCTGCTTGCAATCTTTTATTTACCTGCAATGAAAAAAAAAAACATTTCTAAAATGCCTGTATAGAGGAAGATTTACTCTACCAACATGTGCAATATAAACAACCTATATCAGTTAGTCTTTTCAACTTCTTCTTGGTCCCAGGTGAATTCTGTTACAGAACTTAACTTACAATTGACCATAACAGAGCCCCAAAGTCCCCCAAGGCTCCTAAAATGTTTAATGTTCTGTGCAACTCTAAGTTAATATTTATTTCCATCTTAAAATATTAATTTATGGATATAGTTTGGGGAATAGTTTACAATTATTCATTTTTCTAAGGAGTCAAATCAATCTGATTGGGAGAATTAGAATAATACTTTCATGTGACAATCAATAATTGCTGCTTTGGATGATCAATAACAGAATGATATTGTAGTAGAGAGTTGTACTTCAGCTCCAATCTTTAAAGTGTTTTAGAGCAATTATGTTACTGACTATTACTTTATATAATTTACCTTAAAATGTCCCAACATTTCTGGTTTGTATGACCTGTAGTAGTACCATATTTTTTCTCATTTTACCCTGAAAGAAAGCCCAAGTCTGGTTTCTTTAAAGGCCTCCTTACATTTTTTTTTAATCATAGTTTCTAAAATTCTGCTTTTTTTCAATCCACTTACATAAACCAGCTCCGGTTTGATTGGTTGTAAACCATGAATTAAAAAAAAAAACATTTTTAAAACTCTATTAAAGTCTTGATGAAATTCAGTCGTTTTGTAGAGCTAATAACCAAACTAATATCAAACAAAGGCATGCAAAGCTGGGTACTGACATGGGGTACACATACCAATGATAAAAATAAAGAAAAGCACAGCTTGCTTTTATTTGGTGAGTCTAACAGTTTCATGGCATAGGTTGTTGTCTCAGTACATAGTTTCAGTATGTTTTTTCAGTTACAATGTTTACTATGTTTCAGTACAATCTGACCAGGGGCTAGGCAGCAAACAGTATAGTCTCAAAGAAAAAAAAAAAAAAAAATAAAGAGAGACAAGGCAGGATATATCCTGCAATTAAAATTTTATTGTAGAAGCTGATACCTAGTTGCCAAAAATTAAAGCAATTCCAGAGCAGTTTTTCAAGCTACATAGGCAGTGACGTAGACTGCAAAGAATCTTTTAACATTACAGAACCAGTCCAGTTCAATATGGCTAACTACTGTTAGCTCCACCATTACCTTGGTAAATGAGAAGCTTGAAAGACTTGAAATCCTTTTTTCAGTAAGTTACAGGAAAACCTGGTTTGCACTGCCAATCCTCCCCCACCCAATTCCCAATTATATAAATTAGTTTGGATGCAGAACATTTTCAGATTTCTCCAGGACAGATGCATAAACTATAGTGTTTCTGAAATATGTGCGATGTAGAATGATAGAAGACGATTCTAAATCAGCTGTCCTGTACTATCAGTGCCTACTCAAGTCAAACAGAGCCCACCCCAGGTCTCATCAGGCCAGCGATTCCATGCTGGCCGCCTCCGCAGTATCCCACACTGCCTGTTTTGTCCAGCACTGTCACTTGCAGCAGCAAGGAGAATAAAGAACTAGCAGCAGCCCATGCTACCCCATAGCCCGCATCCTGTTGTATTTTATCCGCATCCCTAGCACACACTCTGAGGCTGTGCACAGCTGAAGGAGATTTTGGAGGCATATTAGCTCCTGACTCTATCCTGCACTGTCATTGGCTGCTGGCACCTTATAGTTTCTCTGCCAGTGGCTGTTGTAGCGCTAAGCAGGACCTTGCCTGTTTCTGACCCTGTGAGTTTATGATGCCTGGACCGACCTGCTGCATGTGACCCCGACTGCTGGTGTCTTGCGGATTACCTGTGTTTTCCTGGACTCTGTTGGAATCTTGGTCATGCTTATTTGTGGGCCCCTTGTCCTCTGCCAGCCCTTCCCCAGATGCCATTCTGGGAAATGCATCCAGTCTCCCGAGGCTGAGCAGGGACTTGCTATAGATGAAGAGTGCAGCGTTAGATTGGGGCACCGGGGTCTGGTTAGTTGCTGGACATGGCCCTTACAGTAATTAGCATTTTGATAACAGGGGAAGGGATGTCACAAGGAAGGTTAAATTATAAGCTTAGTTCCACCTTTCAAGTCATAATTGCATTTCAAAGGGGAATGTGCTTTTTTGTGTTTTTTAACCTGCAGCCTGCATTTGTGATATATTGGCATTGGTAGTGATATTGAGAAGAATGGAGAACAAAGTAAAATTGATTTGCCTGTGGAGAAGGAAGCAGTGCTCTTCTATGCTTTTCTCTGGTGACTGAGCATTGCTCCCCTTGGCTGACATAACAAATTTCCAGATTAGGAAACAAAACTGAATACAGTCTGCATTGGAAAATGATCTTCCTACTGTATATTTGTGCACAAGAAAAAATGTAATACTTATGCAGTGACCTAGAATAACAGATGAACAAACCATGCTAATAAACACAATAAATGATTATGTAGAGTAAAATTGTACCTCATCTCAAATAAAATGAACCAATCAAAAACAAATTATACATTTTAATGTGTTTATTTATATACAAATGTTATTTTGAGGCATCCTATGTGATTACAAATGGTTGTATCTAAGGTAGGAGCAAGATATAATGAAGAATATTCTGCTTATTTCCAGTATATCATTGAGCAAAGCTTTGGGGATGGCTGGTTAACAGGGCTGCAAAACTTTACCATTATAAGTGACCTGCTTGCACAATGATTCTAAGAACATGAAATATTTTTAGTAAAAGCACTGCCAGTGTATGTGCCTATTAATGTCTTTGCTTTGTTTAAGCCTCCAAGGAGCGTGACTCTTCCCTTTTACTTTAATGTAATCAGTTCTGCTACACTAGATTAGAAAATGTATTTGCAACTAAATTGAATGCAAATTACATATTTAATAATGTCCACATAATACTTTATTAACTATTACTAAATTGGTTTGTTTCAAGAGGTATATGCTTTACAGTGTGCAAATAAGTAGTTCTTTATATCTGCCCAGCACATTACTTGATGTTTTTAGTTTCTGAACATATTCAAAAACAGTTCAGTAAACCTAAGTGTCTTTAAATGAACTCATATTTTACAAATGGATGAAGGTTTATTTTTTGTATTCAGCAATTGTGGTCATTTCTGTGTCTGGTTTTAGATAATAGCAAATAATTTGCCGTCTAGTGAAAAAGTGGTGTTTTCACTAACAAGAACAAGGTTCGACTAGTTCAAACAAATTGTGACCTTGATAACCCTAGCATGCTTGCTCATGTGAATGAAATGCTTGTTAGTCCACTTTCCTCTATGTATAAATTATAAAGAGAAAAACAAATAAATACAATTTGACAGATATGTGTCCATAATTCATACATAGCCTGGAGGTATGTTCTGGGTCATTACCATGCTATAGGTTGAAACTTCGACCAATTAGATATAGACAAGAGGGGGTTTCATGGCTTTCTGGTTCAGAATTCCGGTTATTTTATATAAATCTTTCTCAAAAACCATAGTGATTCACTCAAAACTAATGTTAACCTAAAATGCTCCTGCACATAAATGTACCAAACTAAATAAATATACAGTAAATATATAAAAAAAAAAACAATAACCCTAGGTAACACCATTCAAAATAGCGAAATCGTTTTTTTTTTCCTAACGGCTGTTTCTCATTACAAATGATGCATCTTATTGCCATGTTAACACTGGCCAAGAGGTTGCAGGGTGGTTAATGCTTCTTCATGGCAGGGAACCACAGCCTTCAGGAAGATGCTACATGTGGCTTGTTTCCGTGGCAGCCCTATAGAGAGTGTATGGGGGTGGCAGTGAACAGTACCAATACACCCCACTACTGCAAGTTGTCAAACGTGTAGATGTTGGGTTCTTTATGAACCAGTGCTGCAGAGTGACTGAGCAGCTGGCAAAAAACAGAGCAGGATCACTCAATCCTGATCCGGCATGAAACTGCTCTAAATTTGCAGATCTTACTAAAGAGTGTAGACAACCATTTTACTTTACATTAGAGTGTAAAGTATCCCTTAAAGTGCAACCTAACCCTTTCAGGTAGGGTAAAAAATTTTTTGGGGGAGGGGTTAAATCCTTTTTGTTTAAAAAAAAAAAAAAAGTTTTCGTTAGGGCAATAAAGACAGAATAGGAGAACAGAGCCTCCTGGAATACTCACGTCATGGATCCCAGGAGGCTTCTGGCTGCTGGTACTGCGCATGCCCAATCTTGGACATGCACAGAAGGAACTTTTTTTAAATGGGGGGGGGGGGAGCCGATATCATGCATGGGCAGTGAGATCAGCATTCATTTTTTACCCATTTACCAATGGCTACGTGACCCCATTTTGTGCCTGCGCAGTGTACAATCGGGTGATTAATGCAGAATGATGATGGCACCTGGCACTTCCTCCGTGCTGGGACGAAGATGGATAACAGGACAGTGCAGGACCCATTCCAGAAAAGCTCTGGAGGGATAGACAGATCTGCGAAATAAAAGGTGAGTTTTTTTTTTAGTTTAATTCTGCTTTATTAGTCAAATATATTTAATAAGTTTCTTTTATGTTGCTAAAACACAAAGTGCAACATTTATAAAACATTATATACTGTATACCGGCCTTTCTCAACCATTTTTACATGGGGAGAACCCTTGAATAACTTTCTGGTCTTGGAGAACCCCTGCTATAACTACAATATATCCAACGCCCGCAGTACATTAGCATTGTGGTCAATGGAAGGAATGTTTTTTTTCATTGCTGGCCAGTAGGAGAATGCCACCCTTACAGATAGCCAAAAGGATCTTTGTTGTCAGTGCTATCTGACCTTGGAGGCACCTGTTGCTCATTGCTCTAGAGGTCTCTGGAGAATATCTAGGGTTCTACTGAACCCTGGTTGAGAAATACTGCTGTACAGTGTCCATATAGGAAGCACCAGTGTCCAGAGACAAGTGCTTCTTCCACCCGTAATCGAAAATTTCTCAATCTTGTGTAAAAAAAAAAACAAAAAAATCTTGGTACCAAATTGATATCTTCTCATTTAGGTATAAACACAATAATCACTATAAATTTCACTGTCACTTGTAACTTCAGCACCTTTTTGACCTCCTAAAGTGGAACTATAATCAAAATTTCTCCTCTGTTCTACAGATTCCAATATGCCATTTTTACTTTACTGTTCCCTTACTTGGAACACAATCCTTTTAAAAATAGGTAACTAAAAGGGTTGAGTTTTATTACCTTTAGGGTACAGCTCTCCCTATAAAAAGGATATTGCCTAACCATGCAATATGGCTGCTTCCTGGACTGTCTTGTGAAATAGAAGAAATTTTGATGATTTTTTTTTTTTTTTTTTTAAAAAGACATATAGGGTAACTACATTACTTAAAAATTAGATAAAAGAACAGTCAAGAAAACCAAAAAGGACTGGACACTGAACATCAAAGTAAAAGATACCAGGGATCCAGGAAATAGACAACAGTGACACAGGGGCCACTGCAGACACAGGGAACACAGGAGACACTGGAAGCACCAAGAGGCACAGGTGACACAGGAATATCCACAGGCAGAGGGGAACACTGGAACAGCACAAGCGAATTGGCTGGGAACAACAGACTGGACAACAAGGGGTTAACACAGGAGCTGGACGCGGGAAACACTGAATTAACCAACGGGTGTACAGGAAGTGCTCAACAGATCTAGGGGCTCGGCACTAGTGGAGACACATTGCCCAAATGCTAAGTGCTTTGTCTGAGCTAGCTAAATAGCCAGGGATGGTTAGAAGGCTATTTCCTGATTGGCATGGGAGAAACTTATAAGGCTTGTGAGAATAGGTACACCCAGAATCAGGACTGCCTGCATGCGCAGGAGAGAGGCACCTGCGCTTTAGTGAAGAGGTAAGTGTGACAATATCATTAGCTAGCACATGGAGATTACTGTGTCCCTCCAAGCATATGCCCCCCAAACCATCCCTGACTACCTGCCAAACTGGCCATGCTGAATCATGTTGCAGGCAGCATAACATTTACCACAGTATATGCAGACTATTTTATGTCTGTTACATGTGTACGGTGTGAACGTGCTCTCATCTGTGGAGAGAGCCAATAGTCAACTTGCCAATTTTGGTGTTCTGTAACAAATTCCAATCAAGCTTACTTACTTTGACTTACTTTGCAATCTTTTAGCCAAGTTGTGTAAAAAGATTTACATTTTACACTGCTTTGGTTGGTATGTACATTCTCTTCCAAATATAGTTTTATAACAAAATTGTAAAATATAAAACTAATAGTTTACCATACTGTTAAAAAGGTCCATTACTTTAAATCACATGCTATGCATCTCCTAAGCCTTCCAAAAAGTCTGCAACACAAATATTTTCTAACCTTTCATGTGTACCATACATTGGGAAGATTTTTTCACTATATTGGTGGATAATGAAGAAATATGATTTTTTTTGTGTTTGCAAATTTAATGAATGCCCTAATAAAGACAATGAAAATCCTGGTCTTTGGTTACTTACCTAAATGACAAAAATAAATATAACGTTTCTGTTGAGAAACAGCTATTAAACAGATAGTAATTAAATTCACCTAAATGGCAACATTGTACTTCCTTATTAGCTGTGCTTGGGAAAATGTATCCAAAATATGCAGCTAAATATATTTAAAATTAATCTTTCAATCTACCTGATTGGATTGGATCTGTTACCATCTACTTGTGCCATTATCTAGTGAGCTGCAAACCTGAAACAAGTATGAAAATCATTTACTGAGTCAGTAATTTAGACATAGCAAGGAAAAATAAAGCTGACATCCATGGAACATTCACCTTTATAAATAAGTCAGCAAAGGTAGCTCCCTGACAGACTTCATTTACATTGTAAGGATATTTGGTACGTGATAATAAATTGTATGAGATGTTGTCATTATTTTATACTGTATAATGCTGCCTATAATTTAACTTTTTCACAGATAAAAGATTTTTTGGATAATTTGACAATGAGTGTTCCCTATAATCATCAAATTAATTCATTCAAGTATTTTGTGTGTCAATTTTCCACTGAGCTGGTAAATTTCCATACTGAATGCATTCACAATGATTTGATTTGAATGTATCACAATATCATTCAGTCTGCTCCCTTGTTTATTACTATTTCTTCTACAATACTGCCATCTACTGTGGAATAGAGGTTTTGCTGGGAAATATTTTGTAAAATCAGTCTTGTGAACATATATATATATAATTTCCACAGCCATATGTACTGTGTAGCTTCACAATGAAATAAACAATCATAAACTTTAAGTTCATAGCAGGGTTGCTAACCTGTTACTTCTTGGACAGTTTGTAAAGAGATGATTTGCTCCCATCTGTCATTGTCTGTGGATGGGTGCAAAAAGCAATATAAACACTTGTTTATAGAACACTTGTGCAGATCAGTTGTCAGTTTTGCATTTGATGTTCCCATTAGGAATTTATCAGTCCAAAGTCCTAAAACGCTGAATATTGTGTATGATATTTTGCCCTTTCTCCTTTTCTGCTTTTTTTTAGATAGAAAGCAGTTACAATTCCCATAAAATTTGATCAATTATTTGTACAACATGATTTATACTTTTGATCAGTATTTACCAAATCTCACATTGCAGAGCCAGTATCCAAATGAATGTGTTCTAAAGTTCTGAAAACCAAGGAAAATATTCCTTAAAGTAATAAGCAAAAGATATTCCTTAAAGTAGTAAGGCAAATACTTTCTAAAGGACACAAAAAAAGTTCTAGATTCACGGGAGCCTGCTGTATACATATCATGCTTTTTTTTGATTGGCAACATTTAGATCTAATTCTTTAAAAGTTTCAGAAGTTAAAACTTTAAAAAGTATTTCAATACATTTTTTTCTTCATTTAATTAGAATGGGGAGGACTTTGTTAGATTTACTGGTATCCCATGATCTATTGCAGAGGTTTCCCCTAATTTCTGTTCCTGCTGACTCTGTTACCCTGCTTACCTGGCAGATCTTTTTTCTCTGTCTAGGTCTCCAATGCAGATTTTCTTTCACTTCCTGGTAAAACTATTGTTAGGACAGGGTTTAAAGGGGGATCTCACACTTACTGATAATTCTAATTCACACTACATTTTAAACTGAAAAAATACATTTCTGCCTTAGCATATATTTTAAAGACCTATAAAAATGAAGTAACTAATGAATGTTGTATGTTTGGGATGGGGGGATATGGTTGCAGCCCCCTTTTCCTGGACTAGTCATGTTTTATGTCCAGAGTGAGACCTTCTTTTTATTATTAAGCAGATGTCTATTACCACCTATTGCTTTAAGGCATCTCCAAGCATGTCATTATTAGAATTTGTTTATATTCAGTGTTGCCCCATATAAACATATAAAAACATTCTCTCACTGTACTTTTTAAATTGATATTTGTTGCATTTGTACCTGATCCATCTTGGCAGTACCCAGCTCCCTTTTTTAACAGTTGTTTGTTTATTTATTAGTTCTACAAATGCAAAGCATCTTAGAGACTTCTGTGAAATACACAGGTAGATGTTACATTTGAAAATGGTAGTTGTTGTCTCTTCTTAGTAACTTATGCAGTTTGCTCTAAAATGCTGAACATCAGCTTCTGTGCCAAATCCTGACTAATCCATTCTAGCTTTGTCGGTGCTTGAAGTTGATCACAATTTGTGAGATTTTGCTTTTCCATCTGCTTTTTAATAAATTACTTCAGGTTCACAATGGAATTAAAATCTTGGGAGCTTCATGGACACCGATCCAAAATTTTAATGTTCTCCAAGCCACTTTGTTATCACTTTTGCCCTGTGACATGTGTACACGGCTGCAGGGATCAGTCCTGGATTAGAGATATATATAGACTCTAGAATGATAAGGAAGGTACTAGGTGGGCCTTCCTATTCCATCCTGAGTACACCCAATGGTTTTGTCTGCAGCAAACTGCAGTCTGCTATAAGAGAACAGGTGTGCAACCATATAGAAGAAAGTGGAAATAGCAGCATGCAGGCTGCAACTAAAGCTACATACACACTTCCAATTATTATCGTTGGAAAACGAACGACGAACGTTCCTGCACGATATATATGAACGATCGTATAGTATATATATATATATATATATATATTTGTATTGGACTCATTATAGCTATTTTGTATTGAATCCATCACAAAATTATTAGAATTTTCTGCCGGTCCATCTGCCTGCACTGATGCATGCACCCCAAAGAACGTCTCTTTGGGGATCAAAGAGGAAGGACGTGTCCCAAGAACCTGCAGGGACCAGCAGGACACCAGGGGACACCGACCGAGCAATGTAAGTGGGTTTTTCTAAGTTTAAAGCGACCCCCAGTGTGACTCGGTATTACCGCTTTTAGCAAGGAGAATCCATCCAGAGTCACACTTGTGAATACTGCTAGGGGGGTTAATTTAAGAATTATTTCTATGCATAACCTGTAACTATGTATGCAGATGAACCAGGATATTTGTTCATTACAAACTTGGGTTCTAGTTTTTACTATTTTCAAACAATGAATTTCCACGGTGGCTGATTTTTTCAGCAGTTGGTTAAGAAACTCTGTCACTTTAAGAAAACAAAGTACAAAGTGCAGGCAGAAGTTCCCTAACATATGTACAGAGCTCCCTCTATGGAAAACAAGTATTTAAAATGTGAAACATGCTAATTTGAAACACACTACACTTTTTTTGAAGGAGGAATCTGAAAAAAAGGAAACTGCCATTAATGACCTTTCCAAAAAATGCTAGTTGCTGGTGTGTTATGATGATTCATTGCCTTCAGTGTCTCCTGAAGGGATTCTTAATTAGGATGGTACTTGAGTTTTCTGCAGCTTGGGTCCATGATAAATTTAAGATGTTTGTAAGGTTTGTGGTTACACACTGGCTAGTTGTTTACCTAGGCAAATTCTTTGTGAATGGTAAAAGTCAGAGGTTATACCACCCATAAGCATCAGCCAACAGAAACTTTCCCCACTATGTTAAGGGAAGTGAGGGCATACCTAGGCCACCAAACCACCCTGACCTGTACCATCAGATGGAGTGCCATAGATAACTTCTTACTACTAAGAAAGGGGTACAAAGCCAGTACTATTAGTGGGAAGAAAAAAAAACCTGGAGCTTTGTCTTAGGAAGAATGCCCTTAAATTGGTGTCAAACAATGAGTTGGGTTAATAATATAGATCAGGAAAGGGAAAACTAGAGCCCAGTATGAGTAAGGGGAACAACAGTACCCAGTGATGTGTAGGGGGTACAACCACACCTAGCAGAGGGTGGGGGAAACAGTAAGGAAGCAACAATTGATTTGAGAGAGTGCTGGGAACATCTGGGGAACATTGGTGCCCAATGGGGGTAGAGAGGAACAACAGGCCCTAGAAAGGGTGTTGGGAATAGTCATCCCCACCCAGTGGGGGAAGAACCAAAAGTATCTTGCAGATATCCCCAAAAGCTCACTTGTAAAGCAGCTTTCAGTAGATGGTGCTGTGTCCTCCTGTAAAGTGTGTCTCTTACCACCAGAGACATGAGACGTGGGTTTTTTGCATTTACACTTTAATGAAGACACATCGCCATCTATTGGTGACCAACAATAATGCACCAATTATCATTTAAAGTAGAACTGAACGGGCAGGTTTTTTCTTGGGGAAGGCACATGTAATGTATAGCATATATTTTGGTTCTTTTGTTTATTATGATATCCATAACTTGAAAAATAAAGCAGTGGTCATCTAATACTCCATTATGACCTCTGCATCTTCACCACTTTTTGTAAAATGCCTCTGTTATTGATAACCAAAAACGAAACCTCCCACACATATGTGCATACTTAATAAAGTGAATACCCACACAACTAAAATTAGTAATATCTTAAAACTTATTTAGGCACTTATATCCAAAATATTATTCCAGATCATGATCAACTGCAACTATGTCTGTGGTTCACAAATGTCTCCAAAATGTGTCAGAGTGGACAGACACTTTTATTATTATTAATAATAATAAAAATAATAAACAGGATTTATATAGCGCCAACATTTTACGCAGGGCTGTACAGTAAATAGGGGGTTGCAAATGACAGACGAATACAGACAGTGCAACTACCATATATGTCTTCCAATTTTATGAAGTCATTATTTGCTGTAATGTAATAGATCATGCTATCTTTTAGTATTGGTTAACAAATATGCATGGGTTTTTTAGGACATGACGTAAAAAGTAAAATTAAAAAACAGCAGGGAATTTTTTTCCAATTCCATTGGCTGCTGATGATAAAGTTTCCTTCTGGATTTTTTTTTAAAGCTTTCTATTTATTTAGGTTGCTATTCTGGTAAACTAAATTG
The DNA here is from genome assembly GCF_032062135.1 of Pyxicephalus adspersus. Classification (NCBI taxonomy): domain Eukaryota; kingdom Metazoa; phylum Chordata; class Amphibia; order Anura; family Pyxicephalidae; genus Pyxicephalus; species Pyxicephalus adspersus. The sequence goes on along the minus strand of NC_092862.1, from coordinate 51,457,530 downwards.
TGTCATGATCTCTGTAATATGCTTACTTATTCCTGACATGCACACGATAATAATATTTAAAAACTTTGTTGTGGTGCTTTGCAATGCATGTGAGTTGGAATTGAGTTGGCCAAGTGCATTGGTGTGCCACTGGTGCAAAAAACTACAAAGCCAAAGTGTGAGTTATTGGGCTTTTAAGGAATTGTAAATTAGTTTAGTCATTATTTGGCTTTAGGCCTTTGCCAGATAGCATGGTTACATGCTGCAACTGCATTCAAATACATGCACAAAATGGTTCATTTTGCACAATATGCATCGTCTCTTACTTCTCCATTCTCTAAGACAAAACAAATCATATATACTTTATACCTTAATGATACAATATTCTTTCTGTTGTTTTGCAAATATGTATTCAGTTAGTCCACATAAATACTCTATAAATATTCTCATAAAATACTAATAAAAAATGCCTACAGTAATGCCTGTGGCTTCATGTAATTCCCAGAATGACTTTCTTTGTAGTTACCCCATTAACCCACAGCCATTATACAATGCAAGGAATCGTGGGACATAGCGTTTTCTTATAGGCAGGAGGTTAACATTGTGTCCAGTTTGCTGCCCTTTAGAGTTTAGTCAGAAAGATCTGACAAAAATATGTATAACCTTTTTTACAAAGTGTTGTTTTTATAGACATTAGTAGTGAACTATGAACTATGAACTATGGAATGCCTTAAAAGTCCCTCTTGTTGGCCATTGTTATGATATATGTATCCTTATGGGATGTGGCATTAATGAATTCACTGGCTGGGGTAACACCTTACCTATATCAGAAATAGAGAATAGACACAGACTGAATACCTAAATGAGTGCTTATTGCTCCTTATTAATTCTCAATGTGAGGAATGGGACTTTAGATTACATTTAACTTGTAATGCAAGCAGCAGTAACTGTAGCTAATTACCAGAAAAAAAATTTGCTCAAGTTTTACCAGTTCCAAAATTAAAAATAAGCATTCTATAAAGGACAACATTACCAGAACTGAAGATTAAAAAATTAAGCTGAGCAGTGAAGCAGGTGCATCCAGGAGAATGTTACACAGTACACAGGCATTTTGTAAGAAACAGATGTTCTGATTTACCAGACACCCAACATCACATAAATGAAAAATAGAAGAAGCGATTAGAATTGCTTCAACATCTTTAAACTGCATTTCCTAAAAAAGAAACAAAAAAAAGCATAATCTGCCCCCTTTGAATATAAATATTCCTTAAAAAATGTACTACATGGAAATCACAGATATAAATCTTTTACCTTACCATTTTGGTATATTTAATTTGTGTTTTTTTGTGCATGCTATTGAACTAACACTACACAAACAACACAACAGAGCGGGTAACACAACTACACAGATGAAATACAACTAAGAAATATATTTTGGGAGCATTTTCCTTAGGACAGTAGAAGAAACAGCTGTATAAAAAATGATGCCTGAAGACTTTTAAATGATGACATTTGTAAAGAAAAAGGATTGCTATAAATTTACAACTCATTTATATCTCACAGGTGCCACAAGTGTCTTCTTCACAAATATGTCAACAATAATACTGCAAAAACATTTCATGCAGCGAAAATTTACTATAAGGTACAGTTAACAGCAAATTAGACCTTCACTTACGTTAATAATATGTCTTTTATGTACAGAAGATTAAAAACCCCATTTTCCAGATGTTTTGAAAAAGGACCCAGACCCTGTAATAATCCTAGTAAAAGGACCACAAATGCACCTTCTCTTGTGTAAGATGTGATAGGTCCAAACTATCTGGATTGTGTTTGCCACTATTTGCAATATACTATATGAACTGAAATATAAACCAAGGGTTTTGTTCTCATAAGATTCTAAAGGGAATAAAATATCTGTGCATTCTTGAGTATATACAGTAGCCAAATGCATTCCTGCCTATATTGCTGTAGGAACGAGAAAATAAAAAGCAAATGTATGAATAAAATAGAAAAGCTCAAATCTCTCAACATGAAAGCATTTGCAAAATGTGCCACTGCATGCCCAGAATTCTCCTGCTTGCCAGGGGGTCCCAAGGGGTTCCAAGACAGTTTAACACAAGGGCCCACTGCTGGCTATGTTAGCCACTGATCGGTTACCCATGTTTTTAAAAGTTTCTCAACATCCAAAAGTAGTGACATTACAATATAGTAGTATGTAATAATGCCATGATTGGTACTCATTTAAAATGCAAAAAAATAAAAAATAAATAAATGCTCATGGACAGACAGCCAAAAAACATGAGGCATGATTTATAGTCAGCCAAGCAGGACTTCTGCTCCACACTGGATTGTAGTAATGATTTGGAATTTATTTCAATGGTCTAGCAAAATTGTGACAGCTTAGGCAAGCTTGAACCCCAAAACTATTTTTGACTTAAAGGCTGCTGTAAGTGAGATTGTCAATGAACTGAATGAACCATGTTGAGATGTAACTTACATTTGCTGTATTTTCCAACTAAAGACATTAATGCAAATGCAGATGCATTATATATTCAATGTAAATCTTCAAGTGACAATAAACAAAAATCAATCTGTTCTGCGTTGTCTTTTTCTCCTCCACATCTATTAAACCAAAGAATATGTTAAGAGCTTCTCATTAGTAGCTAATTCAAACAGCAATTGTTGTAAGTGTTGAAGCTAAAACATCCTTATGTATGCAAAAGCTTAAAAAAGCAATATTGAGACAATCTGTTAGTGATCCTGCTTTTCATTTTAGCAACTCAAACATTCTTTGAAAGTGGAAAACAAAGAGAAATAGATGCAGAGTCTTCAGATTACAGCATTTTCTAACCTAATGATGAAATGATAATTTGGGGACCAATTATAATTCAGTTCTTTTTCAACTGTGTATTTTTAACTCATTATCTTAATGCATATAAATGACTGTGCAAAATAGTGTTCTGTGTGTTATTCTGAAACATCTGGGACACAGATTCCTTATTTCACATCTTATAGTAAAATAGGCATGATGAAGTAATAATATAATGCTTAATGAGAGAAAGCTAATAATAAAATAACGTAGCAGAGAAGAGAACAAAGTATATATTGTGGAAGATAGGGTTGCTTTATTTAGATGCATGGTATGCAAGCCCTTGGGTCAACAACCAAAAATACGTCCTATTATTCTTTATTATAAAGTTATTTGGGTTAACTATTGCCATGGAACTATTAATTTTAACAGAATTTAGTATCACTGACTCTTGCTTTGAACACCATTGACTTAGAGATTAACTTTGAGAAATTCTTGTCTATGGGCTAACACAAATATATGAACATCAAACTACTACTACAGCAGTTGTGCTCATAAGAATATTTGCAGTTTACAGCTCAGAAGCTTTTTCCTGGTTTGGCCATATAGAAATCAAAATAAGGTTATACATTAAACCCAGTCTCCATTGAGCTAGTTCAAATAACCCCATCTAAAGCATCTGACAAGGGGGACAAATTAGTAAATAGCGGTGTTCTTGTGCCCTGCAAATTAAAAGGAGGAAACCCCTGTGTAGGGCTATGCTTCAACATTTGCATATATGGTCAAAAACCTGGCTGAGAAAGGCTTTGCAGTGCCCCAATCTACATTTTTAATGTACTTTTTGACTTAAAATCAACTGATTTGCCTTAGTTTTAGCTTTATTGTGTTAACTCTTTAAATTACTTAACCCTTTACACACACTTAGAGATACCAACTAAATACATTGATTTCTGTTCTGTTACCAACCCATATGTTCATCCAAGTATGGAATTATACTATTTCAGTTAGGTATGGGGCTACAGGTATATCTTCAGAACCCCCTTTTGCCACTCCTGATCTCTTTTGTAAAGTAAAACAGATTGGTGTAAACTGGTGTTTGGAGTCAGGCGGATTGCAAGTCATTCTGAGCATCTGATGTTTGGTTCAATTCTAAAAGAGCTTGATGATTTCATTTATTGTGATTAGCTTTTTTTTCATATACAATGAGCAGCCACTGCCCTGCAGTGTACAGTTATGGGTTCGCAGATGTTTTTTGTTGGAAAGCCAAACTTCAGTTTGGATTTTCTGCCTTTGCTCAGCCAAGCAAATTTCAAACCAAACTGAAACAAATTTAAGCGTCAATCTTTTTTATGCATCAGTACACTTACAGTGGTTTCAAGTTATACCCAGTTTATATTCGCCCATTCCCATTCCATTGCAGGTGTCACCATCTTCTTGTCCTTGTTCCGACCTTTGGCTATCTTGGTTGGCCAGAACTGGATGAGTTCACTCCTGCGCAGGCCTGCAGGAGTTTATTTAGTCCTGATGGCTGTGGGGAAGCCAGTATGCTGGGTTTCCCATATGCAGCTCAGCAATTTGGCAGGTAAGAATGCTTATTGCAGAAAAAACATCACCTATCCATTTCTGCAAGAAAGCCCTGTCTGGTCACAAATATATGTTAAAACTAAGAATGAATTTCTCTTATTAGTTCCCTATTGGTCTGTTAAATATACCAATAAAAGTCTTTTTTATTTAATACCAACCATGTAATGCAAATGAAGAGATGGGGAGGTGTTTGGTAGTCCTGCCACATGCTACTCCTTTATAGATACAATATAATGGGCCTGATTTATTAAAGCTTTACAGGGCTGCAGAGGATACACTTTCATCAGTGAAGTTTGGTGATCCCGCAAACCTGGAATGGATCTGGTCCAGGATTTAAAACATTTACTAGCAAATAGCAAATGACTTTGACTAAATCCATTACAGGTTTGCTGGATCACCCAGGTTCGATGAAGAAAGTATCTCCTCTCCAGCTTTAGAGAGCTTTATTAAATCAGGCAGAATGCTAAGCTGGTTGGAAGTTTAAATATAAAAAAGAAATCTAAGGAAAGGAAAACAATGCGTCCACCACATGTAACCATATTTTACATTTTGTTCTTGAATTTAGATACACTTAAAGAGAATTCATTTGTCATTTTAACTAATGAATGGTGTAGCACATATTCGACCAGAGACTGGCCATCCTTCATTGCCTCGGGAATTATACACTCCCTTGCAACAAGAATGAACGTTATTCCTCACAGGAAGGTAAACAGGATTTTCATGATGTAACTCTAAGCTATTATAGTCACTTTATGAAAAATATTTTTTTTTACATAGTCAATAACAATGACATCACACCCCAAACTGATATTCTTTTGAAAAACTTGTGTATGTTATCATTTTATATTAGATCAAAGTAAAACCATTTTATGTGAATACTAATTCTAAATATAGATCTGCAACACATTCTCTGCATTTAAATTATAATCAGTTTCATTATATGACATTGACCTTGCTGTGGGCGAAGGTTAATATTAGCTGTGCCATCCTATTTATGTAATGGAAGTCTTAAAAAGTCTGAACATCATAAATCTAAGGGAGAGCTTGAAAAATGAATAAAAAGTTTTTTTTTTTTTTTTTTTTTTTTTATTCATTGTTACTGCAAGTAGGACAGAGTAACCTTAATGTAATACTAATGAAATATATAGTCTGTTTGTATGATAATTACACTGTATGGTTTGTTGTTTTGTTATCAGGAATATACGTTTTTAGCACATCTTATCACTAGGGTTAGTGTTACCTGTTCGACCAAGACATGGACCTCCTCCTGTACCAGACCATGCAGAATTCTTGCTAATAATAATTGAGCAACTTTGATTCATTTTGTTATTCTTTGTGACATACAACATATTTCTTAATGATTTTATTCTTCTGCCTATTACCAATACTGGCTACTTCTAACTCTATGGCTAAGTGTAGGTTCTGAATTGAGTTTTACCTGTGTACTCACCAGGTAGGGGACCCATTGCACGATCTGCAAATTATTTTTTAATGTTAGTTGCATTATTTGAAGTTTTGTGTAAATATCTCTGAGACGTTTCATTTAGCCCCTGAACAAGCAGTATACAACTTTGAGCAACTGTCTGTGAAACATTTGGAATACTCATTGTTTTGATAAATATATATAACTTTTTGGCTGGAACTTTTATAATTATTTTAATTACATATAAGGGACATAAAGCTATACTTGTAAATTTGTTTGTCTTGAGGGTAATTAGGCGGGTTTGCCTTACACTTTATAATATTAAAGTTAATATAAATTATAGTTCCCATTGATCAATGTATGTAATAGTCATAGTAGTGAATAGTGTTGATGTTCGAATTTGGGTTGTCCCTATATTCGACCCGAATATGGCTGTTTGAATTCGGGTAGACCCGACCCGAAAAACATGGGATTCGACAGCAAAAATTTAGGAGGAAAAAAAAAAATTTTTTTTCTTAAATTATTTATTTTGTATGTGTTTTTTATTTTAAAATTGTTCTTTTTTTATTTTTTACAGGTTATCCGACAATGACATTATGAATCATAATGTCATTGTGGGATTCCCGGACCGTGGGAGCTTTGCGGTCACAGCTAATTGAAAGCAGGTGCCTTCAATTAGCTGTACCGCAGGCAATACGAGGGCAATAGAGGTTGAATGGAGATACTATCTCCATTCATACCTCTACTGCTCTGTGATGGGCTGAGAAATAGGAAACCCTGAGGACAGCAGTGGAGCAGAGCTGTCAGCATATTAAAGCTCCGCTGATTGCTCTGCTCCCTGAGTTGCTGAGGAAAGGGAAATCCTAAAGATGCTTGAGCTGTCATCAGGATTTCCTATTTCTCAGCCAATCACAGAGCACTAGGGATGAATGGGCACAAGTCTCCCCATTCATCTCTAGTGCTGAATGGCTGAGAAATATAAAACCTCAGCCAGAGCACTAGGGGTGAATGTAGAGGCTTGTCCTCATTTAACCCCTAGTGCCCTGCAATCCCTCACTGTCAGGAGGATTTCCAGGGCTCTGTTCATTGCAACCCTGGAAATCCTCCTGTCATTGGGATAACCTGTAAAAAAAAAAAAAAAATTAAATTACACAAACACAAACATTAATAAAATAATTTAACATTAAAGCCTTGTCCTATTTTTTACTTATATTTTAACCCTTTCAGGGAATGAGTAAGGGGATTTATGTACCCCTGTACTCATTCCCCAGGGTGGGGCGGTGAAGATCTGGGAGTCTCCTTAATAAAGTCCTGCTAAAAATGTTTATAAAAGCCCCCATTGTTTTCAATGAAAGCTTTCATAAAAGCTTAAAAACGCTTGAAAAAGCCTCCATTGAGTTCAATGGAAGCGTTTTCCTGCGTTTATCCAGCGTTTTAATTTTTTAAATGTTGCAAGCAACGTTTAAGATAACGCTCAAAAACGTGCCCGAAGGAAACGTCCTGGTGTAGATTAGCCCATGGGAATGCAGTCCGTGTAGACTAAAGCTGCATACACACGTCCAATAATTATCGTTAGAAACGACCGATGAACAACCGATTGGCCAAAAAAAAGTGACCAAGAACGCCGACGAACGAGGATTGTCGTTGGAAATAAACGACCGCCACGGTGGATCTGATAGGCCGACGATCTTTCACTATCTATCATGTGTCCAGTATCGTGACGTTCAGTGATTGTGCATGTTTCTGCGGTACACTTTCTCCTTTACATGTCCCTCCCTGCATCGTTCAAACGATTGTATCTAGTGTGTGGACGCTGTTGGTGGATTATTTTTGAATAATCATATTGTTACAGCATGTACAGAATTATGCACAATATGATTGTTCAAGTATAATCGTGCATAATCGTTGATCGGTCGTAATCATTCATTTTCTAACAATAATTATTGGAAGTGTGTACCTAGCTTTAGCCTAAAATAGATTTGACAGGTGCTCTTTAATCTTCATGTGAAGTACAGGGGTATGTAATAGTGTTATGTATCTTTTTATGTATCCTTTTACAATGTATCTTTTTACAATATATCTTTTTATGTATCCTTTTATAATGTATCTTTTTACACCTGTTTGGAGGCTGTAGAAGCTCTACACAGTGCTGAAAAAACCCAATTTCCTCCCATTGACTTTAATGGTGTTTGAATTCAATGTTCGACCACCCGAATTTTTTTGCTATATTCGAGCGAATAGCTGCCGAATCGAATAGTGAGCTATTCGACCAACACTAGTAGTGAAATAAACAACTTGCCTTATCTCCTACTGTCAGAGTTAGGTAACTATATTACTTTATTCATCATACCCTAAGCAAAACAAGCAGGTAACTCTTGCAGTGTGTAAGTGAACTTACAGTAAGGATAAATATTTTCCCCCCCTGGCGTTTAGCTTGACTTACTACTTTTTGGTAGCTGCAATATCAGCAAATGTGTATATATATATATATATATATTTATATATATATATATATATATATATATATATATATTGGTTGCATATGTTTTACCTTTACAATGGTAAAATACATTAATAGCGGAGGGGGAAAGAAGAAGGGCTTTAGGGTGGCACGTGTGTTAGAGAAATAAAAAAATATCTCCATTTAATTCCAATCAGTTAACATAACAATATTTATAATGCATTATTTGTCAATTGCTTTATAACAACAGTCCTTTCCAAGTAAGTGTCCATAAACAAAAAATGAAATCTTGGTTCCTGTGAATTTCAATGACAAAGACCAAACGCATTTCACAGATAGGGAAAGAGTTCTCTTCAGCAGGACTCATAAATTCCAGCAGGCTTGGTGCTTTACTGGTGTAGGACTAAAGTATACTAGTACCAACTTTCACAGAGTGAATACCTCAGTGGTAGAGTTATCCAATTCATGAATGCATTTTTACTGATACAGATGCCTATGTTAAGAGTGCTGTAGAATGTCAGAAGATTCTTCTTAGTTAACAAAATAGTAAAGCAGAACTAAACACTAGAGTTGAGCAAGCAAGATTTTTAAACTTGATCTCACAGCGAATTTGTCCATTCTTGCTTACCTAAATTCTAGGCAAGAACGGCTGGTGTAAATTCGCCAATCGAAATCAAATTTTCCTAGATGTCCACTAGATGTTTTGAATGGGGAGACTTGTCCCCATTTAACCTCTAGTGCCCGGGGATCGCACACAGGAGGATTCCCAGGGCTGCATGAATGAATGCAGCCCTGGGGATCCTCCTGTAATGATTTCCTGGAACTTCCGATGGGTCCGCAAAATCGGTTTGCCAAAAATTCACGCCCCCATCGGAAGTTCATGGAAATGTTAGCGGGAATGCCAGAGGCTCATCCCTACTAAACACTTGACTTGGTATGTAAATAAAATATCTCATTGTAACAGCTCAAGATTGTTCATAAAAAATCCAAAAGGATGATGCAGTTCTTGCTTTTTTTCCTATCTGCTATCTATCTTTTTCTCTTTCGTGAGGAAAGTGCATTTTATTTTTTTTTGAGCAGGTAGTTATCCAATTTATGAAAGCATTGCTACTGATACCAGATGTCTATGTAGCTTTACTAGTCGTGTGGGTGTTGAAAAGAAAGCATTAAAAACATTTGACACATTGGTTGGGCTGGAAAGAAGGATATGCATAGTTAAGAATCACTTAACTCATATTCCACCATATACGGAAGAATAAATGTTAATGATTCCTTTGGTAACATTGACTTATGGGCACTTAGTGAAGGAAAAAACCTTTAAGGCTAGGTTAAGTGATTCACGTTTAGAGTGTTCACTAATGGGTAAAGTAATACGTGGCTACCTGGGCTGAACCATGAGAAAGATGTTTATTTTAAGTGTAATTCCACTAAGTAAGTATCCTTTATTCAAAGTTATGTCCGTATCTGAGCCTTTATTGTTTATCTCACTCCTTCTCAGTCTGACATGATGGTGATAAGTAGCAAGCTTTGCCAATAATGTTGCTGTCTCTGCCAAAGTTGCTGCAATAGACTGAATAAGGATAATGATAATTCAGACTTTAAAAGGCTTAAAATATAGCGATGAAGCCTCTCAACAACACTGCTGATGTAGAAAGGTCTGAGGATAATGATGAATATGAGGAGCCAGGAAATGTTTCTAGCTGAGAGGACTCTGTAGTTTGTATCCATGCAAGTACTGATACACGTGTTCTTGCATGGTTTTAACAGGATCTGAGTGTTTTAGTTATGCGTGTAAAAAATAAGTTAATTGGTTTAACAAAAGCTGATCTGATAAATCATAGGTGCCATTACTCATTTTCCTGCTGGGATTGCCAGTTGTCTTGCATTCCAGTGGAATCAATGGTTTGAGGTATGGACCTTGAACAACTATAAAGACCACATTTCGACTATGGTTTCCAATTCTTGTTCTTTTTTTCAAGTTAGAATGTTAAGACAGCCAGGTAACTAGTATGCTAGATAGCTTATGAAACATAATCCTTTTATTTCATTATTCTTTTTTTATTTCTTTTAATACAAAACTCTTTTTATATTTCTGCCAAGGTGTATTAAAAGTTTGATTGGCTTATATTCCTGCCTTTTCTCACTGATGAGTCTTGCTACACTGAAAATTCTAGACTCCCACTGGTTTATATTGATGTTGTAGTTACGTCCACAATGCAATTGGTGACTAAAATGTCTTTTCTCTAGGCTTTAATTAATATATATTTTGTGTGCAAATACTCATGTATGTTGATCAACATTACAGGTGTTTACAGGATTTTACAGACTCTTTTTTGCCCCCCCTTACACCTCCAACCTTCTCAAAACCCACACAAGCAACAAATTGTCATGACAGCATGGAGGACCATAGAATGTGCAAGGTGGGGGTCAAAGAATTATCAGGACAAGCGTGTAAGATGAAGAGACCAAGGCGCCCATTGAAAAATGTGAATAAAAAATGAAATGAATTTATTTCCCAGTTTAACTAAAGCTAAAGAATATTTGTTGAATTAAATTACCTTTGTTATTTGACTTAGGCTGTGCTAACATTTTGGTAATATTCTTCTTGGGTCAATATAGTAATCTTTTACTTATTTAGGTCTCTTTCTCTGATTTATAGGCCTGTTAGAACCTACCTGAACTTAAAAAGTTATCACTGAGCCAATGAACAAGGAAAACCTAAATTAGCCAACAACATCCATAATTTCAAGAAAAGGCTGATGTGTACGATCTAAATAGCACGGATAGGGATTTCTAATTCTTTCTCTTCATAAATGACCCATTTTATACAGTTCCGCTGAACTATATCAGAGACTTTCTTCTTTCAGGGAAAATGTATTCAGAGCAGAGATCGTTATAATGACCCTTTATAGAATAATAAGAAACTTAAAATATCAAATATAAATGTAGGCTTGACAAGGATAATTCTGTATAACAGAAGACTTACATTTTGTATTTTATCTAAGACAGCGGTGCTCAATGTACATGGTGCACGTTCTTCTGTTCTCTTCACAGACTCACCATAGTGATAATCATATCACTTCATAGAAAGTTCTAATTACTGCAGCCGGACCCCTACCTTGTGCTGGGAAACACACCTTGTTATTTGGCCCTCAGGACCAGACCTGACACCATTGATCTGTTCTTATTCATTTTTAAATTTAACTCCACAGCTAGAATTAATTTGTAAAGATGGTCACAGCATTATATACACACCCTTTCATACTAAAATTATGTCTGTCTTTTATGTATAAAATAAGCAATAGTTATATGCATTTTTGATAATTGCCAGAATTTATATGTATATGAAAAGAACATGCATAAATGTATATAGTGTAAATCCTATTTGTATAAAGTGGAATTAAACTGTGCATACACTACCAAAGGTCCACATAAGCCCAGAGCCCAGCCCACATAAGGTCCTAAGCACAGAGTTTTCAGGATTGTCAGACAGAATGTCTAGGGCTCCAGAAGGAAAGTGAATGCCTGTTTGTGTGTGACGATATAACCTTGCAGTGCTCCTATGTGAGTGTGCACAGTAGACAGTTGCAACTAATCTGTACAATAACTATGGTCTTACTGTAACTTGCAACTAATGTAATTTTCTATTTAACAGACCAAAGTGAAGAAAATTAAGAAGTTTTATGATAGGGTTCAGCCTTTCCCTAATCCCCAATGATTCCTGCCCTTGTCTCACTAGGCATTTTATAGCTTTCTAAGTGTGTTCTGTGCTCTCCTATAAATTAGGCAGTTGTTAGGCAGTGTATTGAAGAAGATCTACAGCTAAAAATGTATGCCTTGCTCACCTCCATCAATCAGGGTTTTGAGAAACGCTAAGAGGGATTCAAGACCAATGAGAAATTTGTGCCTCTCAGGTCATTTAAGTGACAACACACACACATATATATTTGCATGTATTTTTACTAAATATATATATATATATATATATATATATATATATATATAGTGAAGTTAGGGGATGAGCTCATAGCAGGACACTGTAGGATGGTTGCATAGCCTATTTAATGTACAGCGCTGCGTAATATGTTGGCGCTATATAAATCCTGTTTAATAATAATAAATAATAATAATAGCCCATTTATATGGGCATAAAGTAAATAGCTTCCATTCAGCATAACAAAACACAAAAACAGATTCACTTCAGCGAAAAGTCCCAAACAGTTAGCAAACAACACAGGATGCTCAGTCTTGTTCCCATCAGCTCTACAGCTTGCACTCAGACTAAAACACCCATTGGGGTTATTGATTTCCCCCTGATACAGAGGCTTTTTATTAATGGCCGTGTGTACCAGAGCCATACTTATTATATATATATAATATATATATTATACTTATATTTCCTGGTCTAGTATAAAGTGCCTGGTCCACCCATTTCTTCCAGGACACTCCAGGCCTACTTACAGCCTTATTCAGACCAAACCAATTATCGTCTTTTCCATGAAAAAAAAAGGAAAACACCTTACAATCATCTCCTAACCTAACTTTTAATGTCTTACTATATTACTATATATATATATATATTTATATATATTATTTTTCCTACTAATATTATTAAAAATTATTTTTGTTTTAACCCCTGCCTTTTCTCTTCACCCTGTCATGCGGGCCTACGCTATATACTAACTTCAGGTCTCCTTTATTCTTTTTTATTTCTTTTATTACAACACTCTTTTTATATTCCTGCCGAAGTGTAATATTAGTTTGATTGGCTTTTTTTAGCCTTTTCTCACTGATGAACTTTGCTACATTGAAAATTGAGGACACCCACTGGTTTATATCGATGTTGTAGTTACATCTACAATGCAAGTGGTGACTAAAATGCCTTTTCTCTAGGCTTTAATTAATATTTTTTTCCTGTTAACATCAATATCTGCAAATTCTCATGTATGTTGATCAACATACATGAGATGCTTTATTATCCTAATTAACATTCCTAGGCAATAACCAAGTTTCCAACATAATTGGACACATAAATAAAAGTCAGTCAAGAATCTTGGGTCATTTTGAACCTCAGCATGTCAGAGTTACATGCTTGTTGTAATTATGACGTTCTATTTCCTGGACCTGTAAATACCTATTAAAAAAGCTTAGCACTGTACCTCAATTGACATATTTGAATCACAATCACAAGAAATAATCAATCAACTATCATTTTACATTTATGACCTTTTCTTGATTGAATAAAAAAAAATAGTTCCTAGTATACATCAGCATATTAAGCAACACCAAGACTGATCCAAATAACCACCACATTTGAAAACCTCTATTTGCTTACAGTCTCTGAAAATAACCTCTTTGGAGTACTTAGGCGTGGGCTATTTCCTTGGTACCTCCTCTTTTTTTATTTTAAAGCACAGTGACTATACTATTTAAGTCATTACTACCTTATGTTTCTGATCTCAACAATACCCTGAAGAAGCCTTTTTGTCGAAACGCGTTGGGTGTTTGAGACTAACTAAAAGTCTGCTCACTACCTTTAAAGTATAAACACTGTATTTTGTGTGTATGATTATGTCTATTCCATACAATAAAAATTTAGGTTAATATAAGATCAATGAGCATCCCTGATAAATAAATGTGTACATTTTATTTGCCACAATAGCCTTCTCTACTTCTTTATTCTTTACTTTTTATCAAAACCATATGTCCCATGATTCCTTACAACGTGTATAATAGTTGTAGATGTTTGCACTTGTAGTCTCTACTTTTTACAGGACAATATGGTGGCTACAAACAAAGACATTCCAAACAGAGCATTAATTGTAGTCAGGGTATTAAGAATAAGTATTAGGTACTTTGCAAGTATAGAAGGTATTTATTGGGATTATTGAACTCATATTGTAGAAGAATAGGTATAAGGAATGATCATTAAGGTGTAAAACATACATGATTTTTTTTTTTTTATAATTTAGTGACATTTTCAAAAAAAATACTTCGAAATGTAGAAATTTTTTTAACAGATATCCTGCAGTAATATGTTTTGATACCAAAAACAAAGCCTATTTTCTGAAATGCCACGGCTAACAAAAGCTTTTTATGTCAAGTAGCAATTAGAGAATTTGTCAGCTCCTACCTAGTATATTTGCTGATTAACTTTGGCATTAAGTCATAATTTACAGAGTCATTAATAAATCCAAGCTCCTACAAGTGTGAGTCATCTTGTGAAATCTCATTGTGTGTGAGTAACAAGGGTCACAGTTTGGAGCTGCTTACAGTGCAGCCCTAAAAACAGAACAGAGCTCATTCTATAGCATCAAACTGTGAAACTGATCACCAGATAAAAAGTGACAAATAAAAAAATATTGATGTTACACGTGCTGGAGTTTAAAATTATTCTTATTGTGTGCTTCAATTAAAGAGAATTGAGTGCATCCATGATAATATAGTAAACGCATTTGTGTTTTTTGTATGTATTTGTCATTGTGTTGGCGCTATATAAGTCCTGTTTAATAATAATAATAATAATAATAATAATAATATTAATTGTAATATTTAATTACATGTGGCTATATAAATGTATGCATATCAAGGCAAATACTTTTCTTTTTGGTCAACAATAAACATTAGTGCAATAGTTTAGAAAGCAAAGCTTTAATGTATGAAAAGTGTGTGTGTGTATGTCTATATATAATATATATATATATATATATATATATATATATATATATATATATTTATTTTCTAAATTTCATGGCTGTAGCATATACAGTTTGTGACCACTAGGTGGCTGTAGAGTTCAACATTTCCAGGTCTAGCTTCATCAAAGTCTTTGGAGTAATGCAAGTTTTGGTATCATGGGCATATATTAGTACTTACTATTAATTACATTTATTCCTTAGTCTGCACCGTTATAAAATATTTTATCATTGGAAATGCAAATACAAACAAGACTTTTTTTGTATTTCACATCTAATAAAATTTTGTTCAGGAAATAGATTTCATTATTATGTGATCTACACTGAATGTGTGATTCATTCATGAAGTTTGAAAATTATCATTCTTAAGAGAGAGAGGGAGACTAGAAATAGAATGTTGGAGGTTACAGCTGCTTTATATTCCAATCTGTTAAAATAATGTAATTCGTGAATTTTTATGATATGTTCAGGCCAGTGGAGCACCGTGTTTATACGGCATTTCCTTGTACACAGCAGTATTTATAGCCTATACATCAGCTGTTCTCTGGAGTAATTCTACAAATCATACACTCTACCTGCACTTTAATCAGTGGTGGATTATACCAGGAATGATTGGACCAGTAGCCTGGGGGGCAGAGCTGTCTTATTACTAGTGGTATATACTGAAGAATTTGATTTTCTTGGAGAAATGAGCTGCTTAGTCTATTTCAGCCAAATGTGTTACAGCTATACACTAAGGGGGATTTGTTAGCAAAAGGTTGTTCATCTTTTGTACAGTTCAGAAGTGTCTAGGAGTCACCCGCTATTTACACTAACCATCTTGATTCAGAAATTTGACCTCCCAGAATTTCAGAAGTGACATGAGATTCAGACATCAATCCACTGGAAGTCTCACGTTAGTATATATGCAAAGACTTTTCCCGTGTTCCCTGGGAAATAGAGGTAAAGGTTGGGGAGATAAAAAAGACTACTTTACATCTTATTCTCATAAACTCTCTAGATAGAAAAGTCATAGCAGATGATGCATCTTCTATCAGCGGCACATATGCAGAGATGATGTACACACTCTAAGAAAACAAAGACAGTGTTGCATTTTTTATTGTGTACTAAGAAGTCATTTCTTCCTTACCACAAACTTCAAATAACTTTGTTTTTGTTATTCTTAATACTAAGGCTATGTACACACGTGCAATAATTGTCGTTGGAAAGAACGATTTATGACCGACCATTAACCATAAAAAAAAAAGGTGCACAATTATTCACTATCTATTGTGCGTATGGTCGTTCAGGAATCGTGGATGGTTCTGCCGTTTCAAATTATCGCATCTAATGTGTGTACATTATTGGTGGATTATATTTAAACGATCATATCGTTTCAGCATGTACAAAATCGTGCACTATACGATCGTTCAAAATAATCATGAGTAATCATTGATCTGTCGTTAGTCGTTTAATTTCTAGCGACAATTACTGCACATGTGTACGTAGCCTAAGTCTACATGAACTATTCCCCCAGCATTTGAAATGCCCATGCTTACAATTCCTTTTCATTGCAATGGACTAGTTCTCACCAAAGTGTTTCTGGGTGTTTTCCTAATAGGCTACATCATTTGGACAGCATTTAAACCCTCTCAAATAAGTTGCACACTCCCATAAATGCTTGAAAGTACCTATAAATGCTCAAACTGTCCTTACTGAATGATCGAGGCATTTATAAGCACTTATGACCGTTTTTGTGCGTTTGCAAGCATTTATGACCATTTGAGGGGTGCTTTGGGTGTTTATGGGTTTTTGTTGGCATTTTCTCCTAATTTACCTCTTGTCGGCCACAATGCTTGGTTTAAAACATCTTTTTAAAGGCTTAAAACTCTTACAAAACTTATATAAATACTTAGTATTGCAACACGTGCTAATGCGCTGACCTGTGGTGCAGGACCTGCCACTCCTCCTGGGCACATAGTAGTAACTTGGTTGAGTACAGTAAAACAAAAGAAGCGTCTAGTGTACTAAAATGAAAAAGTCTGTGTGGATGCACCTGGGATCTGCTAACTGTGCAGTTGGAACATTGTGGAGTAAATGCTGCAACACCTCCAGTTATACAGGCCACTGATAATTAATGAAAGATTAAACTCACAAGGTTTTTTTATCACTACTTTTCTATTACACTAGCTTTATCAAAATTAAATTGCAACAATGAAAATGTGGATAGAAGGTTTAGTATAAAATACTTTGAGCTTGTAAATAGCATGGCCTCATTATATTCTAATTACTGTAACAGCTATTTCCAAGGCCTGCTCTTAAACTGCTCCACTTCAATCTGCTCACAACTCTGCTTTTACATGCTACCAACCATCTCTGCCTCTATTTCTCTAACGCCATCCCACTTTGTCAGTCCTTCTATTGGCTGCCCATCACACAAAGTGTACAATTCAATATTGTAACCCAGACCCAGAAACTGTTTTTGTCCTATATAATTCCTTTATGTCCAGATACCATACTAAATACACTAGGATTTCTCTACATGGGGTTTGTGGAGCCCCAGGGCTCTTGGACTAGTTGCTGGGGGTTCATTGAGCAATGAGCAGATTATGACTCTCAGTTTATTAGGTACCAATGTAGGAGGAACTAATATACTGTGAGCTGTAAATATAGTTATTACACTGGTCAACAAACATTTTCTTGCCAAACAGATTAAAGTCATTTAGGTTATGTTTGATGCACAGATTTCAAATATAGTATTGGTTTTGCTAGACTGGCTCTAGTGTTTGAAATATAACCTCAATAATAACCTCATAGAAAACTAATGAAACATGATAATTAAACTAGATATGCCTATATCAACAAAATTAAAATAAATTTTAAATACCTAATATCAATATATTCTATATTCCGTATATTTTCAGAACTAATCACAAAGAAGTCATTGAAAAACTCTGTTTGTATGATTTCCTTTTATGCTGTTGATCAGGACAATCATGTTGAAGGCTCCAGCAGTAGTCTGCCATCATGTGTCTATCCCATCTGCACTGATACCTTTCTTCCATCACCTTTATATCTTGATAGAACCTCTCCCCTTGTTCTAACTGAAATTGCCAAGATTTTCTGGAAATTTTTGCAAATGGTTATGGAGATAGTGTACCTTTATGCCTTTATGTGCCAGGCATGTATTATGTACCTTTATGTGCCAGGCAGAATCTTCTGTATCAGTCATGTAACTTGTGCAAATTTAATCATTTATTAGTTTCCGAGTCTGGGGTCCATCAAAGATTCCTGGTTTAAATTTTTCAGTACTCAATCCAGGGAAGAATCTACAAATGTATTTAAAGGAATCACTGTCCTTGTTCAGAGCTCTAAGAAATTGCTTTGTTAATCCCAACTGATTTTTTCTTTGTCAACTATTGGCTCAGTAATGATGTTTGCTGCAACTTTTTTCATGTTTTCCCTTGGAGGCCATGTCACTTTTTCCAGTGATCCTGCTTTGCTCTACTATCCCACAAGCAGATGAAACATGGGCACTTTGTGCATCCACTTTGTTGTCCAAGTAGGAAGTTCACCAGTTTTAAATCAGCACATATGGACCATTGGTGTTCATAATAGCAAAGCTTTTGTAAGACCATTTGGATACTTTCATATTCTTCTTTAAGTTTTGTTGAGTGACCAATTGGAATTGATGCATAGCAGTTGCCATTATGCAGTAAAACAGATTTCAAACTTCGAGTGGAACTGTCTATGAAACGCTGCCAGTCTTCTGCTTGGTATTCTGGTACTCCCATATGGGCTAGTAGTCCAGAGATGTTACAACAGTACACAAAGTCTCCATTCACAGCACAAAAATAACAACCATTATGATGATTTTTGGGTTTTCAACATATTATAGGTACACCAAATTTTAAACTTTTCAGTTTTCCATTTTTCCACTGACGTAGACACTCTACACAAGTTTTGCATACCATATGGGGAGCCCAATACTTATCTTGGTTCCCCAGTTTAATACCAAAATATGCAAGATATGCTTGTTTCACAAATTCTGTAATGTTTATGAATAAAAAGAAGGCAAATGAAAGTTTCATGAAAATAATGCTACATTTAATATATAAAATACAAAACATTGGTGTAAATAAAGATTGATAATGATATGCTGTGTTAACATTTGTTGTAGGTAAAATCGTCTATTCCGATTCCTGTATCACTAGAACTAGAGCCAATTCAATGAAACTGATGTCATTTCCGGATTCAGCAGACCTGAAATATACTAAATGTATAGTATAGAAATACTGAACTACACCCTCCTCTTCTCCCCTCTAGTCACACACGTAAGATTTTTTTTGTGTTTATTCAAAATGCAAACAATTGTGATAATATTTAAATATAAAATAGAAGTTAAAGAATACTGCTAGGGGATTTTAAATTACTGACAACGTTTTTGAAGTAGAACTATGTTTAGTTTAAGTTAGTAACATGAATAAGTAAGGTGCTGCATCAAAGCTATATAAATACAAGTTAATAAAATATCAGAAATTATTATTTGTATTATTATTTTGCATACATTCTTACAACAACACTACTATCATACTAACAACATTTGTTACATGATGCCTCCATATTACAGTGAAAAACCAAGCACAAACTTGGCACTTGCTAACTGTTCCAGCAGATAGAGAATACAGGCAAGTACCACATCTATAGGAATATTAACATAGGAGTTATTTACAGCATAGCAGCAAACGGCCTCCTGCTTAGGTGGTCTGTTGGCTGGCATTCACCAGCTGCTGCTTCTATGTTGTATATTAAATT
Organism: Pyxicephalus adspersus; assembly: GCF_032062135.1. Classification (NCBI taxonomy): domain Eukaryota; kingdom Metazoa; phylum Chordata; class Amphibia; order Anura; family Pyxicephalidae; genus Pyxicephalus; species Pyxicephalus adspersus. The sequence goes on along the minus strand of NC_092862.1, from coordinate 51,437,785 downwards.
ATCCAGTATCTTATGATCTGATCTGATTAAAAAAATCAAATTCAAATGAGTTTTAGCCTGAACATAATTATAAGTTAAAAATTATTAAAAAATGAAAATAGTTTACATTCCATCTGAACCTGATGCTTCCACACCTAACACTGCTGCTGGTCGAAATCACCCCCCATGAGTGACAACCATGGATCTACAGTTGTTATTTTAGGTCTATTAGTACAACAGAATGAAATTATGATAAGGGACATTTGTATTTTTTCTTGCACATTGTGTTGGTATTTTTATGGCACAGATTTTGCAATTATATCTGACCACAAACCATTGCTGGGAATATTTCAGAAGAATAGCTCTATATTACACATAATCTCCCCATGCATGCTCCATTGCACATTGCTATTAAATGCCTATGACCAGGAGTTACACTTTCAACCTAGAAATAAGATCATGAATGCTAATGCAAAGTTATGAGTGAAAATTCCACTGACATCTAAAATTTTCATGCTTCAACCTCCTTAAAAAGCCACCCATACAGGTTTCAGACATTGCTAGCATGACTGTTAGCTACGCTGTATTATCCTGAGTTCCGAGTTGGACTTTTAAGGACAAAGATTACTGATGAGTTCAAACACATTATGCACCAATAAAATGCATACTTACCTGAGTTGCCTCCTGTGGATAAACAAGGTAATAAATCCAAATCAGTGCTTTTAGATCTTAGATCTTCATAAAAACCATTTAGGTATTAAAAACAAACACTTACAAGAAGTGATGTAAGTAGCAACCAGAGATCTAATACGTACCTAAGTGTTCCAAGTAAAAGTTCTATTACTTTGATGTCATTTTACTAAAGTACAAGTAAAGTTACCAGTCTAAAAAGCTGCACAATTAAAAGTATAAAGCAGTTAACCTAAAATGTACTCAGCGTAAAAATTACTTTTTTTAGTGGGAGGGTGTCTCTTCCATCTAGTCCAAAAAGGACAATGGATTATAAATCTTAAACTAATTGTTTTTATTAAAGGAACACCTTTACAAATCAAACAGCAATCACAAAAAAATGTAAACAATTTAGGAGTATAATGTGTCCTTTTAATGCAGACCATTACATAAAATAGTTTCAAACAATACAACCAATAAAGGTGACATTAATTGTGAAGTCTGTAGACTTTTTTTCTTTTCTTCACCAACAAACACCAACAACAGTTATACTGCAAATCCTTAAATCAAAATGGGTCAAGGTCACAAGTGTTGTGACTATTCCTAAATGACCGCAATCAGAAATTAGGGTCCTTTAGATGTTTTTTAAGAGAAAACTATGCCATTCTTTGATATCAGACTGTGCATTTTCTGACGAATGTCAAATGGACTCAATGGTAAATACTAATAGTACTTTATAAAACTGCCCTGCCCTACTGTATATCTAGAGTAGATTGCAGTTCCTTTATTTGTGTATCTATCTTTAAGGCATTACTCTCTGAACATCCTGATAAATTGTTTTTCAAAGTTAGGATATAAGGGTGGGTTAAGAGGTGGAAGGGGGGGATAATCTTAATAATTTGTATGTAAACTCCCTTTGTTTGTCTTCAAAAATGTGTTAATATATCTAGTCACCAAAAAACCCTGTAAGTGCGATTTGTTTCTTTTCATTGTTTTTCAAAGTTAGTTGGAAAGACAGAAATAATAATGTAATCCAATTAGCATACTCTGTGCCCCCTCACACATAGTTGAAACAGAAGTTAGAAAGCTTCACTCCATTCAACACAAACTTCATCTACTAATTCAACACAAACATGTGGCTGCACCTACCAAAAATGGAAGCCATGGCAAAATCACCTTGAAAATCTAAATAAAAAACTGAAATCACAAAATTGAAGAATTCAGTTCAAGAATTGAACATTCCTGAATTTGACAGCAACAGCTTATAATGTGGCTCAGTAGTGAGTATGGCTTCCATGCACCAACATGCACTCAGGGGAGCCTGATTTATCAGGCCAAATCGGAAGCTTGCGCACATGCACGTAATTGCGATCTGGAATCGGACGTCAAAAACCAATTTATGAACCAAATTTCGGCTGGCAAGAATACGCTGGTGTATTCTCCCGGCAGTTATCAACTGAAATGATCGCTTGCTCTGAACCACACATCTCCAGCAGCTCGACACAGGCCAGCTTGCATTAAAAGTCACTGTTCCCCTAAAAAATAATTTTTTCCAATGGCACACATCTTTCACTTAGCCCTAAATAAAAATATTTGTGGTGTTCAAATGTTTAAAACATATATATTAGCTAAAAAACAAGCATAATTTTAAATGACCTAATATTTTCAGGTACGGAAAGAGTTAACTGGTTTCAGCCCTTTACATAGGTGCATACCTAAGCGCTTACGATGCCCGACCTGAGGATCCGCCTGGTGATAGATACTAGCGAGTTCAGGCAGGCGAGACCTCGCTTTTGCCAGCGGACTAGATCATCCAACCAAGTTCTTCTTTGCTTCCATAGAGATATATATATATATATATATATATATATATATATATATATATAAAGTTTTTCTTTTTATGTGTATATTGGTTGTTTGGCTTCATCTGCACTAATGTATGTACATGCATATATATGTATGTATGCATTTATGTGTGTATATATACATATAAAAGTGAAATTATAGGAAGAAAGCAAAGAGGATTTTTTGGGGGCATATTGCCTAACATGCTTCAAATTTAAAAGATTGCCTATTTCTTTCTATGACTTCTGATGTCATGGGCTTGGCTCAAAGCAACATTCATGGAGGATATTGCTTCTGGTTAAAGGAGGAATCCACCTTATGTGCTTCCACTACCAAGCTAAGGTGAGTAGGTCAATATATATATATATCGGGCCAAGGTCTAAAATGCCATTTAAATCTGCATAAACATCCTGAAGGGATGGAAAAGCAAGAACACATGTTTGGCACAAAGTGTATTTGTCCCTGTAAGTTTTAGATACTAGTACTATTTGTTTTATGTAAACACCTAAATAATGCATACACTCTAGTTTTTAATGAGCAAAATTAAGTTGGGCAACAACACAACATCTGTTCTTTTCTAAGAGTGCCTGACCCTGCTTGTGAGCTTGGCAATCAATGAGCTTTGATGTTGTGCTTGGAACCTGGACCTGGACCTCCTTCCATCACCATCAGGTGTGTTAGAATGAGTATGCAACTCAGCTGGACAACTAATTCACAACCAGTTTGGACAACAAGTGGAAGTGTGTTTGTATACAATAGTGCTAAGATCAGGCAGCAAAGCACAATGACAACAAACCGATAACACAACTACAAATGAACACAGGAGTTGTGTGGGGGCAAATCAACATGAGTGCAAATGTCAGTCTATTAAAATTAAAAAAAAAAAGAAATAAATAAAAACCATGACAATTTATTCATAAAAGGAATATGTACATAATACATTCAAATAGCAATATGTGATTTGGAGAATGGAACAAAGGCAACGAGGGGGTTCAAGTAGCAGTTTGGAGTGGAAACCATGCAGACATTTGTACTCAATACTTATGGAAAAATTACAAAGCATTGCTGAAGAATTTCTAAACAACTGAAACCGTCATTACAAACCGGGCACAAAAACATTGCAGCAACAGACGAAACTAACAATAATGAGAATTACAAACTCACATCAATGCATACCATCCAAGCAAACTTACTTCACCCCCCCCCCCCCCCACACACACACACACATACAAACCAGTCCAGTTAAAATAGTTATAATGAAAATGCATTTATTTATATGCACTTGAATGTATTTTGACATACACACACAAGTGAAATCACTAAATGTTCCTTGATACACATACTAAGACATCTTTGGCAACAATCCTTTTTTCAAATGTTTGATTTCTATAAAGCCAAACCAGGAAGAAATTTGAATCAGATCACAAATGCTTGGTGACATTTCTTTTACTCTTTACATTACATACATTTAAATCAAAACAGTGCAACAAATGTAACAATAAATTATATATATATTTGTGATTGAGTATAATGCAACATAAATGTAACACTTACCCAAAAGAAGATGAAGCATTAAAGATTCAAATTGACCTGTAAAGGACTGTAGATGCGCACAGAACAGAGAGCAGGTGTGCGCTAATTGATTGCTATGATCTCACCAGTGACAGCTTAACAGGTCCTCCTTAATCGCGCAGCTGCAAACTAATCACCTTAATTGGCGTATTCTCGACTCCTATTGCTCATTTATCAAAGCAGGAATCTGGCTGGAAAGTGAAGGCGAGTGTACTAAGCCTTCCTCAGCCAATCAGAGAGCACTAGAAGTTTTGAATGGAGGGATTTCTCCCCATTTAACCCCTAGTGCCAGGCATCTTCTCAAAGATTGCAGTCGATGGTTTCGCGAAATCGGTTTGTTGAATATTCTCTTACATTATTACTGTTTATACACAACACCTCAGGATGTTTATTCTAACTCAGGAAATCGTCAATGCTCTTTTTATAAAAAAGGTAATCGGACATTCCCTCAAACATTCCCCTGTAGAAATCTTCAATGCCCATGTGTTTCATTTGTTTCCCACCAGGAAATCCTTGAGAGAATGTCAGATTCCCTTTTTTTATAAATAGAGTTTTAGTTTTAGTTTAGTTCCACTTGAATTAAATATTTATTTCCCCTTAAATCTATCCTGACCCTTTACATTGGCATGCATTGACCAGGCTAGATGCAAATATCGCATGTGCTCTATGTGATGACAAATCCATGGTAGCATTTATTATCATGTAAGAATTAAATTCATGCCAAGCAACACATTCATGTTATTATATACATGTTCCTTAAGCTTTGCATTGTGTAAACAGGTATTTTTTTATCCCCTGAGATGGTATAATGGACACATTTTAAATAAACATGCATTATGCATCTACTAAATTACGAATGAATTCTAGTAGTAATATTTTACATAAATATTAATTTTTTCTAAAGATTTTTATTTATATACAACCACTGCACATTTATTTAACTTTTAGAGGTCATTACAAAATTTTATTAATGATCAAAAAATAGACAATAATAGGTGGCAAAAAATGATTTGCGCATTCAGTTCAAGATTTTGAGATGAAGGGTTATGCTTGACTAACTTTAATTTTATTCCTTGGCATTACTAGAAATTTTAACTCTTATGTGTGTGTTTAACTACTTCTTTCTCAACTGTACTGTAAGAGATCAGCATTAAGAAATACTAATAAAATGCCACATACATAAAAATCCTGTTCAATTAATATATTTGCATTGTAAGAAATTTGTGCAGAAAGCAATAATGATGTGCTAAGTACAGTATTATCCATTGCAATTCCTAGTTTTTATTACATTACTGACTAATTTATATGAGATGCAGAGGGTTAAAGCTAGAGGGATTGAAAGAGCACACTTTTAGCACTTGTTGATTTTCACAGATGTAATTTTTTTTAACTAAAATGTTAAAATGATAAACATTTCAATGCAGTAAATATTTTTCCCAAAACTGCAAGAAAAAAAGCTACTCTATCGTAAAATACAGGCATAAGTTAACCTTTTCCTTCCACGTTCTAATATAATATGCCCAGACTAATCAATATTTAGTTCGTTTTGGATAGGGTGAGAATAAGTTAAAATTCCTTTTGGAAGTTACCTGACTGAGGTTTTACCAGACAGGAAGTTGGGGTAAATCTCCAACAGCAGCAAATAAATACAAATGACTATTTTTTTTGTGTAAAATAGAGAAAACTTCATTTTTAAGACTCTCTTTAAAGTTTTTGATTCACGTCCCGTCTCGTATAGGGCAGGAAGGATACATCTCTTTAACAGTCAGGTGGTTTCATGTTTTCCTACTCTATTAAGGACTAGAAAACATTATTTAGCTTGGCATACTAACATCTAAATCCAGGCACACAGCCAATCACACATGTTGTACCTACCCAAGGATTTGTAATGTTATACAGATAGCAGCTCACTACACAACCATTAATAATAATAATAATAATAATAATATTACAGTACTGAGTAGCTGACATTTTTGTAGATTCTCTCTTCTGGTGAGGTACAAACATATTGGCTGAGTCCATCTCTTAGTTTAGGGGTTTTACTGAATAGTTTGAGGTGATTAGGAGAGAAGGTTTGTGTGTGGGATGTCAGAAATTAAGGGCTCACTATCTGAAACGATCAGTTTCATGCTTGCTTGAATAGGACAGCCCCTTCTCCTGACAGTCCCCAACATCAAAGCACTCATGGGAACCAGTCTTCTTTACTCTGGTGACAAAGGGCTTCCACTCTCGCAGGCATACAACCACTCCCTATCCAGGGCCTTCCATCAGGCACAGACCCTGGAGTAAGCTAGGCACCAAGTCCCAACTGAGCTAAGTTTCCCAACTCCAGCTGGCTCCTGGTTGGCTTGTCTTGTCACTTATTCAAGGCTTACCTTGCTGTATACTCTAAATCCTCTGACATTTATCAGTTTGCAATAACCCATCTCACTGGGTGTCAATACCAGTGACTGACCACTGGATAAATATCCCTTGATAAGGATTGGCCTCCCTCTATACCAGTGTATATCAACCAGGGTTCCATGGAACATTAAGGTTGCTCCAGTGGTTGGCTATCTGTAAGGGTGACATTCTTCTCACTTAACAGGAATGTAAGAGGCATTCTTCCTACTGACCACCACACAAATGTACAGTGAGCTGTGGATATAGGGATATAGTATTTATAGTAGGGGTTGCCTGAAGACCTGAAAGGTATTTCAAGGATTCCCCCATGTTAAGAAAGTCAGGAAACTCTGCTCTATATTATGTGCCTAGAAACTTTTCTAGCAGCAGGGGGAGTTGTCAAATTATTGGGCTGGAAGACTCAACTCAACTGTCACTAGACCCAAAGTCTAAAAAGTTTAGATTAGGTTGGACTCTAACTAGGAACACTTCTTTCTTACAAAAAATGAGTCCATACACTATGAAGGAAAAAGCAAGATTTAGCATATCTACAAGAAAGGACACATAAAGTTATTATATGTAGGCTGGTATCTATAAAAGAGAGACAGATAAATTGTGATTTGCTCCTTCCCTGCATTTAAAAACTCCTGCAACCATACTTCATCCAAACTATTGTACCCCTTACATCTTTCTTATCTAAAATCTTGAATGTAAATGTGTCCTTTAATGAGACATAAATTTAAAAAAAAAATTAAATTAATGTAATAAATGTATCAGTTCCTTTTGTCTTATCTCTAGTCACTGTGTGAAATCATACATACATTTATTTATATATATTAAAACCCAATCATAGTATCCAAAATATCAAAGTATGGGACTTTAACGGCATTCGAATATCATAAAATTATCATATTTTACTTACATCATTTAAAAAAAACGTTTATACATGCCTCTCCCTATTGTAAGAATTCAGGGGAAGTTAAATAACATCATAACATACATAGGCTGCATACATTGTACACATTACATGTGTAGGGATCATCCAACGCATTTCACAGACTAAGTCTGCTTCCTCAGGGATGTAATTAGTACAGACAATAGATGTATCAGCACAAAAAACTATTCAACTACAAGTGCACTTTGTCACCTGGTATGGAGGCAGGAATAAAGTGGGGTTAAAACCACAACAACAGAGATAGCAGTATCCCAAATAAATCATCCACAATAGTGTTCAATTTGTAGTGTCAGTCCCTTGACGTTTGGCAGACCATTTTTTTCCTGCTGTTATTCTGCTATTTTTCCATAGTTTTTAGTCCTCTTTTGGGGTGCTTTATTACGTACTGGGGTACTTGTTCCATATGTTTAAGTAACCTTAGCCACAGCACATTTTGGAACATTATTCTGTGGCCTTAGTTTCTATAAAGTCTTATGAAAATAAAGTTTAATATTGATAGATAATTATTTTTATAAAGATTATACTAATAAATTCCATTTACTATTCTTCAAATAGTTGATATAATTTCCTTTATGTAGGAGTCTGACTCTGGTACCTGGACTGTAAATACGTCCATTGTATCTCATTTGTATAGCGCATGCTATTAATGCCTGTTTTAATTATTATGATACAATTTGAGCATTTTTAATTACCAAGCTTCAAAAAAGCGACTTTGAAGACAGTGGTTTTGCTTTTGCTTTTGTATGCACTTGTTTGTAATCTCATAGCTGTGGTTATTGCCCTAATAGGTAGTCTCATCTCACATGATATGTGTATTGTTAACTCAAAGAAGTTGTGGGAAATGTAAGCTAATTAAACTCAGGGGACTCATTTATATTATGTGAAAGTTTAGACCTGGTGCAGTCTGGTACAGTACTAATCTGCCACACATGATCTTCTCCGCTGATAATGTGAAATGAGTCATAAACATTATTCTTAAACTTGAATACATTAGTATCCTATGACTTATAATACAGATGTAATAAAAGGTTCAGTTTCTGCTCCCAAGCACTTGTTAATGTTATTGGGAAAACAAAAGCCAGAGCTTTCTGAACAGTCTGAATTCAAAAAGCTGTTTGCTAACTGCTGGCAACAGAGAAACAAATGAATGTTATGTTTGAAAGTTTGTGGAAACCTGACTATTCGAGATTAAGTTTAATTTGAAAGTAAATTGGGTTTGCAACAGATCCTCACGGATTTAGGGGGATGAATGTCTTTGAACAATGGTCAGTAGAATTACAAATCCAATAATGGGGGCTATGTTACCAGCCCCTTTCCATAAAGGGGAGAACAGAACAGTCATAGTTTCAGTGCATACAGGAAAAGCATTTAAAAATATATATAAAATATGTAAAAAAAATTGTAATGTACCTCTGTACTCATGTCTTTTAGAGGATGAGAATATCTTGTCATCCCATCTTAAAGGTGACTTCAAGGTTCCACTTTAAGTCTCCAACAAATCCCCACATTCTTTTTTCTCAGTGGACCAGATGTGTGGGGCAAATGTTCCTTAATCCTCCCTCAACACACCCTCATTCCTCAGTAAGACAAACTCACCTCCCTTCCTTTATGTCCCGTCATGATGCATGCCTGGATAGGTAAATAAAAAAAATGTCTAGCATGGGAGATAACATAATGCCATCTTTGAGGCTTTTACAGCCTCCACTTTTCTAGGAAAAGGCCTTTCCCAAACTGTTGTTTTTAGTTTAAAAGTAAATGCACCTATCTAAAATGTGTGTGTTGTAGCATTATCAGAACCTTTCACTCAAAACACCTGAATCTGAAGGGATATCAGATTGTAATGCTTAAATATACAAAAGCCAAATTAAAGTTTACCTTGTGAGCCCCTAAATTTATGCTCACTGCTGCTTCCAATGTTTATCGTGTTTTTATTGGCTGTTGGTTGTAGGTGTGCAGAATCAGTCCAATGACAACATTCACTGCCATTTTCCTTGACAACCGGCTTACCAGATTTTGCCATCATTAGGAGCATTGGTGACCCCGTTAATGCCATAAACAGGGGCAATTGCCCTTGTTGTACTGAATGAGATAACATAGGGAAACTACAACAAGAGGGTCATTTGGTTCTTTTAGAACCGAAGCAACTGTATTTCAAACAGCAACACTAATGTCCACATACTTTTGGCAAATTAAAAAAAAAAGTGTTTCACTTTTGGGGAATGAATGTTAAGATGAAAACTTACACACTACTTAGATTGTAATAATTACCTAGAAAAGTTCAAGAAAGAATTGGGTGAGATTAAATGTGATATAAATTATATTCTAAATTTTATTTTAATTATGTTCTGTGTACTTTTCATTATCCTTGTTCTCCAAAAACTTCTGAACTTTTAATATCTAAAAAAACTAACAAAAACACAGTATGATTGGTGTATGAGGTTGTTAAAAACCCTAACGCTCAAATAATTGTGTATGCTTTTCCTCACCTTTTGATAATTATGAGAAAAAAAAATTCAAATGCATATCCCTAATTATGACAGTGAGGTCACTTATCAAACATATCACATAAAAGGCAATGCAATAAAGGGAAGGGATTTACTGAAATCATTGTCCGTGCTACACCGTGCAACTTAATTTTTCTCCTTCATGTAATTTGGCACAGCTCCGTTTGAATGATTGAAAATGATCTTTGAAACATTTTGCTTCTTTGAAACTGGGAAATATAATTTCAAGTCATTTCAAAGTAAGCAAGATACTTGTTGAAAGTAATACACGTTTCAGCCAACTCTGAAAATTTACCAGATCTTATTTTTCAAGAGTCTGACCTAGTAACAATGTTTAAAGGATTACTTTGAAGGTTGAACACAGACTGGCAGCTTCAATTTGTGCCTAAAGGCTTTTCAATGTGACAAATTTTCTATGGTGCATTAATTTGTGCAATCCTCCACTGAATAACAGCAGCCGCTGCCTTATTGCACAATAGAGCCATGTGCACGTTTAATTTCCTCTGCAGTTCTAGAAGTAGCTTACATACAAATACATCACATGCATTAAGGAGTTGTAATGCAGTTTTTCAGTCTCGTGGGAAATGTAAAGTCTGAAAAATGAAAAGGTCACAGGATTCTGAGTCATAACATTTAGTAAAGTTGGATTTTTAACGTCTTTCAAACAAAAGTGTATTGTTGTACTTGCACAAAGCAAGTTATATTTGATGCCTTTAGATTCATTTTTTTCTTTTTTGAAAGTAATACCATTTATTATTTTGAAACCACAGGGAAACGGCTCCTTTCTGTAAGAAAATTATCCCAATTCCCAATTTATATTTGGAATAGAACATTGAAAAAAATTATCTGCCACCAACCAACTTAACTTTTTATACTTTGTGAGATTTATTTTTGAACAATTGTTATATTTCTGAGTTGCTTGGCTAGTTTAAGTGTGTTTCTTTAAGTTTGGTCATGAACTGACACTAGGACGTGCACTTTCAAACCTAAACTATATTAACCTATATTTTACCATAAAAGTCATTATAGTTCTTTTTTATGAGGTGGATAGGGTTTTTGTTAAAGTGCTAACAATTCTTACTTAACAAACTCTAATATATTATTATACATTTACAACATTTTTTACATATAGGCAAGGATTATTTGTTTACTTGTTAATTTATACTAGTTCACAAATATGCTTCATTTATACATTGATTTGTTGCAGTTGTTGTTTTGACACTTTTTTTATTGCAACACTGCAAACTAATTTATATCAAGTTGTATATATAATAATTAGCACTTTATATTATGTCATCACACAATAGTATGAATGTAAAAAATGTGACCAAACATTTTGGATCTGATTCAAATTTCATTCTAGTTCGGCTTTAAATAAATCAAATATTTGAAAAAAACATTGTTTCCAAAGATGGTATAATACATGTATCAAGCAACATTTAGTGATTTCCATTGTGTGTATATATCAAAACACATTTAAATGTATATAAATACATATGCATTTTCATGTTTACTATTTTAACTGGACTGGTTTGTGGGGGGGGGGTCAAGTAAATTTGCTTGGATGGTATGCATTGATGTGACTTTTTGTAATCTTCTTTATTGTTTGCTTCATCTGTTACTGCAATGTTTTTGTGCATGATTTGTAATGCCAGTTTCTGTTGTTTAGCAACTTTTCATCAATGTTTTGTAATTTTATTCACAAATAATTTGGACAAATGTATGAATGGCTTCCACTCCAAACTGGTAATTGACCCCCCTCATTGCCCATTCTCAAAGTCATATAGTCATTTGAATGTATTATGTACATATTCCGTTTATGAATCAATTGTCATGGTTTTTAATTCTTTTATTTGTTTTTTTAATAGTCTGACATTTGCTGAATAAGCTGTAGTTTTCTTTTAACATACTTCACTTATATTTGTTTGCTGCCACTGTTCTACAGAACTCCTGTGTTCATTTGTAGTTGTGTTATAGGTTTGTTGTCATCGTGCTGTGCTGCCTGATCTTAGCCCTATTGTATACAAACACACTTCCACTTGTTGTCCAAACTGGTTGTGAATTAGTTGTCCAGCTGAGTTGCATACTCATTCTAACACACCTGATGGTGATGGAAGGAGGTCCAGGTCCAGGTTCCAAGCACAACATCAAAGCTCATTGATTGCCAAGCTCACAAGCAGGGTCAGGCACTCTTAGACATGAACAGATGTTGTGTTGTTGCTCACCCTAATTTTGCTCATTAAATACTGGAGTGTATGCATTATTTAGGTGTTTACAATTCAAATAGTACTAATATGAAAATTTCCAAGGACAAACCCACTTTGTGCCAAACATATTTTCCTGCTTTTACAGCCTTTCAGGGTGTTTATGCAATTTGATTTGCCATTTTAGACCTTGGTCCTATAAATTTACTTACTCACCTCAGCTTAGTAGTGGAAGCACATAAAGGTGGATTCCTCCTTTAACCAGAAGCAATATCATCCATGAATATTGCTTGGAGCCAAGCCCATGACATCAGAAATCATAGGAAGAAATAGGCAATCTTTTCAATGTTAAGCAATATGCCCCAAAAAAGCCATCTGCCTATTTCTTTTTATAATTTCTCTTTTATATGTATATGTACACACACATAAATGCATACATACATATATATGCACATAAAGCCTTCTCTGAAAAAGTGGTCGGCACAATTTTCTACTGATAGAACACCGTTCACGCACACATAGCAGGTACACATTGGCGCACAACAATGCACATCAAACACCTGAGGTTTGGTGCACAACAATGCGCATCACCCAACTGAATTTCAATAGGACAATTTTGCTGTTTTTAGCCTTTCAACAATTCATAGAAAGGAAATAATCAGAATTGACTTGTAAAATTGTAGGTCTGTTGGATGACCCAAGGCTTTAAGATCCTGGGAGATTGTAAAGGAGATCACATAAAAACAAAAAACAAAATTAACAACTACAAATTTTTTAAAACAACTTTATTCAAAATAAACACATTTTCAATTTGGACCTATCAAGGGTGTAAAACTGGATTAGAAAATATTTATGCAGAACAAACACATATGTTTTACCTTTTCAGGGAAAGGGGTTTTATATACCTTTGTACTCATTCCCCAGGGTTGGGTGGCGGAGATCTTGGAGTCTCCCTAACCTCCCTAGCTGTCTAACTCGCTCTAATTTTTTGCATGGAAATGTATTTTTCATTGTAGGCTGTAATTCTTAGGCATAACTCACTGATATTTGATAAATGTAATATTAAACTTTAAATAACAAAACACAAAAATTTGTTAAAAAAATTTTTAAACATGTAATTTAACTGTATAGTAGCATATAATATATATATATATATATATATATATATATATATATATATTAGGAATATTTCTTTGTATTGGCCTCAGTACAGCTTTTTTGTATTGAATCCAATACAAAATTATTTGAATTTCCTGCCGATCCTCCGGCACCAACGCATGCAGCGTTGTCACCGGAAAAAACCCCGTAGATCTCGTCTCTGCACTTCGCGGCTGAATATTGGAGGAGGCAGACTTGTCCCCTGGACCTGCAGGTACCAGCAGGACACCGGGGGACAGGGACAGAACAAGGTAGGTGGGGTTTTTTTTAGTTGAAAGCGACCCCAAGTGTGACTCAGGATTACCTCTATGGGGGTAATAAAGGGGGCTTCCAGATTCTAAAGTCCTGCTAAAAACACTTAAAAAAGCCCCCATTGTTTTCAATAGAAGCTTTTCTATTCTATATGGTATCTATATTATCTCATGGTAATGGGATGCTTACAGGGCAGATCAGAGGCAGACTCCAAAAGTCCAAAATAACAGCATTTTTTATTTGTTTAGGCAAGTGTTACAGCATACTCTGCAGAACTTCACAACAAAACAACAAACAGTAGCCCGGCTAAGCCTCTGGCTACCTCACTTAGGTGCCCTCTCTTCCAAACACACACTAAATCAGTACTGTTAAATCACAACTTTGTAGTACTGTTTGGCCGCTGGCTTTCCTGGAACGCTCGGGCTCTTTCTAAGCGTGGAACACTCAGGCTCTTTCGTCAGCCTGGAACACCCTGGCTCTCTCTCAGCCTGGAATCCACTCTAGCTCCCCTCTCAGCCTGGAATCCACTCTGGCTCCCCTCTCAGCCTGGAATCCACTCTGGCTCCCCTCTCAGCCTGGAATCCACTCTGGCTCCCCTCTCAGCCTCTTGCTGATCACCTCCCTCAGCCTCTTCCTGATCAATTCCCTTTTAAATTGCACCTGAGTGCAGGTGCACATAAACCAAACTCTGATTTGGGTTGGGCCAAAGAACCCACCCATTCAATCCCTTAGCCAGCTCCAGGTCCCTATAGTTCCTGGTTTCTTCCTAAAAACCTTTACAAACCTAATCACTTTCATTTCCCTGGAGCCTTTAATGCACTTCCCTGCCATTGATTGGGACACTCATTTAAAAATATATATATCTTCTCATATTTTATACTATATGTATATGTATTTATATATTTATCATACTTATCTATACATGTATTTATATCTATATATGTAAAAATAAATATATAAATAAATAAATATGCCTATTTTTAAGCTAATATAAATGTTTGAAACATTTGAACACATCTTACTTTTTTATTTAGGGCTAACTGGAAGATGTGTGCTATTTGAAAGAATGATTTTTTAGGGAATGATTGACTTTAAATGCAAGCTTGCTAGTTTCAAGCTGACAGAGATGCGCCCTCCAAAGCCTAGGATAATTTCAGTTGTTAAATGTCAGGAGAATACACCAGCTTATTCTCAGCAGCTAAAAATCCCTCGATAAATAGGTTTGAGGAGTCTGGTGCCAGACTGCAAATACACGCGTGCGAGCGAACTTTCGATTTTTGCTTGATGAATCCGGCTCCTCATCTCCTTAACATTAGTAAAAAATGTTCTTTGAAACCAATGAAGGTAACTAAGCAAAATGCAGCAGAGGCAAAGCACAGAAAATTATCAGCTAACAGGATTACAAGTTGTTTTGCAGTTATCAAACAGATATAACAAACTTCCTTTTTAATCGTATCTATAACAGACCATTTAAAAGAGATTAATTAGTAGAAGTACTGTTTTGGGGTTCAGATACACTTTTAGTTATTCAATATTCAGTATCAGTATTCAGAATGTTAGTTCTCCACAAACTCCCATCCATCTTATTTCTTTCCTGATTCTTATTTGACTTGGCTGCTTTAGGCCTTTATTCCCAGCCACCCATTTTTCTTTGTTTTGCTTTACACTTGAATTCTCATTCGGTGCTTCATGCCGATGTTTACGGTCAGGTTTTTTTTATTGATCCCCTTGTTGAAATAGTGCGATATGGATGTTTAGTCTTTCTGCAGTGTGGCCAATGCTCATAGTCCTTCTCTTAAGAACCCATAAGTAGTTGTAGTTACAACACCTAACCTATTTTTTTTTGCCTTGTCCTGTGCCAAAGGGTGATAAATCGTTCCAGTATATGTGTTCCATATTATGTGTTGCATTGTATTAAAATGCCCCCCCCCCACCTTCACTTCCAGCACCCACTCGGAATGTTACATGCAGAAACATTCTATATGGACGCTGTTTATACAACTGATAAAAATGTTATTTACAGTGACTCTCATGCAGTTTCAAGCTTGTGATGGTCAACCACACGTAAGAAAAGTATGGAGTACAGTGCAATCTTTCTATTTGGATAAAAATCTAGTTGTAATTTCTAAGGTGCACTGGAGGTAAAATCAAAGATGTGTAGGTTTGTCTCTACTCTTTATACATTTTAAATAAATCTTATTGAGTGTATTCCTATGTATAAAGATGCTTAAAATACATCCAATCAGATAAAATCACGCCAGAAGTAATAAATGCAGACCATTTATCCCCCACATCCCCAGTTATTACATTTACTTGATTTTCAATAAATCATTAGTCCAGAAATATATTCATTTTCTCAATAAATAGAAAATATTATAAGAAACATGATTAAAAGGTAGGTTCAACAATGTTGTGTCACCATTTATATATCTGACCACCCAACTCCTTTGATTTTATTGTTGCATGCAGATTGATATAATTTAATAGTGGGCAGCCAATTACTCCAATATTTCAAACTCAGAACAACAACACAAATGTATTGCATTTACTGACCATAATATTTGTCATATTTTCAATTAAATCAGTTCACCACTTACAAAGAAAAAATGCTTTGCATGGCATATGTAGAATAATTGTCACTGTGCATCTTCATAAAAATATATAGCAACTGCCAGAACAAAACTCATTTGCAAATAAATATAATTACAAAACTCCTCATTTTACATGTCAACTCAGTTGAATTTTGCTCCTACCCTCCATCCAATTTATATTGTAATGTTGTTTTTTATTGTTTCTATCAAAATAACAGCTGCAATGATAACAAAACAAAGCGGATGTTTTGTGTTTGATAATTATGCACTCCCATGAAGCTAAAGTGAAATGAAGATGTTATTTTAACCTCTCTTCTTAAATATAAAATTTGTTTGAAAAGATGACAAGTTTTGATCTCATTAATTTTCACAGATTCATGCAAAAATATCTGTATGAGCTGTTATGCCTTGGAACTACAAAAAGGTCTTACAAGCTCATCAACTTAAGATGTCTTATTTTTTTAACATTTATTATAAATATACCAGCAATATTCAGCATAACGCTGCGATACCTACTGTATGTGAAAATTCACAACTCACATTTTCTTGCCAATTGTAAGGAAATATGTTTCAATTGCATTTACTTGCCAAAAATCAAGAGTATTATTTTTAACATTACAGACTAATAAAAAAACACACACATATACTGTATATATATTTAACAAAGACAAGATCAAAATACATACATAGTGTGTGAAATATTAAGTACACCCTAACAAATTTTATGGAAACTATGAGGTTAAGTATCAGTCTAATAAAATGCACACGAGATTCTGCAGTGAGAAAAATATTCACAAGTGAAAAACTTTCAAGAGAGTTGCCAATCTCCTCAGGGGTGGATGCCCCAGAAAACCTACTCCAAAGTCAGACTGTGCAATGCTCAAATAGTTTGCAAAAAACCCAAGAGCCATATCGTAGACTCTACAGACCTCAGTCAGCATGCTAACTGAATTTCATGACAGTACAATTAAATAAAGAATAAACCAACATGGCTTGTTTGGAAGGGTGGCCAGCAGAAAAGCCTTTTGTACATGAGTCACCCATAGGTTAAAGATGATAATGATGGATCCAGAAATGTTCGCAGCAGAGATGGCAGCTGAGGGGCATGCAATTGTGACAGCATCCTTAATCTTTCATTGCAGAATGGCACAAAGAAGTAGTTAGGTGTGTGCCATAATCTGCAAATATGTTGTTCACACTTAATGATTATGGTAAGCTCACCCAGACAAGCAGGTTTACTTGCACTTTAATAATTTAGTTCACTGGAATAGAAGTCATTGGCATAGAACATAATGAGAAATACCCCTAACAGAACCTCACAGCAGTAAAAATTTGTTAAAGGCTAAATCCCCACTCCATTTTTACCAAAACTAAAGAAATACAAAAGAAAACATCTGCACAAGTTGAAAATCAGTAAAGTAAATTAGTGACTTCCACTTTAATAAACGAAACATAAAAAATAAATTAGACACAAAACATTTCTAAACATAAGCAAAAGCTCCTAATGTCAGTTAACCTCATATGGCAACCTAAAATTCATGTTTTATTTTAAATCATTTAATCATAACTAGGCTCAATATTTTTTTATCTTGGCCTTATAAAAAAGGAATTTTTGATTGGAGTATTATCATGAAATGAGTTGTCATTACTGAAGGATTCACTAAAACAATCGACAGATAAAAACTTTAACTTGAAAGTATAAGACCTAAAACATGAGTTTAGTGATTTGGTTTTAAACTGCATGATAGAAGAAGAAGAGAACAGACAGTAGAAGAGATCTATGCACAGCAGGAAAATTGATCTCTGAGAGAAAATGCACAGCATGGATGCTACCAAAATCAAGGGCTAACTGAAGCCAATGTATGTAAGCTCTGAAAAAAAGAAAGAAAGAACAATGTTGAGAGCACAACCAGCAGGAGTTACATTTTTCCAGGGTCTCTAGTCTTATCATCTATAAAAGACTAAGAAATCTGCTTATTTTGTTCTACTTCATCATAAACTTCCACTACTACACTGTTTTTCAGTACCTCATTTGTGAGAACTCTAGCTTGACTAGAAGTACCAGTCAGTACGGTTGTTTAGTACAATCTCTGGTGAATCTTAGACAGTGTAGACTATACATGATTCAATATATCTGTGTATGTTATGCCATTTACAGACTACATATGTATCCAACACTAACAAACCAATTGGCACGTGTAACTGCCCATTTATACCTAAAGAGGTCCTTGCAAGGTCTACATACATTGTCCAAGCTCCCTTCTCTTCACAAATCATCACAGAATGTATAAAATATGCCAATAAACAAAAACCAAGGCCTAGATCTTGTGAAATACAGAGCAGAGGAATTCTCACAAGGTACTTTTGTCATTGACTGCGATGTCTTTTCATGAGATTTCACCTGCTTTGCATTCTCCGGGAATCTTCATTTCAGGATGACAACATCATGCCCAAATGTGGAAGACAGGGGTACGCTAAATATAACTTAATTTTTTTTTACAAGCAAATTTTACACTGGATTACCTGTAGTATTAAAACAGCTTGGGAATCTGTCATTTAGTGACAGTATTGTGATTTCTTAAGATTGCTGGTCATCATTTCCTGACGTAAATTTAGATTACTGGACCATATAAATGACGATGAGTTTACTCATATTTATTTACAGCTCTGAAAAGTTTCAGGGGCAGTCCCACTCCTTGACAACTGTTAACCAATTAAAACTTTTACCATTTAACAATGATGTATAGAGGATAACGTTACCTTTCTATTAGTTAAAGAGAATTTGTTTATATCCACCTCCTAAAAAATGTCCAAACAAGAAAAGGAGAATTGGCCAAATGGCCTACCACTGCTTTGCCCCAGTGAGAGACAGTCTAGAATAGGAAGTTGTGTGGCCTTCAGAAAAAAACTACAAAACGTTTATTGTTACATCAGTTTAAAATCAACATAACATTTTTATAACATCAATAATACAAAGTTGAAAGTGATATTTGTAAGAAAACCTAGGAAATTTTGTGGGAACAAACCGCTTCTTCTAGGGAAATATCAATATCAAATGACAACTTTTACAACCTTCCACCTTTAGTTAGTGACAGATGGATACAGCCTCAAAAGTAGGTTATAGAAAAAAACATAGGCAGATACATCATAAGTAAGTATGTTTCGAGGGGGAGACAATACATGCATCAGCACTGGACAACCAAAGTTAGAATTGCACACTACAAAAAGGGAAAATATCAAAGCCAATAGATGGCAATTCTAGCTATGTATAGGTTTAATGTACGTGGTTCTCTAAAGAAGGAAATAACTAGTGTTAGAGAATTTATAGAGAGGGAATTTATACCATTTACCTCCTTTTGTCAATAGATAAACAGCCCCTTGTTTACCAAAAATAAATATTATTACTGATCAACATTTATTTTTTTTTTTTGAGGGGGGGACTATACAAGTAAAGTCAAAGAGAACATTGTAACTGCATATACATTTATAATTAGGTTCTGCAGCACATATTTATTTTTTACTGGGAAACTATACAGTAGTTCTGCTTTCAGTGTTACAAAGCTAAGAAACTCTACATTTTACTGCAATAAATAAATATTTATAAAAATTGTATGGCATGACTTATGTCTGCCTTTGCATATTCTTTAATCAGCTAATTCATCCCCACTGATTAGAAGAGCTAGGATTTCCTTTATTTAATTTTTTGAACTTAAGCTGTCACCTACCTCACAAGTCATGTCATGCTTCCCTTAGATAAAGGTGAAAGATTCAAATTTTTTTACTTTTATTACGTTGGTCACTGCAAACACGTTTCTGACTAACAAAAATCTCAGGAGTATATGAGTATTGGTTTTTCATCTATCTTTCAGTTCTTGATTTCAAAAGCAGCTGAACAATTTTATATATAGTCCTCAAAGGATTTTCTTGTTTTTTAACATTTAAAGTTTTCATAGTTTGTGAAGTTTGAGCAAGATCTTTCTTGTTATAAAGTAACTGTTCAATAAATACCTATTGCACATAATGAGGGTTTTGTCATTGTTCCACATCTGTAAACCAGGAAAACTATTGTGTCTATAGCCTTTTAATTGTGCTACATTTATTTAAACAATAGTAAAAAGGAAAAGTTTACCTAAACAACCCCATATCTGTAGCCTGAACCTTACACTAGTTTCATATACATTGCGTATCTAGAGTAGTGTAGTGGTTTAGACCTGGGCCACATTTCCCATAGTAGGTTTGCTTCTAATTGAAACGTGTTGTTTGAACACATCAAAGTTAGCTAAACCAATGTCCACAGCTGGCAGCTACAGTTCAACTTTGTAAAGTAAAAGGCTCACAGGATCGCTGCCTGGGCTTACAGCCTAACACTTGCTTGTTAGTCCATTGGCAAGGAAAATAGCGGTAGATGCTTTCATAGGCTGGTGGTTGTTGGAGTGGTCATTCTAACTATGTAAATAGTCACTACTATTTTACTTGTGAATGGGCTTACAAGTCTGATACATATATATGTATTAGGTTACAAGCTTAACTACTGCAAGTATTAAACTGCAAGCCTTGGCAGCATTCTCCAGTGCATACAGTAGACAGTGGCTGCCTATTATGTATAGTCAATGGGTCCACAGCCAAAGTTCATTTCTGCTGCAGTTATTTTGGAGCCAGAGCTACAAAATGTGTCTCTGTTTGGCAAAATAGCACTCTAACCATGCAGCTGAGGCAAATTTATGCAAGACTACTCTAGAGTATCATGTTCTGAAACTCAAAATTTGTGTATATATATATATATATTTATATATATATATATATATATATATATATATATATTTATATACATATATATATATATATATATATATATATATACTGTATATACAGGTAGTTCCCGGGTTAAGAACATCTGACCTCCTAGATAGGAACGGGGCTTCCCTGCCTTCTGGGTGCAGAACGGAGGCTTGAAGGGGGTAGGGGGCATTTTACATGACTTGCAGAAGAAATCTTTTGCTAAACAAAGCTGAGGTTGTGGGTGATCTTAGGGGGGTGAGCTCTTTCCGCAGCCTCTTGTAACTCTTTAATGACCAAGACAAACTGTGCAGTTGTTTCGTTTTGAATATCAAAGCACAGCTTGCTCCAGAAGGTAATGAATGTCTAGGCTCCATAAAGTTTTTTTTTTGCTTTGTTTGTGATTAACGATTGTGACGCTTTTATACAGTAACTGACACCATGTTGCCTAATAATATGTTGAGACAAACATCTGAGACAACACATCATATATATATATATATATATATATTTTTTTTTTTTTGGTAACTCCTATGTAAACTGTTATTATTTTTATAGCAGTTGATTAGATTTTACGTCTTAGGTATAGCCCCTTTGGAGCTCTTTGCTGTGTACATGCATGCTTTGACTCCAAATAATTTAAGTATGCAGTTTTACAATTGCAAACCAACACCTTTTTTTATATATCCTATCAAGCCCGTAAAGTGTTACAGACATTGGTACACGGGTGATATTATCAGGTTGTGTAAGTGCACTGCATGATGCCAGAGGCACCATGCTAACATTTTTGTATTATCTATGTGGAAATCTGGGTATATAAAAAGTCCACTTCCCATAGAAGAATGCATTTTTTTTCTCTATAACAAATGATACAAACACTTACATAGAAATGCGTGTGCAATATGATTTATGATAAATTAAAATCACACCCCATTGTTCCCTTTAACTATCCTCTATTAATATGTGATTGCTGGTCCAAATGGCATGTAACATTATGTAAAATGAGCAATGATAGTCAGTGTTCTCATTTGCATGCAATGATCTAAACCTAAAATGTCATTACAGTTTAATAAATTATATATTTATGCAATCTTTAAATTGCTAAAATGTGCTCAGGGGATTTTATAGATATGAAAAAAAGAAATGATGAGACATATCACAAGCAGATTTTTTCTTTTATGATAAAGCAAAGGCAGTTTGACATGAGGTATTTATAAATGACTAAAGTTAGAATCGCTAAAGGCTACTATAAAATTAGATTAAGGCAAGGAAATTACACATATTTAATATTACCTGGTAAGAAATGAAAGAAATGCATTTAAGTTTCATGAAATGATTTCAGGTTATGGCATCTTTCTGCTTATTACATTTCTTTGTTTCATCTAATGAGTCTATTGAATGGATTGCAGAGAATTTGCTAAGAAAGAAATGATAATATCTATAAAACACAGCTACCCTGTAACTGTAATATATTACACAGTCATCAAACCTAATTGTATTCCTGTATTTGTACATCTGTAAGACCTTTACAGTAAAATGTTTTTTAGACAGTTATAAGTAGGTTTGGTTTGCAGAAATTAGGTATCAATTTTTACATGCTAATCCAATTTAAATGTCAAAAGACAACATTTATTTACTAAAGCTAAGTGGCAAATACCCAGAAAATAAGCATGGTACTAAAGTAGCTCCTATAATATTTTAGCCCCCCCAACAAGTTGACACTTATACCATATAATTTAGGAAATGCAAACAATACCTATTACTGTGGAAGTTTATATATTTCTATATTGTATAGCGGAGAACCTTTTGAAAATATAAAGACTAACAATATTTTCCTCTAGTAGCAACAAGCATCACTGATGCATGTGTTGTAACCACAAATGTAATCTTCTGTATGTTCCATTTATGGATCTTCAGTGTGATTATACACCCCTTAATCAGCTCTTTTCAAGGGTAAATAAATCAATTTTAATTGTGCTTTACCCATAAAAGAGGTCCTCTGAGACCCTTTTTAATTTATTATCCTTCTTTGTGCCATTTCAACTTCCATCTTCTTGTATACCGGAGTCCCAAAATGGACAAGACATTCAAAACAATATATTACAACATTTTGTATTAGCAATACTATCTTTTCCCCTTTCATTGAAAAAACATCTTAAACATCTGTTAGGTGTATAGGGTGCACATTGGTTTGCATGTTTTTATTAAGTGTGTGATCCAAAAAAACATCAAACTTCACCAAACTTCATTATTTCAACCAGTTTCTCCATCTTCCAGATTGTATGTTAGACATATGTCAGGATAGATTTTCATTCATGCAGCATGCAAATCTACATATCTGACATACTTGAGCGCTATGTGCTAGAGCTTGTGAATGCTCTTTTCTGACAACTAGGTTTGAGTGATTGAGAGAATAGGCAATCCTAAAGAAATGAGCACGGAATAGCAGGATTTTTAATTAAAAGATGTTCAAAGTGCCAGCATAAAAAAAAAGACAAAAATAATACTCACTGAACAGATTTTGTCTACTTTATTAGTTTTAAAGGATGCATATAAATTGTATATATACAATTCAAAAACTATGTAAAAAAATAAGAGGGAAACATTTTAGGATAAAATAGAGCCTGGAAATTGTAGAATTTTTCTTATGAGGTGGCAGCTTGTGATGGTTTGATAATTATGTGGTTAAGGTAAGTATTGGTGGATAGTGTAGCCGAGACTTTATAAAATCATTCTTTTAAATCATTTAAACAAGCTACAATTTTTGTACCCATTCAACAGTATTTATTAGTGGTAAGAAATATTTGGAATGTTTAGTAATGTTGGGGATAGGTAGATTGAGGAGCACTGCATAGGAAGATTTAACTATGGATATGTTAGAGAATGAATAAATGTGTAAAATAAAATACAAAAATTGGCACTTTTTTGGACAATGTTGATTTTATCCTCTAAAATATGAAAGGGGAGTTTTTGGAATATATTTAGCTTATCTGTTTTGTATTGTGTACCATCTGAGCAAGACATTGTAGTTACCCTAAAAAATTGCAGAATTGATTAGATTTTTTTGCCCACGCCAGGTATATCTGTTTCTGTACCTAGGTTTTGTTTCCAATTAATAATAAAGAGTAATTTTTTGAGTAGAGTGGGATAAGATTGAGATATGCCCAACATTTCTTATCCCAACATAGGCATCCAAATGCGATATTGTGTAGCCCATACAGAGGGAAATAGGTGTTTTGAGGTGTGTAAATATCTGTCAATGTTATTAGGCCTTTGGTTGTCTACCATTGTAATTAGTTGGGATAATTATCTAGAATGAAGTTGGGACTCCACAGTGTAGAAGCTAAAGCAGAGCATTAGGATTTAAGATGATATTTGAAGTTCATTCAATCCTGTAATGCTAGTAAAATAAAATAAAATAAAAAAAGAATTTAGTTTGGCTTTGCAGCACTTAGGTATGGTCAATATTGCCAAACCTATTAGTTGTTGTGAACATACTATAAGTTGTGAACATACTTTTTACTCAGTTTGAGCCCATTGATGATGTATATTGCGTGTTCCTGTAGCTGGGCAATCCTAGTAGCATGAAACTATTTGAGAAGATCTGGCATTCCCAATGTTCCTTAAGTTTCGGGGGCTTGTTACTAAGTTTAGGTTTCCCCCATACAAAAAAAATATAGTTTGGATTAAAACCAAAATCTAAAAGTTTTAAAATTCTGTTTATCTAAAGAGATGAAAAAGACATTTTGAAGCATGATGGTGGTGAGGAACTGATCCAGCAAACCTGGAATGGATTTCTTAAAAATAATTTGCTATTAGTTGGCAATTTTTTTCCAGTCTTGTTCCTTGCCACTTCATGGAATGCATATTACCTTGTTGCCAGTGTATTTCCATGCAATTTCAGTGCCTTTTTCTGCCTGATTTAATAAAACTCTCCAAGGCTGGAGAGGACAAACTTTCATCAGTGATGCTGGGTGATACAGCAAACCTGGAATGGGTTTCTTCAAATCATGGTATTTGCCAGCAAATTTTTTCAATCCTGGACCAGATTCATTTCAGGTTTGCTGGATCACCCAGCTTTACTGGTGAATATGTATCTTTTCTAGCTTTGAAGGGCTTTAATAAAACAGCCCCTTTATATGGAAACACAACCAACACATGTCTATCTTCTTTTTGTATCAGTTTCACCAGCCAATTGATTGTGTCCAGGTGTCAAGATTAACTTGGTCAATGACATCAGCCTGGATTCTCTGTGATTTTACCTTAACACAGAGTATGTTTCATGTGTTTGCAGCTTGTATAATACCAATATAATGTAAAAATACTTGACCAGAGTACAGCATTAGAAGCCTTCCTCTGCCATGACCGATTAATCCACCCCACCAATTACTCCTCCACAGTAAAGAAAACCATAACACAATTTCTTGGTGAAAAATTGGCCACAGCAGCCCCCTTTTATTAACCATGCACTTAAATACATTAACAACAATATTTTAGCATAAAACCGGAACAATTCTTTAAACGGATCCATGAAAGGTATGAATTTCTCTTAGTACTCCAGCTGTCTCCGCTTTCCCACCAGGCCCCCAGGCGCTCATACCCCGCCTCAGGGACAGTTAGCGGATCCCATATTCCAAACCAGCCTCCACAACAACCAAGTGTCATGCGAGGCCACCCTTACTGTCCCAACAAAATTTCTTCCGTATCCCCATCCCCTCTTATATTTCCCTTACCCCACCTCTAACTTCCATGGACCCGAACAACAGAAAACCCACCCAAGTTCAGCTGCTGTGACAAACCCCCCCCCCCCACCATCATTACTATAGGGAGGGAGGGTGGGGATGCAGTCCCACAGCAATAATTTTCCAAAGGATCTGCTTTGACCCCCAGACCTCTTCCTTTTAACCCCTAAACTCTCACCACCCCTTAAACTTCTCTTCCAATCCTAATCCCCGATTTTCCCGCATTTTTTCTCATTAACATATATTACATATATATATATATATTTTTTTTTTGAACTATTAACCTCTTCTGCCCACGTGCCTGCACCACCACACGCTTCCGACTTTCCTCTTGAACTTCTGACCCCCTCCCTTGATTGCCTCGTGGCCCTTCACAATCCAGCCACACCTGGCCCCCCCTTTCCTGAACTTTTCACCCCTTTATATATCCAGTCGTCAATACTCCCCTGTCATGAGGCCCTCCGCCCATAGATGTCGCTCCAGGCCTGCTAGTTTATCCTTCAGGTCCAGATGTAACTGAACCACATATCTATTGCAATTACAAAGTGATTAATCTCATAATCACATAAAACTATGTTCACAGAAAATTGTAAACCTCTGTCAATGGGACTTCACAGAAACAACGGAAATATTTATAGTTAATCATATTTCACCGGAGGACACGTCATACCAATACCTTTATTTTGTCCCTGTGAAATTCATTCTTTAGATTATCCCACTTAGATTCCTTTACACATAAGTACAAGTATGCTGCAATTATATTTGTATGATTCATACTATCCTAAATTTCTGGTGTTTATTTAAAGTAAAACATTTACAGTAATTGTCTAACCAAAGTAGCATATATGCATCTTCAAATACTGTCAATTACATGAAGCAAATGAAGATAAAATGGTAGTCGGGTCATAGGTCATTGGCATCTTTACATGAAAATAATGCTTAAGGCTAAATCTGCATTGATATTGTATGTGTCAGTTTTATGTCTCTGATGGGTGCTTACACTATAAAGAAATGTTTGATCCTTATCAGTGTTGTCATTCTGACATTTTGTAGCTCTGCATTTGACAGCACAGGGATTTTGAAAAAATCATGGATAAAAAAAAGTATTTTTAATTGTTAATTCCACAGAAAGAATTTTCAGGGTTAATTTTAATTGATTTTGGAATGACATTTGTAACATTAATACACACTATACACAATAAAAGCTGGTTCACTAGAAGAAGAAGTTAGGAGAGAAGATTCACTTTTGCAGATAATTTGCTTTTCATTTTTATATAGACATATTGATTAGGTATTAGTTATGCTCTTGTTGTCTAATTCTTTGTGCTAACAATTAGCTAATGACCTTTAAGAAATCCATTCCAGGTTTGCTGGATCACCCATGTTCATTTACATGAAAATGTATCTTCTCCAGCCTTGGAGAGCTCGATCAAGCTCAGCTAGTCAAATGTTTATGTCTAGGAGCTTCTTTGTCGCATTTGTCCAATATTGTAGCCTAAATAGGTCTTCAATATGACTATCAAGTTAGATTACCTATACATAGATGAGGATCCCCACTTGTAAAACACAAGAAATTTGAATGTACTAAAGAGACATACAGATGTGTTTTTTTTTTTTAAGTTGAACTTGAATACAGAATTGAATGAAGTTGAATTTGGGGGTTGTAAACAGGACTTACCGTATTTTTCGCCGTATAAGACGCACCCAATTTTAAACGAGGAAAATCTAGAAAAAAAAGATTCTGAACCAAATACTGTACTATTCCCCTTCTGATCACTCATGTGCCATTCATACCGTATTCCCCTTCTGATCACTCATGTGCCATTCATACCGTATTCCCCTTCTGATCACCCCTTCTGATCACCCTGTGCCAATTTAAATTCGTCTTCAGATCACCCTGTGCCAATTTAAATTCTCCTTCTGATCACCCTGTGCCAATTTAAATTCCCCTTCTGATCCCCTTCTGATTACTTACCTTTTTCTCCGCCGGGGAACTCCGTTAGGGCAGGGATCAGCTTGCTTCCGGGTTCCGTGCTTGCGGGGGTGCGTGTGCCGGCTTCTTCTCGCTGTGCTCTGCAGGAAGGAGGAGACACGCGCTGCAGCCAGCATCGAGGAGAGGAGAGAAGAGGAGACGTACGCAGGATCGGGGTATCGGGTGAGAATGTTGTTTTAAATATTTTTAAAACGGCCTTTGCTGTATAAGACGCACCCACTTTCCCCCCCCAGTTTTCGGGGAGAAAAAGTGCGTCTTATACGGCAAAAAATACGGTAAGTATATTATCCCTCATTAACCTGTTGGACAAAAAGTTCCTCTTCCATCTGCCTACTACAAGGTAAGGACTGGCACATGGCTTCCTCTCTTTACTACACAGAGTTATTAGTCTGCAGTAGCCCCTCCAGTGACAGATAAAAGAATAAGGTAAGTAAAAAGTATTATTTATTGTGCCCCTAGATTTAAATGAGCCATTAACCCCGCGGTGCAGGGCCACCAACACTGCAAGGAAAGGAATAAGGCTTTTAAGAGCAGCAAGCACTTTCCACTACTCATTGGGCCTGATTTATTAAAACTCTCTGAGCCTGGGGAGAATACACTTTAATCAGTGATGCTGGTTGATCCAGCAAACTTTGAATGGATTTCTTAAAAGTAATTTGCTATTTGCTACAAAAGTTTTCAATCCTGAACCGAAAACCATTCTGGATTTGCTAGATCACCCAGCTTCACTGATGAAAGTGTATCCTCTCCAGCCTTGGAGCGCTTCATTAAATCAGGCTCCGTGTATGAGCTTAATTTACTTCACTTTGTACTGTGCCATGCTAATTTGAATGCAGGCTACATTATCAGTCAGAATTGATGCTTCATCCCTCATTCATCTCCCTGGATCCTTGGGATAGATTCCCTCCTGGGAGAATGTCAAACTGCAATCTCTGACACTAGCTCCTTCTCACAGGTAACTGCTGTGTGTTTGCAGTTTACTACTGCATGTTTGTGTAGAATAAAATTTGGAAACAATCTATGAATGCTAAATCATGTAAAGGCTTATCTACCTTTTTGGTCTATTTTACTGATAAGAAAAAATGTGTATTTTCCATTATGTGCTGTGTTCCGAGAAATTGTTCAAATACATATTAAAATGCACTTTTCAATGTTTTCCTCGTTCACATAATAACTATGCATACACATGTCTGTAAACCACACCTTTCACTTTAAAATTATATGTAATGTATTGTCTCCCTAATTATGTAAACTTGCTTTGTAAAATGTCAGATAATATAGCACAGGAAACATGAACTAAAACCACAAAAGAAGATTTTGATAAAAAGGTACATTGAAAATGTATTAAATGTAAAATAAAGAGACTGTCAGTGTAGAGCATATATATGACATTGAGATAATGCAGAAAAATTATCCTCAAACAGTAACAGAGATGACTGATTGTTCATTGTTATGCCTCTAGCTGAATTTAAAAAGCAATTATCTGCACAAGCCTTTTGGGAATTGTAGGTAAAGGCCAGATAGCTAACATTTATTGGATAAAATGTAATTGGTAAAGTTTCTGTAACCAGTTTGTAAAAGAGAAACATATTGTAATTAAGTGAATTCCCAGAAGAATCAGGCCATATATTTTATGTACTTTTCAGGAAAAGTTTGTATTTTTTATAATAAAGGGAACAACTAAATTCAGTTTTAAGAAAAGAAAAAAAAAAAAAAACATTTTTTGGAAGTTTGGAAATTTTAAACTTTTTTAAACTATTTATTTTAAAAATAAAGCTTTTTAAAGTTGTTAAGGGTTCACTATTTTATAATTATCTGTGGCCTCTAAGATAGTTACAATTCTTCCTGTTTTGGTCATATCCTTTTCCCAAGCTATTCAAAACTAAAAGACAACAATAAGAAAGGTCTTGTCTGAAGTTTCACTAAACTCCAGGCAGGTAAAAAAGACAGAAAATAAATATAAATCTGTTATCGCTAATACATATGTAAAATTTACTCATACCTCAAATAACTTTTTTTTTTTTTTTTTTTAGTAGGAGAGGGGTAAAAGTTTTTTTTTCTATGTCCCAGTGGACACCACATCCTAAAACTACAGTGGACACCACGAGCCAGTGTGCCGCTGTTTTGTTGACTCATGCTGTGTAAAACAATCCATTTCAAATGAGCAGAAAACAATTAAAAGTGTTCAGAACACAAAACCTCTGCTTTTTTATCAAATCTGGTTGGATTAGTCAAGAAATCTATCCAGAGATTTAATTCATATTTTTTAATGAGCTAATTAACAACAGGTATAGTATGGACAAGCCAAAAAGGTCTGTTGTCATCACCAGGTGTTCTACAATTCCTGTCAATAACTGTCATAGTAATGTGGGATTAGGACTTGAATTGTTAAAATTCCAAATACCGATCCAAGTTGGAAACGGCTCCAATCAGAACTATTCAACCACCACTAATAACAGTGCTTTACTGTGCATTGTGGTTACATAATCAATATTAAAGCTCTCTGGGGTGAATACGCTCTCAGGATTTTGTGTGCCTTTGTAAACTTAGCTTTTCCGCTCATCTCATAAAGCAGATACTCCTGTTTAGAATTGACCACATCATATAAAAATATGCTTGCGTAAAATGTAATGGCTAAATTGCTATTTCCTAATTCATGAAACACGTAATGTTTGCATCTCCCAGCATGTGTGCTTACTTGAGTCATATTACTTTCATTAAATCACCTAAAGGTATTCATTGTACTTGAATATGCTCCATTCTCAAACAGTCCATCAGCATTTCGACACACCTCTTCTTCTCCACAAACATTCTTTAATCTCCACAAATTTGATGTGCAAATAGGTGTATTACTCTTAAATTTATAAAGGTATATACCCACACTCAATTAAATTTAATGTTGGTGTTGTTACCTAAGGTGAAATAACAAATGAAAGTCCGAATTCCAATAATTTTTTTTCAGCAATTTTAAAGGGACATATTTTAAAATAATTAAACAGTTTTTTTTATTAATTAATTAAGAGTGTTTCTTTACATACATACACACAACAGATAAAAACACATTATTGTGCAGTTAAATACTGAAAATGCCAAGCACAAAACACAAAATCATATTACATATTGGCTCCAAATGAGCTTGCTTGTTTCGAAGTTAATAATTCTGCTTTTTCAATGTAAGGGGAGTCAGTGTATTTTTTGAAAAACAAAAATAGTAAATATGTACAAAAACGTGTGTGTGTATATATATATATAACTTTACTACTTGTTGAAAACATGAGGAGTGAAAAGAGATTACCCAGCTCTTTCTTAATGACCTCCTAAGTTCCCATGCACAAATATGTTAACCTCAAATTCGTACGTAGATAACAACATTAAAACATACATACTCTACCTCTCTAACTCTACATACATACTCTAACTAGAATTCTAATGTAAAATATATAATTATTTCTAACATATATATATTTTTTATATTTATGTTTGTTATAAATATAATCCTTATCATAGACATATGTCTTAATGATGTGGGTTTGTACTTTATGTTACCTATGTAGGTCAACAGAAACAAAGGTATCTTATTCAACACTGTACTTGACCAAAGGCAGGATGGGATGTCAAGAATATCACAGTTGCAGCCAAAGATTCTGATGATATTCTGATTGTGCTGTTACCAATGCATTGGTTCCTCATACTTTTTGCACAAATAACATCAGAATCTTTGGCTGCAACTGTGATTTCTTTTACATCCCACGCTATCAGATTTGTTCAGCTGGTGGCATTTGTCCTCATTTGCCCTCTTTTTGGATTGGATGAACAAATCTAAAGCTTTGTTATACCAGAAATGGCAGTCATGTATTGCAAGAGGCACATGGCTAGACACAGCCTCCATGCTTTGCTATCCTCTGTGATGCTAACCCCATTGATTACATTGATTAGGGCAGCATGCAGGAACTGACAGAAATGCTAAAAATGAGAATGTGTGATTGGACACTATGGGCCTGATTTATTAAAGCTCTCCAAGACTGGAGAAGATAGACTATCATGGGAGAACCTGGATGATCCAGAAAACTGGAATAGATCCGGTCCGGGACTGAAAGCATTTGCAAACTAAGCATATAAGTTTGGATTAAGCCATTCCAAGTTTTCTGGATCACTGAGGTTTTCCCATAATAGTGTATCTTCTCTAGTCTTTGAGAGCTTTAATAATCAGGCCCATAGTGTGAACAAGCCCTAACAAAGTTCCTTGGTTTGGCATACACTTTATATACAATTGCAGTGATATGGCTGCAGAAGACTATATTGAATTTTTTACTATTTGCTAAAAGATATTCCTTAAAGCACTCTTGCTTGCTTTGCTATGTGACAATAACATTGACAGGGTTTCAATTTGTGATTAAATATTGATTACTAGCCTTTTTATTGTATATGTCTGTTAGAACAATTTTATTGCTTAGCCGATAAGATTTACATTAGGATTGAAAAATCTGAATGCAGTATAAATAAAAATGAACAT
Organism: Pyxicephalus adspersus; assembly: GCF_032062135.1. NCBI lineage: Eukaryota > Metazoa > Chordata > Amphibia > Anura > Pyxicephalidae > Pyxicephalus > Pyxicephalus adspersus. Next base: position 51,405,650 of record NC_092862.1, on the reverse strand, counting down.
AAATTCAGATTTTTTTTACTATTGCTGCACATTCAGTAACATCTGATAAGCTATCTAAGAGTAAATTGAGAACATAAGGTTTGTACTTCTGTTTCGTTCTATATTCGTCTGAGAAAATGTTCCTGCTGTTCTAATTAAGTAACTTTAACAGCATTCCCAAAGTGTTCCATATTGAAGGATACAGTAAATACAGTAGTTTCTAAGTTGTAATTAACAATTTTGTTTAACGTTCATTATATAACAATATCTGTAAAGAACAATAGCTAGATTTGGAAGAAATTACCATGCGTAGAAATGAAGTGAATTTCTTTCTATATGGCTTCCTAAAGCAGAGAATGCGCTTAATTGTATGGCTTTGACCGTGTCACTCACAGTATACAAACCTATAGTGATGGTACTATACTGCAAATGAACCTAAAAAAAAAATCAAAAATGCACATTTACATTTTTTGTGCAAATTGATTGCTAAAGCTCTTGTATTATTTGCTATCTATAGTTTTCTTGTTTTTAATTAATCTTAATAGGATAATAGTAGTGCTATTCAAGAACATTTTTAAATAGTATTTTTCATTGCCCTATTTGTTTATTTGGAATAAAGATAGGCTTTCACATCCTTAAGTAACTAATTACTCTAATAATGCACTATATGAAACACTCAGTGGATGCCTCAACAAAAATATTTGGCACAATTTTAAGAATTATACAGAATTAAAAGTAATTACCATGGGATGACTGACAAGTAGCCCATGATTTAATTTCAAATAGCGTTCAAAGTAACTAGAAATTAATCAGGATTCCTTTTATGTTAGGAAAAGACATGCCTGGAAGGTAATTGGTCTTCTGCCCCTTTCCATCTCTGTTAAGAAATTTACATAACAACTCCAACTAACAGAAGACTTTTAAGGCTAACAGCACTTTTATTAAGCCTTTTGTAGCCTGGTATTCAGTGAATATTTTTGCTAACATAACTTTTATGTTTCTTTTGCAAAGAAGATGCAGTGATGAATCAATGAATTGTTTAACTTTCTCTAAGTTCCTAATCTAATTTTTGTGAGCTGTAGGAGTTTATTTACTTTTTTGTGAAAACTGCATTTTTATGAAAACAAATGTAAAAATTAATTTAATGAAGAGAAGGCTATTGACTTGAAGGAATCAATAATTCACTAAAAAAATCAACAACAGATTCTACATGTGAACAAACTGGCTACTACTGAACTTAAAATAGCTTTAACTGGGAAATCTGCCACTTTAGCAGTGGCAGTGAGCAAGTTAGCATCGATGGCTGACACTTGTCCTCACTGGCATGGATTTACAACTCTGGACAACATTAATGATGATGAGCTTTTGCAGCATCAGGTGTACCTGCTACAAACTACTCATTACTTGTTTTATTAAAGGAATCATGATAGTTTAGAAGTAGGGACCACACTTCATAGAGGAGCCTTGACAAGGGAATGTGGCTTCCATATATTTGAAAATGTATGCAACTAAAACATTATATTGTTTGATGACTGGTGATTTTACTTTTTAGACTATGTAGAAAAAACATAACCTAGAGCAGGTTCTACTGGAGAGAGAGGAGAGTTTTTTTTTTTGTTAATACTCAGTATACATATATACAACATGTGATTTGTATTAGTCTGTCATTTGCAACCCCTATTTAATGTACAGCGCTACCTAATATGTTGGCGCTATAAATCCTGTTTATTATTATTAATAAAAATAATAATAATAATAATAAAATTAACAATAATAATAATACAACAGTAGTTTTAACACTTACAACCTGTTGTTAACAGATAACCATCTAGCTACCCAAAAAAGTAAGTTGGTACTGTGTTGAGTTCCTTAGGTGGCCTTCAGGCAATTCCAGAAGTAGGTTTTTTTAGTAGTAGCTTTACGGCTGGGTGTGAAATTGTAGGCACAACACAGTACCAACTTACTTTAGTGCATCTAATCTTCCCTACAATGCAATACACAAGATGTCTGACTTCTATATCCATTACATCCCTTGAAGAAGCTCTCCCTTGGCATGGGGTAATAGGACCTCTCCTCTTCACGAACTCAGTACACTACCTAGTAGTTGGTTTCACTTACAGAAACACTGATTCGCTTGTAACCTTTCAAACAGCTAGTTAGTTATCTGTTAGCAACACATTGTAAATAAAAAATACTACTGTTGTTTTATCACCGATATGTGTACTGTGTACTGTCATTTTTTTTTCTAGGTAATGTTAACTGTATCTGTAAATAGGTAAGAGGGATGAAAGGACAGTAATATGCAGAACTACCATATGAGCAAGCAAATAATGTGTGAAACGAATTAGTCATTTGAAGTATTTTCATTTCAATGAGATACATTTTCAATGCAAGTTACCATTCGATTTCTATTTTAACTCTTATTTACTAAAAAAAAAACATATGCTTTTAACATGGTGGACTTTTGACTTTGCCACCAGCTTTCATTCTTGCCTAATTGGAAAGTCCACAGGCAAAATTAGGCAAGACAAATCCACAATATAGGAGCTGCAAGTAAAATTCATCACAGTCCTAGTAGACAGATAAAATATGGTTGTTCTGTAGTCATAGAATTCATTTTCATCCCCTAAATTCATCTCATGTTTTTAGTTTGTTTCTAGTTATTGGGTCTATTTCAACATTAATAGTCCCATCATTGGGGTCTGCCTAGAAAATAGAAGCCCGATCACAGGGGTCATTTGGAAGAATGAGACCCTGACCACTAGGGTCTTCAGTATTAGTGAATGCCATATTGCAATCTGCCATTTAAAGGTGCCACTGATTTGAGACTGTCACTAACATAGTGCAGCGCAAGAATTGGAGCCCTATTGCTTTAGTAAATCATAGCAGGAGTGAGAATCTTTTTACCCCACTACTAAAATCTATGTGTATTTTTTAAAATCTGCTGTCAAGGTCAATTACAATACAGAAAAGCCTGCTGATGAAATACTAGAAAAAGTTGGTTGTCCTGTTACTGAGGTTTTGGAAAATACTGATGTTCTCCACCAGGGTGCACTGAACCAAGGAAACTTAACTAGCAGGGTATATAGTAGTAGGATCCAGGTCTCTAAGATTGTTTGCAACAATCTCATGTACATTCGAGTCATTTATACTTGTTCAAAGATAACTAGATCACTTAACGCTAAATTCAATCAGACAGTAATATCCATAGTTGAAATATGAAGTTAGAATTGGAGTAAGAATTAGTAAGAATTCGTAGAAATTCATAAGAAATGCATCAGTCTAATTGCAGTGCAGTGATACCTGTTCATATACAGATACTGAGTGGTAGAGATTATACCCTACATTATCACCCTTAGAGATACTTGTTTATTAATGCAAATCATATTCTTTCAAGGGCATTACATCTGTAAAGGAAGGTTCACGTCTCATGGCTGGCATATTGCCAGCTGCTCAAACACCTGTACAGCATTACTGGTTCAAAAAGAACCAGCGTTTGCACATGTGACAGATGTCAGCCCCTATTACTTCCCCATGGGCCTGTCACAGCAAGACTCTATGGGCCTGATTTATTAAAGATCTCCAAGGCTGTGGAGGATAGACTTTCATCCATGAAACTGGGTGATCCAGCAAACCTGGAATGGATCTGGTTCACAATTGAAAACCTTTGCTAACAAATAGCAAATGACTTTTAAGAAATACATTCCAGGTTTGCTTTGATCACTCAGCTTCACTGATGAATGTGCATTCTCCCCAGCCTTGGAAAACTTTAATAAACCAGCCCCTAAATGTAGCATCGCCTCAAGCAGCAGTGGTTCCTGACATGAGAAAGTAGTAAATGCACTGCAAGCTCACTGCCAGTGTGAATTAGCCCTATGGCAAGTAGGATTAGGAAATCGGAGGTAGTGGGGCTCAATAACCAGAGTCTGGAGTTTTATTCTACAACAACTGGAGACTTTTTTCTGCAGAAAATGCAGTATTCAGAATTTCTGTAGACAGTGGATTTATAAAAAAGGAAAACCCCTAAAGGGAATTGTTATTTTACTGACATAAAGTGCATAAAAAACAAATATTCTCAGTCTTTTTGAATGTTTAAATCATCAGCATTAGGTAAAGTTGCTGCACAGGAATGCTGTCTACAGAATGATAAACAGGGTTCAGTACTATACTGGATGAAGTGAGATAAAGGAAGAAGTGTAGAGTGTGTTTACTGTGAAACGGTGTATATCCAGAAGGTGACAAATCACATGGCAAGCAATGCTGAAGGAAAGGTGAACATTGCAAGCTGACAGAACAAACACTAATAAGAACATAAATAACTATACTGAAATACAACACAGATAATACAGAGAACAGTGGGAACAAATCAAAGCACTGAACAACAGAAATTTACAAATTCCAGGTGATGGATTGTACAAATTGCCTTGTAAGCACATTTTAAGAATTTCTCCCATTCTGGTTTGTTAAAAGCTATTTATCTTACAGATTGGTTGGATAATAAATCCTTGGTAACACACCACATAGGCACATCCCAGTCAAAATTCCCATATGAAAAAAGGGTTGAAAGACATTTGATAACATAAGACAGGGTTACAATTTATATAAGAGTTGTCAAGTTCTGTCTGTGACCCTACTGGTATTGGGGAAAATGTTCTTATTTCTGCCAAATGGAGCCCCACAAAATGGAATGGTTTTCATTGTTTCATTGTGGCAGGATGGCAGGGATCATTATTAAAGCTATTAGTCTGTACCCCCATATCAAACTCTGTATTATAGAAAGTGATGGGAAATCTGCCTGTTTGCTATCTTCTTCAGAATATATACTGAGTTGTACATTCTCAACATTTTTCAATGCCAGAATGAATGAACTTCTATGCATTGATAGCCTTTTAATGCCACTCCAGCCTGGCCAATCAAGATAAGTGAACCCTGGAAAGGCATGGGTGAAGATGTCAGCACCAGTGAGAGAGACAGAAAAATGTTTGGTTCAACTTCAGCTGTCTTTTTGACTAGAAAAAGAACCTGGATGTGATAAAAACACTACCATTTTTTAAAGAAGTTATTTTTGCTACCTGCTAGTTTGTCTATACAAGAAAACACATTTTTCTATCAAAAGTAGTACATTTAGTTTAATGGCTAACTGTAGTCTTAATCACAGAAAGCTTTCAAGTCGCAAGAAGCTTTTATCAAGCTAATTACAAACGAAGTACAGAATAAATGACACTGGTAAAACACATAGTCCTTTTAAACAGCTAACAAGGAAGAAAAGTTGGTTGAAAAAAAATAGACAGTGTAGTTACTGAATAACAACACCTAAAATAATACAAGAGGGCCTAGTAGTAAAAGAAGGTACCAATTAGGATGTTTGAAGTGTCACAGTGTCAGTAGCATACAAAAATGTCTACAGTAGCATAAAAGGTGTTATCTGCATCATTTCTAACTTTATGATTTATAGAAAGCCCAGCCAATAATTAGTTATAGGCCCTGAGTTGATATTAAGTTATGTTTCTATGGTATTGATGTATCTGTTTATTCACATGCTATTCTCTATCCGTTTATTCTATTGCTTGTTTTCACTAGTATCATGTGCATTATCACACATGCACAATTCCACAATGCATGCTGAAACAGGTTGCATGTTCATATAACATTGCAGTTTTATTTGCACTACACATAAAATTAGAAAGTAACAAAAGGTAATCTTTTAAAATTGTATAAATATATATATGTAGATAGATTTAAAGTGGTGTATATAAAATATCCATTCTATTTTACTATTAAAGTGGTACTAATAAACCTGTGCAGTGCGAGATCGAGTGATGTAGCTATAAGAAGAAAGAAAAATGAAGAAGATGGTGGTGCCCAGAGTTTCCTCCCTGCCATGTTGAAGCAGGACAGCATGAAATCAGGCATGCGCAGAAGAAGCTTTTTCTTCAATGGCAAAAAAAACTGCCAATTTCATGCAAGTGCAGTGCCCGGCTATTCCTCTGTGCTGGGATAAAGCCAGATTACAGGACGATGCGGAACCCGATCTAGGAAACCCCTGGAGGGATCAACGAATCTGTGGAAGTAAAGGTGAGGTTTTTTTTTTTAGTTTATTGCCTGTGCCTTTATACCAAAAAGCCCTGCCTGGTCATAATTTTTGAAAGGGGAACTTTAGTTATGCTTTAATTAGCAAAATTGCTAAAGGTTTAATAAAAGTTAGCTAAAACATCTGTGAAAATACGTATTTTCGTGAAAATGTTTGCTATGTTGGGAATTTAGTTTGCTGAAGCATGTATTTTTTCAATAAATCAAACTGAAATTGTATTAGTTAAAACACTTTTTTAAGCAGCCTTCCAAGTTTTCAAATTATTTGTATAACCACTAAACACAGTATTATGACCATGCTTAGGGTTTTGGGAAGAGTGAAAACACATCTTCTGTGAAAAAGTTTTGAAAAAGCATGTTGTTTTTCATAAATCAACTGATATTTTACGCTTAAATTGTAGGGTATACACCAATACAGCATTTATCACTTAACATAATGACATCCCATGTTTGATATGAAGCTTTTTGTAAATAATTACACTGCGCAACAACAATTTGGCTACTGGGAATAACACTTGTGATTTACATGATATTGAGTGTGCTGATACCAAATATGATCTCTGAATTTGCCTATCACGTACAGATTTTAGGTTTTAGGCGTGCTATAGCTGTTCAAATAGTTGGTAACTGGGTAATGTATTTTTACATGGGAACAATATAACAGTTGCAGCTACCATTATGCCTGCTACCGCCTCAGCTGAGTCACGTCCCCTGGTGGCATGCATGTTCCAGCAGCGGCTGGGCATGTCTGGGCAAGTCAGTGAGCAGACGTCAGAAATAGGTATATAAGGTGGGATGGACCAAGGGCTTGTCTCTAGTGCGAAACCATCTTATTGGGTAGTACAGCTAGGCCATAGTGAGTCTGTTTTGAACTAAAGATGAGTAGGTGCAGTTGTGTTAATAAACCGGACAATTTTTGCTACATTTGTGGCAAATATACCCTGTGTGATCAACGCAGGAACCTAACCAAGAGGGTGAGAATTCCTTACAAGTATTACTTTGGATGTGAAACTGGAGATTAGGATAAAAGTTGGGCACCTCATATCTGTTATCAGGTGTGGTATGTTTGCCTAACACAATGGTTGAATGGGAAAAGGAATAAACTGGCTTTTCCTGTGCCTATGGTTTGGCGTGAGCCCAAAGACCATCACTTGGACTGCTACTTCTGTATGAGTAAAATTGATGGGTTTTCGAAGAAGACTAAGTCAAAAATCTCTATCCTAATTTTGAATCTACTCTGAAGCCAGTGCCACACAATGCAGAAAATGCAGTGCCAGTCCCTCCTACATCTGTTGTTACTGTCAGTGACATGTCGGATGAGGAACAGGAGGATGATGTCCATGGTAATGAATGTTATGAAACCCAATTTGAAGAGGGTAAGCCTCATTTTATAAGCCAATCAGATTTAGATGATCTAGTAAGGAACCTGTCTTTGTCAAAAGAGAAGTCTGAACTGTTAGCCTCCAGAATAAAGGAGTGGAATTTGCTACAAAAAGGAACAACAACTTCACACTTTTGTGATTGTCACATAAAGTTTGCAGGTTATTACAAGCTGGAAAACGACATTTGCTTCTGTATCGACGTGAGTGGTCTGATTATGGAGTTAGGTTGTAAATACATACCAGAGCAGTGGAGATTGTTCGTAGACTCGAGCAAAGCAAATTTTAAATCTGTATTGCTGCATAAGGAAAACAAAAAACCTTCTGTTCCTCTTGCTCCTGCCAAGGGAATGAAAGAGACATACGAATCCATGGAGGTCATTTTGAAATGGATTAACTATTCAGAATAAAAGTGGAACGTTTGTGGTGACCTGATGGTGGTGGCACTCCTTCTTGGCTTGCAATTGGGATATTCAAAATATATTTGCTTTCTGTGCCTGTGGAACAGTTGTGATGACAGCAACCATTACAAAGTAAAAGAATGGCCACCCAGACCTGAACACACTGTTGGCCAGTACAACATGAAGCACAAATCACTCATTGATCCACAGAAAGTTTACCTTCTGCCACTGCATATTAAACTTGAACTAATGAAAAACTTTGTCGTTGCAATGGATCGTGATGGTATAGGTTTTCAGTATCTGAAGGACAAGTTTGGAAAAGTTATAACAGATGCTAAACTGAGAGCAGGCATTTTTGTTGGTCCCCAAATCCGCAATTTGATGCGTGATGTCACTTTCGGAGACAAACTCAACCCACTTGAACTAGCTGTTTGGAATTCATTTGTGCTGTTTGGAATTCATTTGTGCTACTTGCACAAAACTTTCTGGGCAACCAGCGAGCTGAAAACCATGCTGAACTCGTGAACAACATGCTAACATAACAGCACACCATCAACATGGCTGTCGAATATCACTTAAAATTAATTTCTTACATTCCCATCTGGACTTCTTCACACAAAATTTGGGTGATGTGAGTGATGAACAAGGGGAGAGGTTCCACCAGAACATTACTGGTATGGAAACAAGATATTAAGGCCGGTGCAACCCCAACATGATGGGAGACTACTGCTGGTTTCTGCAATGGGAGACAGCAGAGAGCCATAAAAGCAAGTGCCTGAAACACTTCTGAAGTGTACATGTGTGTTGAACAAGGACTCAGGTGAATTATGTGTAATTTTTTTATGTTGTTGTAACATAAAAGTACGTTATTGTAATGTCATGGAACTATGAGGCAAAAGTTAATTATGTATAGAGATTACATAGAAAAGGCGTAAATAACCTAAAATCCTGGCATCCTAGGCAGAATCAGACTTCAGATTTGGAATCAGCTTACTTGATTTAGTATAGGACACATGGATAAGACCAAGTAGCAGGCAACATTTATTTTTTTGTGATGCACTGTTATCAATGCTTTAAAATTTTACATGTGTGTGTGTGTTTTTTACTGTTTTTTTTTATAATAATTTTATTCTGAAAGTCACATTGAGACCAAAAGAAGTATATCTAATATTTAGGATGATGAGCTAACAGCTTCATTTCATGTACAGTATAAATGCGACATCTCTGCTGGGGTTAGCCCTGCCACACAGACATATAATTATTCTACAGTTTGTGACATCAGCTGTCTAGAATTCAATTATTTTTTTCTGTGATGTCAGGAAACATTAAATAATTGCTGACTGCTGGTACTTTGACACAAATAATAGTTAAAATGCATAGAGATGACTCACTGGAAGTCAGAAGTCCAGGCCTATTGGGAAACTGTAAAGTGCTTCATCAAACTTAATCATAGACATGGTGAACAGTTCAGCATTTTGCTGGTAAACAATTCATGTTATTGAAACAAGATGCAAAAGTGATTGCTTTATATGGTAATGTGAAAACATAAAGTATGAAATGATTGGTACATCTTTAAAATATCAAGGTTGCAAATAGGTGGTGAAGCAACTGGGAAAACCACTGGTTCCGGATCTTACAGGACCACAAATCCTCATTTGGGAATATGTCACTTTCACTAATGAAACCAAGATGTATTTTTTTTGCTATAAGATGCTCCCATACTGTAGTCCTATTTATACACTCTGTGCACTGTGTGACTCAGGTAGCTCAAAGGCTTGCTCCCCTCCAGACCATTTGACCCCATCCCCAACTTACTCTCAAATAGATAAACCCTAGTGTGGTCAAATGGCCACGATCAAACATACCATACCACTATTATCATATTAAAAACAAACATCAATGCTGCATTAATATCACAATTCCCCAACATTTAACCCATATTATTCTTGCCAGTGCAACCATCCCCCACAGGCTGCAGATCCTTGAAGGTCCTAACCACATCTCCACCTCAATTGAGGCTGCCGCAGCTGCTTCCTGTTCCTGGCTGCACCTCAGGAATGAAAATCCTTTGGAGCAGCCCCTAAAAACCACCTTTTGACCTGCAACCACTTAAGGAGACCCCACACCATGATGCCCCCTCCATTTGGTTACCGCAAAGCACCACCTACAAGGACTCCAGCTGCCACTCACTAGGATTCTACCCAAAACATATCGTGCCAGGGGGGCAGGCAGATTTCTCCTTGCTACCTTCAGACTGACCTCCTCCCCCTCTATCCATCCCCTTTTAAGTACCTCTCTGGTATTCCCTATCCATCTAGCAATCACTTTGACCTGACCTCTCTGTCAACCCAATCTTAACCCCCTTCTTTCCACTCACCCCTCGCCCATGATCATGCCCTCCTTCCGCTTACTCCTTCATTCCAATGTGTACTCTACTGGTCTGTGGTGGCTTTCACTATATCTGTAAAATCAGGGTGTCATTTCTGGGAAGCGCCATTGTCTCTACTCTGGGTCTTGGGGAAAAAACAAGTGTAGTCTCAAATTAGAAAGTAAGTCAGTGCAGTAGACAATAGTCCACTTAGTATTGTATTTCAAACATCCAGTGAGTCATCAATGGTTAACCCCTCTAACTCTGTAAAAAAATTTCCATGCAAAAAGTGTTCCATTTTTTTGCATGGAAATTTATTTTACATTGTAGGCTGTAATTCTTAGGCATAACTAACCAATATTTAATACATTCAATAAATTCAATAAAAAAACTTTAAATAAAAAAACACAAAAATCTGTAAAAAAAATGATTTTATTAAAACATGTAATAAAAATGTACAGTAGCATATATATTATATATATATTATAATTATATATATATATATATTTTATGAATATTTCTTTGTATTAGACTCAATACAGCTATTTTGTATTGAATCCAATTCAACATTTTTTTGAATTTCCCACCGCTAACTTCACCGGAAAACCCTGTAGATTGAATCGACACTTTGCAGCTGCAGATCCGAGGAGCAGGACATGTCCCCATGACCTGCGGGGACCAGCAGGATGCTGGGGGACAGTGACAGATCAAGGTAAGTGGGTCACACTCAGGATTACCGCTGGGGGGTTAAGCATTCCTTTAACACAGGGGTGTCAAACTCAAATACACAGTGGGCCAAAATTAAAAACTTACACAAAGTTGCGGGCCAAACATGAAACTGAATACCACCGCTACTACAATTCACTGCGTCAAGAAAACAGTTCAATGAGGGGCTTAATGTTATGAGTGGCTGGAACTCCCTCTTCACTGAAATAGCACCGGTACTACAATTCCCTTTGTCTATAAAACAGTCCAATTTGTTTTTGAATAATATATTTGACATACCTGTTTGACATCAAAACCCTGTGCAAAAATCAGGCCACCCAATTACTGTCACAGGGAATGGTAAGTACTTCTTCTCTTTAGTCCTGTGTTTCTCTATATTGATATCAAGTTTAAATCAAGTCTTAGTGTACTACCTTACAGTTTTAGTCCTTTCTTTCTACATGGATCTTGTGCATCCTTGTCTATGTTTCCTGCCCTGTTCAAAGGCTTACCCAAGAATTCTTGCTATTGTCAAGACACCTAAATTACCTCTTCACTCAACCCAAAGGGCACGACAGCCATGTTTGAAGATGGCAAAGCACTTTGCATTGCAGGTCAATAAACAAACTTAGGAATATAAAGTTATTTTGGGGAAATATAGTTATTTAATTATCGTCTCACTGCAATATTGCAGTTTATACACTTAGTATAAGAACTTAGTATACTTGGTAAAGAAAACCTGTGAGCAGGTGGTGTAGTGGAGTAAGTTTTTTTTACAGATTTTGGTAACCAAAAAGGAAATTTCTACATCAGCATTGTTCCAGAGTTATTACTTTGAAAGCATCTTTCTTCCTATTATTTCTTCTTCTTTTTTTTTAGTTTTGGTGGTTGTACAGTTCTTTTTTATTTTTTTATCTATCTCTTCCCCAATACACAATCTCCACCATAAAACACTGTATCAAAAACAAATATAATAATGATAATAATAGCAGTAATATTGCTAAAGTGAAGACCACTGTACTTCCAAATTTCCCACCTAAAAAATATCTGGTTTTCATGGGCATCTGTCAATGTGATGAACAGCTACCTAAGATGTACATGGTGTTTGAAAAAAAACACCCCATTGTGTCCTACAGCATGCTCCACATTAAAAGTGGCCTTTGCTAATTAAAAATCTATAAAGTAGTGATCTGGCTGATTGCCACTTAATGAATATGGTGAACAAGACATAAGCAGTGTTTCTATAAATGTGGTGAGGAGGCTAAAATATTGTAATCTGATCACCTCAGAACTGAAAAACATGTTATTTCTGATTATATAACAACATTTTTACTTTATAAAGTAGAGTAAGTAGAGCACAGTTTGTTTTTATGAAATATCTTCAACTGCTACATAGAAGTAAAACATTTTATATGCTAAAATCTTATTATCCATTTTAATGGAATATTTATTATTGTAACTGCTTACATTTTAGTTACTGGTTCTTCAAGTAGCAAGATATATCCATTTTATATACTGGTTTCAATAGATATGAAAAATTAAATTTTATATATTCATGAATAAATTGATAAAAATTGCATCATTTTCTGCACTAAATTTACCACCGATTATCAGCCATTTGTGTTCTTTTGATGAATGCATCTAAAGAACAATCTGGTCAATTCATCATCTAAATAGCAGACGGATGAGTCAGAAATTTTTCTAGAAATAAATTAATTGGTTGCAGTGTTTTATCAAATGTTACAACAAGCACCAAGCTATGCCATTTCAAAAATACAATTTTATAAAGTAATGTCATTTATCTTATATTTACATATTTATGTAAAAAACTCACATTTTCTGTAAGTATAGCTCACAAAATCTTGTGTTTATTTAGATGTTTATATCCATATATTAAAATAATCATGTCATCAAAAATTAATCATTTACACTGTGTTGTGTGTTACACTAAATTTTGAAGCTGCAGTTGTGAATGTGATTTAAAAAATTAAAATGTTATCCTCTTCAGCTTCAGACATCAGTGACCAGGTAGTAGAAAAAGTCCCCTTTTTAATTCTACTTTTTCTAAAAAAACAAAAAAGTTTTAGTGTTCATAGACTTCTTGGCATTGCCTAGATACTACTGCTAATGTAGCTTCAAAGCTTCATACCTACGATGCAAGTTCCAAGGCAGCCTTTCTCTACCTTTTTTTACACCAGAGAAACCCAAAAATTATAGTCAGGGCTCAGGAATGTAAAACCAATTTAATAGGGGTAAGTGGGAAAAGTACCCATTACATTGCTGATCAGTGGAAAGAATTGCCCTCCTTTAGCACTATAGAGTATAACACCATCCTTACAGACCATTACCAGGACAAGCCAAGTAATGGCCCCAGAAATGCATCCAATGGGAGGCCAGTCAGCCACTGCTCACGGAAACCCTGGGTACTTTTGGAAGTATCCTAATCTTCCCCAAACCCTGGCTGAGAATGGCTGATCTAAGGCATATCTAGCACACTCATGCTCCTACTGTTTTTCACACAATATGTGGAGTAAAAACCTAGGTTTGTAATTTTGAGCTGACTATTGTGCTTTTCTTATAGGGCTTGTATGAGACAGGAGGGCCTGCAATGCTCAATCTGGCTTCACCAGGAAGAAAATCCCTGCTTCTTTATTATTTTGGCCATCTCAGCATAATGATACAGCAAAAAATAAGGGAAGTAAACATATAGACACCTTAGTTAGTTGATATTAAGGAAAAAAAGGTAGTTGAAGAGAAATTGGAGGTAATACTGGTGTCTAGTGCTGTTTCCTGTGTTTGACTTATTGTGGGTTTTACTTTTACAGTATTGGCCTTTTTTAGTGAACATATGAAAAGAAAAAAGAATTATTGAAAAAGAAATGTCACCAGTAAGCAAACATCATTAGGTTTTTACAAGCTGTTTTGTGCTATGCAATGCAATAAACTCTGTATGCCAAATAGGCTTCCTAGTTCCTGGTGACCATTATTTCTATTTTTGCTTTATTATTATGTACAGACATTGGATGTCAGCATCAAGCTGACAACACCGCTCTATTCAATGAAACCTTACAGCCACACAGGCTACACACAGTCTATTGTGAGACTCCATGGAAGTTGTTGTGCTGAGTGTGCTGAGCACATTGCATATTTGAAAGCACTGCATTATACATTGTTCTGCATTTTGCCTCCATCACAAAATATCTTGTATGGATACCCCAAATTTATAGGTCTACAATGACATGCCTAAATGAAGCAAGAAATTTAGGTAATTATCAATGTATATATATTTATTTTTTTATTATGTAATAGGAGGAGGAGAGGGATGGTAAGACATTTTTTTTTCAATTATAAATGTTTTAGTGTACAAAGGAAAGCGGCCTGTCTGCCATATGTTTAAAAACAAAGTCTAATACTTAATTTATTACTTAATGACAATTAATAATTACTTAAAATTTATTAAGTACAATTACTCTAATGTTTTAAATATTTATTTATAGGTGTAATTACCTTTTGACCCAAAATTAGTGCTCCCATGATGCTCTAATTGTGACACCCAAATTTCCAAGCAGTTCAGGAACTTCTTGCTGCTGCCGTGGCATACACCAATAACTTGAATCTACCCAGTATCATTAGCTATTCCTCCTTTTCATAGAAGGGATAGTTTTAATTACTGAACAGTCATGGGGTGGATTTGAAGTGGAAAATGAACAGCTGCAATGATTATATTGTATGCACCATGCATCCATCTACCTTTTACAAATGCAAGTCCAGTTGCACAGATCAGCTAATCACCACATTGGTGTATTTAAGTCTTATTATGGTAAATATTTTAGAGTCTGCTCCCCCAATGTGGTTTTCAATGAGAATAATGTCACATTAAAGCAAATGTCAAAACACATTATTGCGCATTAATATATATTGTCACATCATTTTTCGCTCATCAAATACACTTTGGTTTGAAAATCATTGTAAATCTTAATATGTGTCATACAATAACACCTTTCAATCTGAAAAGAATCTTCAGGCTCCAACCTGAATTTGTTATTTCCAATGAAAATGTTGCCATTATTAAAAAAATACAAAATCAATATAAAAAAGCAAAAAGTAGCCTGGTAGGGCAACTAACTACCTCTTTTGAAAGATTGATCTCTTTAATTGTCAAATTCACTGAGCTGCTGACCCATGGCTGCTGGGACTGAATGAACTCCAGTGAACCTGTGTAGGAATTATGTCATCCCGACCTGGCCAATCAAGATGGTTGAAGATCAAAATAATGAAGAAAAGAAGATGGTGGTGTTGCACCTCAAGATTGTTTATGAATATGTAAATAGATATGTATATGTGTATATATATATATATATATATATATTCCCATATCAACTTAGCTAGGAGGCCTAGTAACTTCCTGAAGTTACAGTAACCAATAGTAATCTTACAGATCACATTGAGGAACCAATCCAAGAGCCTCAAGGATACCTAATGGGAATTAACTGTGTAAAAAGGGGAACTGAGAGAATTTAGGTCTCTTGCTTGCTTTTTGTCTCCTGAGGGTCTCCCTAGGTAAGCTGTTATGGGGTCCTCTTCAGAAGAAAGTAGGCTCCTGAAGTACCCAATACCTCTTAGCAGGTAGCTATAACACATTCCTGAATTGCATTCGTATATTGTTCAGTATATGTCGATGTTATTATTGTTATATTGATTTAATGTATAGTGTACTAAGTAGTTACTAGATTATTCCAGGGGTTACTACTAATAATTTTATGTCCATGTGATATATATGTAACATTGATTGAAGTTCCTATGTGTAGATATCAGACTGTATTGCTGTGCAGTTTGTCTTACCTTGTTTTTTTAATTAAACTGTTTGAGTGACTAGGTATTATTTGTGCATGAACCTTCTTTAATTGAATATCTATATGCATTGATAGGGGATATAATTTCCATATTTATGCAGATAAATATTCCTAAATACCAGTGGCACCCATGAAGGAATGGGGACAGTTGTAAACAGGATTTACGCAATGGGTTTAAATAGAAAACTCATCAGGGCAGGTGTGCATAGACCCCTCAGTGAGGGTTTTTTTTGTGCCCAAAGCTACATCTAGCACCAATTAGGACATGCCCTTTATAATAAAGCAAAAAGCTAAATCTGAAACTGGACAACATATATCTCATATCTTCTAATGTTTATATCTGAATTAATAAAATGCTGTAATTATGCAATAATTGCCTCCTATCCTTTGAATGAGCTGGAAGATTTGGAGTGTAAAGAAATACAACTCACTTTGTTACTTATGAACTATTAATAAAAGGAAGACCATGCATTTTGAATGTAAATAATTTATCCATACAAACTGTTTATCTGTCTGTATGCAGCAACCAGTTTTTTAGCAATTACTGGTCCATTCTCATCTATAGCTTTTACAGAGACCTAATAATGGCAAATAATAAACTTGAACAGGTATCACCTTTGTAAATCACATAATATTTTCATTATATTGAAGTCTCCTTCTTTTCCTCTAACACCCTGTAATTACACAGGAAAGTATGATTATAATTTGAGTTACTTTTTTAAGAAAAATTACTGACTAATATATCATTTAATACAAAAAGTATTAGTTATGAACTTTTGGTCTATAACAAAGAATTATGAGTGGTGTTTGGTATAATAACCAGAACTATATTAATCAAAACATTACTATATTACCAGATATAATTATTAAAATTAAAATGAGAATTGAAATTACAATCTCTATGAACAATACAAGTTATTCAGAAACAAAATAAAATATGTTGAATATGAAATTACTCTGCCACAAAAAAATATGGAAAGGCATTTGCTGGTTACATTTAATTAATAATGTTTCTAAGAATTTAAGCTGGCAGCTATTTGAAACTCATTACAGAGACAAAATGTCTTTCAATTTAATCTAAATTAATCCTGCCTGGAATAATGAGAATATAAATTTAATATCCTAAATGGTCGTCACTTAATTTTAACTTAACAAATTAGGTAGAACATACAGATTAGAAAGCAATGCATCGATAATGGTGCGTTCACTTTTAACAGAAAAAGAAAAAGTTGGACACATCATAGTAATAGAATAGTACAGAATTTTAGGGAGCTGTGAAGATTTGGTGAAATTGTGCATGTTTTATTTTCCATTTCTAATCAAAATCAAACCCTATTTTTTTTCTAAATAAACTTTGTATCAAAATGCTTGGCATTATTTCCCCTTTTCCTGATTCAGCGCAGGCTATTAGTAGAAAGTTACAAGTACAATACATCTTTCAATAATGTTTCTACCTAGTTATTGCACATCATCAAAATCAGGATCATTATTATTGAAAATCTCCACATCATTAGAAGACATTATTAAATATGATAATTAGTGATATTTTAGAAATAAAACTTGTTAGTGGTTAGGTAAGCATGGTAACATTGCTACAAGAATATTAGAGCTCAGTCTTACTATGGTCATCCTATTTATTACTGATATTTCTATAGGCATGGAGGCCCTACCCATCTACAACAAATTGTTCAAATATCATTCATTTTAAACAATAAATACACACCTGCAATATAATTTTAGTGTCCTTAGTCTCAGCATTTATCCTCAAATATTTGCTAATTTAGCAGTCATCTGCAATGGGTTCCACATGTAAATTATTTGCTATAAAATGTTTTTTCTGAGTCCAAGTAACCTGTCAATCTTTTCAATTCTCTTATTAAACTATAGACATCCTTAATCCCTCTTTATGAGGGCCTTAGACAGCTATTTTGGTTTTGGCATGATGCCACCACACACATTACTAGCAATAAATTAAATTTCACCAAACAAGCTTCTAGCAGTATATTGCTTTGGGTGGTTCTTCTTTATTGGAACCATTGGAACAACTGATTCTAATTAAATGGATTTGTAAGAGTGGCTAATGTAAGGGTTAATTTTGTTAATTTAGATTGTGAAAATGTATTCACAACTCTAAAGTCATTCATGCATTCACAGCCTTTTAGATCTGTTGCTTGCTGGCTGGAATATGCTAAAATCTGAACAAATTTCATGTTCTATCTGACTTTCTGCATGACTGTACCATTTTATTGGACTATCACAACAAACAGCATTAAAATATTGCATATAACAATATAGCAAAATATAGCATGTTAGTGGGCTACCAAGAAAAATATAGTTACATTGTTAAATACCTTGTTTTTTACTGTTGCAGTACACACTGCCACATAGTATCTTACCATGCTACTACACTGTCATATTACAGTGTAATGTTGTCTTTTACCATGCTGCATTATGTCAATGCTACAAAGTGCTATGGTGAATACCACATTGCCAAGTTTACAGGAGCCATATTGCTATTTGTGTTACAATGTGGCATAGTACCCTATACCATATTACTAGAGTGCCATGTTGGTCAATACCATCTTGCCATACATCTTTTGCCCAGTATCAGTGCCATGTTACTAAAGTGCCATGTTATATAGTTCCATGTTACTATGGTAACATGGTTCATATTGTACAGTGCCATGCTATTGGGGTATTGTGGTAAACAATGCCATGCTACTAAGATACCATATTATAAAGCGCCATGTTGCTAAGGTAACATTTTTATAGCTGCATGTTGCTAGAGTGCCAAGTCATACGGCCAGAGTTTGGACTAAGTCGTCACCTTCAAATCCAAGTCGAGTCCCAAGTCATTGACACCAAGTCCCAAGTCAAGTCTCAAGTCACCAAGAAATCTTCAAAGTCCAGTCCCAAGTCAAGTCACTTGATTTATCAAGTCGTTTTCAAGTCTACTTAGTGAAGCTTCTGTAACACTGCCTTGCTCCCCGCATACCTTGCATTCTAAGTCCACTGAGTTCGGCTCTCTCCGCTGACAGCTGAAGGGGACGAGGAGGAATGCAGTGAGGCTTCTGTAATACCGCCTTCCTCCCCCTATTCGATTGAATAGCTGTCGAATCGAATAGTGGGATATTCGACCAACACTAATCAGCACTTTGTTTTTACATTCCAGGAAAGCCCCTTCATTGCACATAGGGATCAGCCCATAGCCTTCTAGGATACGTAATGTTGTTTAGCCATCCTTTTAAATAATTGTAAAAAAATTGGTAAGTGGTCCGCTTTAACAGATTGGGGTCCTACAGTTGATTACCACCTTCTTTCTTGGGACTACAAGTCCTGCGCTTCATATAGACATATGGTTTATGGAGTAATGTGGGGCTGCTGGGAAATGTAGTCTGGCATCTATTGTATTTGCTTATTTGAGTTTCACATGGTCACATGTATTGTATTTTCCTATTTAACTTTCACATGGTCACATGTGATTGACTCTTCCAGGGGGATTCCAAGATAGGATAAAATAGCTGCAATGTACTGTGCAGTTATAGATAATATACAGATATGCTGATATTCAGTCCACTTCTTTACTCTTTAAAACTATGTGTATTCATTTATCAACCTGATTGCTACTAAAATGTGTTTAGTTCAAGTATGGGTTTAATTGGGTTTTTAATTGATAACTAAAAGGGTACACAGATCTTTGCTGTCACGCAGAAGCAAGCTGTTAGGGGTTCATTTATAAATGGGCGATCTTGGCAGATAACCAGAGAAGTGTTGTTTCTGAAATAACTATTTAGTTAACCCCTCCCCCCCCAAACACAATTACCGTATTTTTCGGACTATAAGACGCACTTTTTCTTCCCCAAAACTGGGGGGGAATAGTTGGTGCGACATACGACAAATACTGTGTTTCCCCGATTTTTGATAAAACAATTAAAATAAGACACTTACCCGATAGCCGATCCTGTGTGTGTCTCCTCGATGCTGGCTGCAGCGTGTGTCTCCACCTGGCTGCAGTGCAGAGCCAAACTGAAACTAAGAAGCCGGCACACGCGCCCCCGCAAATCTGAACCAGGAAGCACGCTGCTGATCTCTGCCCTAACGGAGTTACCCGGCCGTACAGTGGAAAAAAAGGTAAGTGAACAGAAGGGGAATTTGAATGGCACAGAGTGATCAGAAGAGGAATTTGAACGGCACAGAGTGATCAGAAGGGGAATTTGAACGGCACAGAGTGATCAGAAAGGGAATTTGAACGGCACAGAGTGATCAGAAGGGGAATTTGAATGGCACAGAGTGATCAGAAGGGGAATTTGAATG